>NC_053027.1:360391743-360691743 GCF_003073215.2 Triticum urartu | reverse complement strand
GTAACATGAGGATTATCCTCATTGCTGCACAGAAAAATTGCGTCCTCGAAGCACCGCTAAGTGCCAAACCCGCTGCGGGAGCAACGCCGGATGTTATGAATGTCTGTCAGAGCAAAGTTGATGACTACTCGATAGTTTAGTGTGACATGCTTTACGGCTTAGAACTGGGACTTCAACGATGTTTTGAACGTCATGGAGCATATCAGATGTTCCAGGAGTTGAAGTTAATATTTCAAGAAAATGCCCGGATTGAGAGATATGAAGTCTCAAATAAGTTCTACAGTTGCAAGATGGAGGAGAATAGTTCTGACACTGAACATATACTCAGAATGTCCGGGTACCATAACCACTTGACTCAACTGGGAGTTAATCTTTGTAACGCCCCGAGATCGATGTGCCAGGTGTCGTCCAGTTATTCACTGTTGTGGCCTTGTCATTGCTTGCATGTCATGCATTGCATAGCATGTCATCCTGTGCATTTCATTTGCATACGTGTTCGTCTCATGCATCCGAGCATTTTCCCCGTTGTCCGTTTTGCATTCCGGCGCTCCTATCTCCTCCGGTGGTCTTTTCTACCTTCTTTTCATGTGTGGGGGTTAAACATTTCCGGATTGGACCGAGACTTGCCATGCGGCCTTGGTTTACTACCGGTAGACCGCCTGTCAAGTTTCGTACCATTTGGACTTCGTTTGATGCTCCAACGGTTAACCAAGGGACCAAAAAGGCCTCGTGTGTGTTGCAGCCCAACACCCCTTCAATTTGGCCCAAAACTCACCTAAACCTCCTCCATCATCTCGGTCGTTCGATCACGATCGCGTGGCCAAAAACCGCACCTTATTTGGACTCTCCTAGCTCCCTCTACCTATAAATATGTGGCTCTCCCCGAATTTTCGCGCAGTCCAAACCCTAGCAAACTCCTCCTCGCGCCGCCGGACATAACTCCCCACCACTGGCCGGACATGTCCGCCGCCACCGCCACCTCAGTTCGCCCAATAGCGTCGTGCCACCTCAGCTCCGCCGCCGCTCCGGGCCAACCGGCTCGCGCCACCGGGCCTCCTGCCTCATCCCCGCCGCCGCGGTCCACCCACCGGCCCGCCAGGGCCCGCGCGGGCCCTTTGGGCCCGGTCGCCGCCGCCAGCTGCTCGGCATCGCGCCCGCCCGAGCCGCCTCCTGCGCCGCTCCGGCCGCCGCCATGCGCCACCGCGCCTCGCCTCCTTCCCGCCGGCGCCGCCCTTCGCCGGCGTGGCCCCGCCGCTGCTGCCATGCGCCCCGCCGCCGCTTTGGGTCGCCGGGTCCGCCCCCGGTGCAACTCCGGCGAGCCCCGCATCCTCCTCCACCGCGCTCCAGCGAGGTCTCCTCCAAGTCCGGCCATCTCCATCGTCTCCGGCGAGGTTCCGTGGATCGGGACCAGATCCACCACTCCCCCGATCCAAACGCCCCGTCCAGATCCGGATCCCTCCGTCCCGCACGTCTCCGTCCCGGGTTGACTTTCTCAGAGAGGTCCAATTTCTACTAAGTCCCCGAGATTTCCATGTTTCATATGCCCATGTTCATCATATCGTAACTTTGCATCTGTAGCTCCATTTTGCACGTCTAGCATATCAAAATGTTCATCTCAGAGAGCACATCATTTCATCTCATTGCATCATTTTCATTTGAGTTCATCGTGATGCCCGAAATGCTGTTGGAAGAGTGCTATTTGAGTTTATTGTCAGATCTACTGCACCAAATAGCTATTTGTCATTTTTGCCATGATTATTGTGTGCATGATATGCTCTTGAACTCTACATGTGTTTTGTTATATGCCATGCCATCTTTCCAGGGGTGCTATCCATTTATTTTTGTGATGTGTGTGGTGGCTAGCACAAGCTTGCAAAGTGGAGCATTCGTTAATGCTGATTTCAGGGACTTAGCATTTCCACAAAGTCCTTGATCTGTTTATCTCAATATGCCATATGTTCATGTTGTTTCCTAGTGATCCGTGCCTCTTTTGAGGATGATCGGTAAGGATGATTTGTTAATCTTATAGTGCTCTATCCATCCATGTATTTGTTTGCAATTATGGAGCACTCTAGTTTGAGTCAATCGAGATCTACTTTTGCTATTTCGTGAATCTGGGCAGATTGTCTACTTGTTAGCGATTTTGCCGAGGATGTTGTAGTTGATCCGTGCATGCTATGTTGTTGTTCTTGCCATGTCTAGCTTGTATAATGTGTATTCTTGTTGGGTGTATGCTTAGATTGTCGTGCCTTGCTCTGTAGTGAGTGCATCGAGCTCGTAAACATGCCTACTTGATATCCGTTTTCAGCATGCTCCAGAACTGATTATGTTTTTGCCATGTTCACATGCTTGCAAATGTATTTTCTGATCCCTTTTGGCTCAAGGTCACTAAGGGACTTTTGTTAAGCTCCTTGAGTAGCTCCATGACATGCTTTACTTTGCCATGTTCAGGTCCTGTAGAATATAGTTTTCATGCTCCAAAGTGTGCTACCTGATCTGAAATTCCAAACAAGTGTTAATTTCACTAAGTCTGAAATATGTTTACCAAATGCATTTTTGCCATGCTTGTTTGAACCTGTTAATGGATGATTTGGCTGTAGCTCAGTGTTCATATTTTGTTAAGCATCATGAATGGATCCCTGCCATGTATTTTGTTGACATGTTTGTGTGCTGTAGCATGCTTAACTTGTTGCATTTAGATGGCTATTTGTTGTTTATCACAGACCGGTGCCATATTTGAATTGCTTGCCTTTTCCAAACCGTAACTCTGATTCCGGTGATCTTTATATCGTTTTCAAGCGATTTCACCTCACCTCTCCAGTGGCACACTTGGATTTCCATGTTAAGGCCAGGTTCATTCATCTCTTGTCAAATCATGCATATGCATCGCATTCCGCATCCCGCATATCACATCTTGTTCATGTGTTGGTTTGTTTACTACGTTGTGTGCTTATTTACGGTGTTTGCTTCTTCGGGTTGGTTCCGGTAACGTCGCGTTTGTGAGGACCCATTCGTCTACGTCCGTTTGTCTTCTTCATGGACTCGTTCTTCTTCCTTGCGGGATTTCAGGCAAGATGACCATACCCTCGAAATCACTTCTATCTTTGCTTGCTAGATGCTCACTCTTTTGTTATGCCTATGCTATGATACCTACCACTTGCTTATCATGCCTCCCATATTGTTGAACCAAGCCTCTAACCCACCTTTGTCCCAGCAAACCGTTGTTTGGCTATGTTACCGCTTTGCTCAGCCCCTCTTATAGTGTTATGAGTTGCAGGTGAAGATTGAAGCTTCTTCCATGTTTGGAACATGGATGTTTTGTTGGGATATCACAATATCTCTTATTTAATTAATGCATCTATATACTTGGTAAAGGGTGGAAGGCTCGGCCTTATGCCTGGTGTTTTGTTCCACTCTTGCCGCCCCAGTTTCCGTCATATCGGTGTTATGTTCCCGGATTTTGCGTTCCTTACGCGGTTGGGTTATAATGGGAACCCCTTGACATTTCGCTTTGAATAAAACTCCTCCAGCAAGGCCCAACATTGGTTTTACCATTTGCCACCTAGCCTCTTTTTCCCTTGGGTTAGGCCAGCCCAAGGGTCATTTTATTTTAACCCCCCCCCCCCGGGCCAATGCTTGCCTAAGTGTTGGTCCGAAATGGGCAGCCTGCGGGGCCACCTCGGGGAAACTTGAGGTCTAGTTTTACTCATAGCTTGACCTATCCGGTGTTGCCCTGAGAACAAGATATGTGCAGCTCCCATCAAGATGTCGGCACATCGGGTGGCTTTGCTGGACTTGTTTTACCATTGTCGAGGATGTCTTGTAACCGGGATTCCAAGTCTGATCGGGTCTTCCCGCTAGAAGGAATATCCTTCGTTGACCGTGAGAGCTTGTGATGGGCTAAGTTGGGACACCCCTGTAGGGATTTGAACTTTCGAAAGCCGTGCCCGCGGTTATGGGCAGATGGGAATTTGTTAATCTCCGATTATAGAAAACCTGAAGTTGACCTTAATTAAAATGCATCAACCGCGTGTGTAACCGTGATGGTCTCTTTCCGGCGGAGTCCGGGAAGTGAACACAGTGTTGGAGTTATGATTGACGTAGGTTGTTCTAGGATCACTTCTTGATCATAGTTTACCGATCGTGCTTTGCCTTCTCTTCTCGCTCTCATTTGCGTATGTTTAGCCACCATATATGCTAGTCGCTTGTTGCAGCTCCACCTCATACCTTTACCTTTCCCATAAGCTTAAATAGTCTTGATCGCGAGGGTGCAAGATTGCTGAGTCCCCGTGGCTCACAGATACTTCCAAAACCAGCTTGCAGGTGCCGATGAGTACGTGCAGACGATGCAACCAAGCTCAAGGAGGAGCTCGATGAAGATCTTGTCCTTCATGTTGTTTCATTCTAGTTGATCAGTAGTGGAGCCCAGTCAGGACGATCGGGGATCTGTGTAGCATTTGGGGTAGTCTTCTTTTATTTTGGTTCCGTAGTCGGACCTTGTGTGTAACTGGATGATGTAATGCTTTATTCATGTATTGTGTGAAGTGGCGATTGTAAGCCAACTATGTATCTCTTTTCCCTTATTGTATTACATGGGTTGTTTGCGAAGATTACCTCACTTGCGGCATTGCTTTCAATGCGGTTATGCCTCTAAGTCGTGCTTCGACACGTGGGAGATATAGCCGCATCGAGGGCGTTATAAGTTGGTATCAGAGCCTTCCCCAACCTTAGGAGCCCCATTGCTTGATCATTTTTAGCGGCCGAGTTGTGTCTAGAAAAATGTTTTGAGTCATTTAGGAATTATATATCGGAGAGTTTAGGAATTCTTTTTACTCCCCAGTCTCCTCATCGCTCTGGCAAGGCATCCTGACGTAGAGTTTTGACTCTTCTCTTCTCAAATTTCACTAAAAAAATTTAGGATCTCGCGGGTATCTTGGAATCGTTCCGATGGTTTTGTGATGAGAACATTGTTCTTGGTGCCTCTTGTCTTTAGGGGTTGTGGCAGTGTCCCGAGGAGTTGAGCTCCGAGGTGTTGTCGTCACAATTTTATCGTTGTAGTTCTGGAATACCTGAGTTTAGTACGCCGACATCGAAAATCTCTTTTATGCAGTTCGTTGGTGAGATAACCTTGATGCCACCCAGTACTGGGGCGGGAGTTCGGGAGTATTGCCATAACTTGTATAACGGATGCTTTTCGAAGGTTGAGGTAGATGATTTCCGAAGGTTTCTTGGTTATGTGTTGAAGGATGGATACAACTGGATGTAGGATTTGCTAGTTTTAGGTGAGATATTGTGCTTCCCCTGTATCCCAACACCTGATTGCATAACCGGAAAGGTTCGGGAGTTTCATAAGTGGGAATTCAAGTAGCTCTTAGGAAATCTTTCCGACAGATGTATGATATGAAATTGGGGTTCGACGTCTAGTGGTCCGCCTATTCACGGTCGGTTTTACAGTGGTCTTGTTGTGTCTTAAAGAGTCTTTGGCTATGCCGACTCAGGGACACTTCGTATGTCATGTGCACTGCCTTGTACATGATGGTGCTGTACGATCGAGCCCGTGTAGGCCCCACCACGAAAACTTCGGACGAAATCTCTATCATATGTTTGTTCCGGCTTATTCTGCAATCCAATCCTTTGTTCTGTTTCAGTTCTGGTATTCGAGTTGCTTCGATGTCAAATGTTGATTCCATACCTTTCCAAACCGGTGTTCTCATACTCCTATGCAAATAC
The DNA here is from genome assembly GCF_003073215.2 of Triticum urartu. Classification (NCBI taxonomy): domain Eukaryota; kingdom Viridiplantae; phylum Streptophyta; class Magnoliopsida; order Poales; family Poaceae; genus Triticum; species Triticum urartu. The sequence goes on along the minus strand of NC_053027.1, from coordinate 360,686,013 downwards.
TAATCCTTCTTGATTATCGAGATTGCCATGCCAATCCTTTTCTACCGGTGTGCTTCTCTTCAAGTGGGTCAAATCTTGTCAATTTTTGCAAGATCAATTATCAGTTCTTCTCAACGGTGTTTGTTTCATCCGTCCCAAGTTGCCTTTGTTTTCCCACCCTCCCACCCTTGTTTCTTCGAGGACTCAGATGTCTTAATCAAGTATCCTTTTATTCTTGTGAAGCCTTTCCATTCTTTTCCTTTAATGTTCTTATCTGGTGATTCTCATGAAGATACTAACGGAACTTCTAGTTCATCATTCTTCGTTTCTTTTAACTTCTCCGGTGGAACCAATTCAAGTCTTGTTGATCATATCTTTTCCTTGTTTCAAATACATTCTCTTGCCGGTGCACCTCATGTTCAGTCATTTCTCGCTATTCAATTGTTCCGGAGTGCTCAAGATATCTCGAAGATTCGTGTTTCCCGCTCTACATTCGTTCAAGCTCTTTCGAGGATCTTATCTCATTCAAATCATCTAATTCAACCGGTGCTTTCTCCTTTTCAAGTAATCTTTTCAACGGTGTTTCTTTTCAGTGGGCCCTAACCCACAGGTCTTTTCCCAAGATCTTACCTGACTCTTCTTATTTTCCCGGAGCTATCCTCAAATTTCTTTTGAAGTTTGACGTAAGAATGATTTATCATCAATCAAATGCTTTTCTCCAAGATCTGTTGAATTCTTTTCATCGTTGGCCCAACCTATTCGTTTTGATTCTTCCGGAGCGTCTAAATAATTTGGTGGTGTTCCTCATCGTCATTCTCAGATTTTGAAGACCGAAGAAGAGTTTCTTTCAAACATTGCCCCATTCTATGCCATCCTCTCATAATTGGTTTTGATTGTGAGATTTCTTTTCACCCATCAGGGGCAATTCAGGAGTCTTTTCAGTTTGATTATCCGGAGCTCATCATCTCAAGTTATTCGTTCTCAGCCTTTCAGTTATCATCCTCCAATCTTACCGGTGCATCATTCAATATTCTCTAATTAGCTTGTGATCTCTTCGTTTCAGTGGTATCTAAATCCCCTCAAGTATCTTCACTCGGTCTCAAATTCTTCCCAGTGATTCATCCCTTTACTTCGTTCAGTTCCAATTCTTACGGTGGCTATTCAGGATTTTTCTTCCTTGCTATCATATCTATTTATTCGTTGTCAATTCTTACGGTGGTTCGTTCAAGGGTGCTTCTCTTTCGTTATCCAATTCATTTGTTGTTTTCAATCCTTCCGGCGGCTCGTTCAATACCTTCTCAAGTTTGCGCCATATCTCTCTAAATCCTTTCTACGAGAATAAGTTGTATGCAATCTGTTGCTTGTCATCAATTTAAATTGGGGATGGATACGCATAACGTAATTCTTATTCTTGTTTCATCGAGTTTATTCAATTCCCTATTCTGGAGGCTCATCAAATTCCTGATTTCAATTGTTTCATCTTCTCTTTTTCCCAGAGTTCCAACCTTTTTCAATTATTTCACCACGTAGATTCATCTAAATCGGTACATGGATTCACCTTGTGTTTTCAACTTCTCTTGCCTTTCGGTTGATTCATCCTTTTGTTTACCGGAGTTTTTCATGGAGGTTCTACATGATGGTTCATCAAGGATTTAATTCCTTCTCAAAGTTTTTCATCGAGATTCATCTCTAAGGAGCTCAAACATTCTTCATCTTGCAATCTGGAGTGCAATTCTTTCAACTGTATCATTCGAGGTGGTATTATGTCATTCTTGATAATTTGAGTTCATGTCTCATGATTCACATGTGGTTAAGAATGAGGTATTTTAAATCCATCAATCTCTTCTTTGGAGTTACCTTGGGGTTATACTTCACCTAAAGCCTTCTCTAAGGTTTGTTGCTATTATGCTGCTTATAAATGACCCAAGTTCTTCTTTTATCCTCCCGGTGATATAGCTTTCTCGTCTCCTTCTTGTTTTTATCAATCCAATCCAATTCTTTTTCCCCTGAGTGGCAGGTTGTCACCTTATAATTTGAGATGTATTCCATAAGACCATATCAATCTTATTCTTTTCGTTGTTGGTTTCCCAACAACTCCGTTCTAGCATTTGTTGTAAGCGTGCTCTCGTTTTTTTCCCTTCATTCATTCCATTCTTACTTTTGTTCCGGAGGCATTGTGATGTTTCTCTCTTCGACCCATCATCTTGTTTTGTCAAGATCATGTTCTTTCCTTTGCTAGTTCATTCAACCGGAGTGTTGTGTCATCCCTTCAATTTCTTTTCATCTTATCAAGCTTTCTTCTCTTTTCTACCGGAGTTCTCTCCAAATTATATCATTATTATGCCTTCTCTATCTCGTTTCCATCCGAGTGTTGTGTCCCTTTTTGCTCAAGCTCTCTCATTTTATCAAGTCTTCATCTCTTTTCAACCGAAGTGCTACCCGATTCGGTTCTTTCTTTTCCCTTTTTCGTAATAGAGCGCTTTTAACTTTATTCTTCTCTGTTGTTTTCTTTCTTCCAATTTGTTTAACCTTTCAAGGTTCTTTGGTTTCACTCGTTTGTGAAAGAAGCAACTTAGTTCTACCGTTTCTCTTCCTTTTCCGTTGTCCCTCTGGTGCCATTCTAGATCTCAGGACGAGATCCTCTCATAGTGGTGGAGTGTTGTAACGCCCCGAGATCGATGTGCCAGGTGTCGTCTAGTTATTCGATGTTGTGGCCTTGTCATTGCTTGCGTGTCATGCATTGCATAGCATGTCATCTTGTGCATTTCATTTGCATACATGTTCGTCTCATGCATCCGAGCATTTTCCCCGTTGTCCGTTTTGCATTCCGGCGCTCCTATCTCCTCCAGTGGTCTTTTCTACCTTCTTTTCATGTGTGGGGGTTAAACATTTCCGGATTGGACCGAGACTTGCCATGCGGCCTAGGTTTACTACCGGTAGACCGCCTGTCAAGTTTCGTACCATTTGGACTTCGTTTGATGCTCCAACGGTTAACCGAGGGACCAAAAAGGCCTTGTGTGTATTGCAGCCCAACACCCCTTCAATTTGGCCCAAAACCCACCTAAACCTCCTCCATCATCTCGGTCGTTCGATCACGATCGCATGGCCGAAAACCGCACCTCATTTGGACTCTCCTAGCTCCCTCTACCTATAAATATGTGGCTCTCCCCAAATTTTCACGCAGTCCAAACCCTAGCAAACTCCTCCTCGCGCCGCCGGACATAACTCCCCACCACCGGCCGGACATGTCCGCCGCCACCGCCACCTCAGTTCGCCCAATAGCGTCATGCCACCTCAGCTCCGTCGGCGCTCCGGGCCAACTGGCTCGCGCCACCGGGCCTCCTGCCTCATCCTCGATGCCGCGGTTCACCCGCCGGCCCGCCAGGGCCTGCGCGGGGCCCTCCGGGCCCGGTCGCCGCCGCCAGCCGCTCGGCATCGCGCCCGCCCGAGCCGCCTCCTGCGCCGCTCCGGCCGCTGCCATGCGCCGCCGCGGCCATGCGCCACCGCGCCTCGCCTCCTTCCCGCCGGCACCGCCCTTCGCCGGCGTGGCCCTGCCGCCGTCGCCATGCGCCCCGCCGCCGCTTTGGGTCGCCGGGTCCGCCCCCGGTGCAACTCCGGCGAGCCCCGCGTCCTCCTCCACCGCGCTTCGGCGAGGTCTCCTCCAAGTCCGGCCATCTCCATCGTCTCCGGCGAGGTTCCGTGGATCGGGACCAGATCCACCACTCCCCCGGATTGAGAGATATGAAGTCTCCAATAAGTTCTACAGTTGCAAGATGGAGGAGAATAGTTCTGTCAGTGAACATATACTCAGAATGTCTGGGTACCATAACCACTTGACTCAACTGGGAGTTAATCTTCCTGTTGATAGTTTCATTGACAGAGTTCTTCAATCACTGCCACCAAGCTACAAGAGCTTCGTGATGAACTATAATATGCAAGGGTTGGATAAGACGATTCCCGAGCTCTTCGCAATGCTAAAAGTTGCGGAGGTAGAAATCGAGAAGGAGCATCAAGTGTTGATGGTTAACAAGACCACCAGTTTCAAGAAAAAGGGTAAAGGGAAGAAGAAAGGGAACTTCAGGAAGAACGGCAAACAAGTTGCTGCTTAAGAGAAGAAAACCAAGTCTGGACCTAAGCCTGAGACTGAGTGCTTCTACTGCAAAGGGACTGGTCACTGGAAGCAGAACTGCCCCAAGTATTTGGCGGATAAGAAGGATGGCAAGGTGAACAAAGGTATATGTGATATACATGTTATTGATGTGTACCTTACTAAAGCTCGTAGTAGCACCTGAGTATTTGATATTGGTTCTGTTGCTAATATTTGCAACTCGAAACAGGGACTACGGATTAAGAGAAGATTGGCTAAGGACGAGGTGATAATGCGCGTGGGAAATGGTTCCAAAGTCGATGTGATCGCCGTCAGCACGCTACCTCTACATCTACCTTCAGGATTAGTTTTAGACCTAAATAATTGTTATTTGGTGTCAGCGTTGAGCATGAACATTATATCTGCATCTTGTTTGATGCGAGACGGTTATTCATTTAAAGCAGAGAATAATGGTTGTTCTATTTATACGAGTAATGTTTTTTATGGTCATGCACCCTTGAAGAGTGGTCTATTTTTAATGAATCTCGATAGTACTGATACGCATATTCATAATGTTGAAGCCAAAAGATGCAGAGTTGATAATGATAGTGCAACTTATTTGTGGCACTGTCGTTTAGTTCATATTGGTGTAAAGCGCATGAAGAAACTCCATTCTGATGGACATTTGGAATCACTTGATTATGAATCACTTGGTACTTTCGAACCATGCCTCATGGCAAGATGACTAAAACGTTGTTCTCCGGAACTATGGAGCGAGCAACAGATTTTTTGGAAATCATACATACTGATGTATGTGGTCCGATGAATATTGAGGCTCGCGGCGGGTATCATTATTTTCTCACCTTCACAGATGATTTGAGTAGATATGGGTATATCTACTTGATGAAACATAAGTCTGAAATATTTGAAAAGTTCAAAGTGTTTCAGAGTAAAGTGGAAAATCATCGTAACAAGAAAATCAAGTTTCTACGATCTGATCGTGGAGGTGAATATTTGGTCTTCATTTGAAACAATGTGGAATAGTTTTGCAACTCACGCCACCTGGAACACCACAGCATAATGGTGTGTCTGAATGTCGTAATCGTACTTTACTAGATATGGTGCGATCTATGATGTCTCTTACTGATTTACTGCTATCATTTTGGGGTTACGCTTTAGAGACAGCTACGTTCACGTTAAATAGGGCACCATCTAAATCCGTTGAGACGACGCCTTATGAACTATGGTTTGGCAAGAAACCAAAGTTGTCGTTTCTTAAAGTTTAGGGCTGCGATGCTTATGTGAAAAAGCTTCAACCTGATAAGCTCGAACCCAAATCGGAGAAATGTGTCTTCATAGGATACCCAAAGGAGACTGTTGGGTACACCTTCTATCATAGATCCGAAGGCAAGACATTTGTTGCTAAGAATGGGTCCTTTCTAGAGAGGGACTTTCTCTCGAAAGAAGTGAGTGGGAGGAAAGTAGAACTTGAGGAGGTAACTATACCTGCTCCCTTATTGGAAAGTAGTCCATCACAGAAACCGGTTCATGTGACACCTACACCAATTAGTGAGGAAGGTAATGATGATGATCATGAAACTTCAGATCAAGTTACTACCGAACCTCGTAGGTCAATCAGAGGTCATGTTACTTGACCAGGACGAACCTACGAACTATGAGGAAGCGATGATGAGCCCAGATTCCGAAAAATGGCTTGAGGCCATGAAATCTAAGATGGTCTCCATGTATGAGAACAAAGTGTGGACTTTGGTTGACTTGCCCGATGATCGGCAAGCCATCAAGAATAAATGGATCTTCAAGAAGAAGACTGACGCTAACAGTAACGTTACTGTCTACAAAGCTCAACTTGTTGCGAAATGTTTTCGACAAGTTCAAGGAGTTGACTATGATGAGACCTTCTCACCCGTAGCGATGCTTAAGTCCGTCCGAATCATGTTAGCAATTGCCGCATTTTATGATTATGAAATTTGGCAAATGGATGTAAAGACTGCATTCCTAAATGGATTTCTGGAAGAAGAGTTGTATATGATGCAACCTGAAGGTTTTATCGATCCAAAGGGTACTAACAAAGTGTGCAAGCTTCAGCGATCCATTTATGGACTGGTGCAAGCCTCTCGGGGTTGGAATAAACATTTTGATAGTGTGATCAAGGCATATGGTTTTATACAGACTTTTGGAGAAGCCTGTATTTACAATAAAGTGAGTGGGAGCTCTGTAGCATTTCTAATATTATATGTGGATGACATATTGTTGATTGGAAATGATATAGAATTTCTGGATAGCATAAAAGGATACTTGAATAAGAGTTTTTCGATGAAAGACCTCGGTGAAGATGCTTATATATTAGGCATCAAGATCTATAGAGATAGATCAAGACGCCTAATTGGACTTTCACAAAGCACATACCTTGATAAAGTTTTGAAGAAGTTCAAAATGGATCAAGCTAAGAAAGGGTTCTTGCCTGTGTTACATGGTGTGAAGTTGAGTAAGACGCAATGCCCGACCACTGCAGAAGATAGAGAGAAAATGAAAAGTGTTCCCTATGCTTCAGCCATAGGCTCTATCATGTATGCAATGTTGTGTACCAGACCTGATGTGTGCCTTGCTATTAGTTTAGCAGGGAGGTACCAAAGTAATCTAGGAGTGGATCACTGGACAGCGGTCAAGAACATCCTGAAATACCTAAAAAGGACTAAGGATATGTTTCTCGTTTATGGAGGTGACAAAGAGCTCGTCATAAATGGTTACGTCGATCCAAGCTTTGACACCGATCCGGACGATTCTAAATCGCAAATCGAATACGTGTTTATATTGAACAGTGGAGCTGTCAGTTGGAGCAATTCTAAACAAAGTGTCGTGGCGGGATCTACATGTGAATCGGAATACATAGCTGCTTCGGAAGCAGCAAATGAAGGAGTCTGGATAAGGAGTTCATATCCGATCTAGGTGTCATATCTAGTGCATCGGGTCCAATGAAAAACTTTTGTGACAATACTGGTGCAATTGCCTTAGCAAAGGAATCCAGATTTCACAAGAGAACCAAACACATCAAGAGACGCTTTAATTCCATCCGCGATCAAGTCCAGGTGGGAGAAATAAAGATTTGCAAGATACATATGGATCTGAACATTGCAGACCCGTGGACTAAGCCTCTCTCAGGAGCAAAACATGATCAGCACCATGGCTCCATGGGTGTTAGACTCATTACTGTGTAATCTAGATTATTGACTCTAGTGCAAGTGGGAGACTGAAGGAAATATGCCCTAGAGGCAATAATAAAGTTATTATGTATTTCCTTATTTCATGATAAATGTTTATAGTTCATGCTAGAATTGTATTAACCGGAAACATAATACATGTGTGAATACATAGATAAACAAAGTGTCACTGGTATGCCTCTACTTGACTAGCTCGTTTATCAAAGATGGTTATGTTTCCTAACCATAGACATGAGTTGTCATTTGATAAACGGGATCACATCATTAGGAGAATGATGTGATTGACTTGACCCAATCCGTTAGCTTAGCACTTGATCGTTTTAGTTTACTGCTATTGCTTTCTTCATGACTTATACATGTTCCTATGACTATGAGATTATGCAACTCCCGATTACCGGAGGAACACTTTGTGTGCTACCAAACGTCACAACGTAACTGGGTGATTATAAAGGTGCTCTAAAGGTGTCTCCGATGGTACTTGTTGAGTTGGCATAGATCGAGATTAGGATTTGTCACTCCGATTGTTGGATAGGTATCTCTGGGCCCTCTCGGTAATGCACATCACTATAAGCCTTGCAAGCAATGCAACTAATGAGTTAGTTGCGGGATGATGCATTACGGAAACGAGTAAATAGACTTGCCGGTAATGAGATTGAACTAGGTATTGAGATACCGACGATCGAATCTCGGGTAAGTAACATACCGATGACAAAGGGAACAACGTATGTTGTTATGCGGTTTGACCGATAAAGATCTTCGTAGAATATGTAGGAGCCAATATGAACATCCAGGTTCCACTATTGGTTATTGAGCGGAGACATGTCTCGGTCATGTCTACATAGTTGTCGAACCCGTAGGGTCCGCACGCTTAACGTTCGGTGACGATCGGTATTATGAGTTTATGTGATTTGATGTACCAAAGGTAGTTCAGAGTCCCGGCTGAGATCCGGGACATGACGAGGAGTCTCAAAATGGTCGAGATGTAAAGATCGATATATTGGACGACTATATTCGGACATCGGAAATGTTCCGAGTGATTCGGGTATTTTTCGGAGTACCGGGGAGTTACGAGAATATGGGGAAGAAGTATTGGGCCTCATGGGCCAAGTGGTGGAAGAGAGGAGGCAGGGCGCGCGGCCCCCATAGCCCAATCCAAATTGGACTAGGGGGCCGCCCACCCTTTCCTCCTTTCCTTCCTCTCCTTCCTTCTCCCTCTCCTCCTTCATTTCCCCCTCCTAGTAGGAGTAGGAAAGGGGAGTCCTACTCCAACTAGCAGGGGAACTCCTCGTCCTGGCGCGCCCTGCAAGGGCCCCCCCTTGCTCCTTTATACACGGGGGAAGGGGGCACCCTAGAACACACAAGTTGATTGTTCCAAGCCGTGTGCGGTGCCCCCCTCCACCATAATCCACCTCGATCATATCGTAGCAGTGCTTAGGCAAATCCCTGCGCCGGTAGCAACATCATCATCGTCATCACGCCGTCGTGCTGACGGAACTCTCCCGTGAAGCTCTGATGGATTAGAGTTCGTGGGACGTCATCGAGCTGAACGTGTGCTGATCTCGGAGGTGTCGTGCATTCGGTACTTGGATCGGTCGGATCGTGAAGACGTTCGACTACATCAACCGCGTTCTCATAACGCTTCCGCTTATGGTCTACAAGGGTACGTAGACGATACTCTCCGCTCTCGTTGCTGTGCATCACCATGATCTTGCGTGTGCGTAGCATTTTTTTTGAAATTACTACGTTCCCCAACAGTATCTACTACTTTCCCCCGTTTCCTCTTAGAACCAAGTCCTAGATTCATGCTACAGCTTTCCCACTTTCTTCCCCGTTTGAACCAACTCTTAGATTCGACTATATGAACTAGCTTTACCTCTAATAATAGTAAAAGTCTAGGTGGATTTGGAACATCCGACGGAAGTAGAAAAAGATCCACACGCAGCCACGTGGGGAGCTGGGGCATTAGAGCAAGGCAGGTTTCAAAGGAATATATACCTCTGGGTCGTCGGCATGTGGCAAAGACGGCATCGGGAGGCCGCATCTTGGCCACAATACCACAGGGAGGAAGAAGGGGTCGGAGGCCCTCCCGAGTCGGCGCTCTCTCGGAGAGAATGGCACAGCTGCCGATCGGGACGCACGGGTAGCCGTTGGTCTCCTCCATCGCCGCTGACGACAGCGTGAACGATGCACGTACACCCCTGCCCCAGTCGAGGTGGTCCGGCTGGATTTGTGACCAGCCGTGAGCAGAGAGAGTGTGGCCACCTATGTCTTGCATAGATCTGGAGAGCATGAGAGAGTGAAAGAGAGGAACCGTAGTAAAGCAAGCGCTAAGGCCCCTGCTTATATATATAGTGGAGTGATTTTGTTGTACCAACTTCAAAAAAATGCGCTCCTACATGTACCCACAAGTGGGTGTGAGAGAACTAGTCCGTGCGTGCACTGCTTCTCTTTGTGAGAGTACAATATACTATGCCTAAAGAACGTTCACCACAAGAGTAATAGTATAAGTGTGTGACATGTGAGCTAAAATAAAAGGTGCGCGACGTCTTTTGTTTTTTAGAAGTTCTGAGGGTAGGGTGTGAAGAGCACATATGTGTGTGACGTCTACCTGCAGATAGACGGTGGGTACAAGAGGACTCGGGAGAGTCGTGACTCATGAGGGTGCGTGTGTTCGGGAGAGAGGGGGACACATACCAATGCAATGCATGTGTCCGTAAATCATTATCCAACATACGTTCTCCACATGCCGTTTCCTGACGAATACCGTAAGAACCGTTAGATCGGCATCCGACAGTGTCAGTTTTGCCATGTCATTTAATAGAGCAGCCACTCCTCCTACACACAAATCTTCCATGTGAGTGTTAGCAACTGCCGTATGCTCCTCCCTCCGTTCCAAAATGCAATGCATATAGCTTTATTGAAAATTCGAACCTCGCAAACTTTTACCGAGTTTTCGTGTACCAAAATGCACATATAGAATACCCAGTATATATCATTTCATTCATCTTTGAGAGGTAAGTATAAAGATGGGGGAGGAGTCTACGAAGAAAGACTGTCATATCACCTGCAACAATTTCAACCATCCTTTGGTGTGGAGGAATATCATAGGAACTCTATATGATATAATTTTTATAGGATTTTTTCCTTTAGAGCCAATTGGTTCATAGGAATAGATTCATATAGTCCACATTTCAAAGGAGATAAACATGATATCATTTTTATAGATTTAGATCCACTTGGTTCATATGAATGGATTCCTATACTCCCATAATTTCAAAGGAAAATAAACATTAGCGTATATTCAATAGAAAAGTTCATATGATGTGAACCAAATGACATCTCTTTTGTAATCCCTCCTCATAGGAATTGAGATACATGTCATCTCTAGATTCAATAGAAAAAGTTCCTATTATGTGAACCAAATGACATCTCTTTTCCAATCCCTACTCATAGGAATTGAGATACATGTCATCTCTTTCCCTACAACTTCCATGTATACATCTTCTTGATAGAGGCGAAGGTGTCCCGATGTTTCGATGAGATAGATATCGTTTTATGTGGGAGTCGACTTTGATGATCCGACTACGAACGTGCGAAGACGTCGCGCCTTAGCAATCGCTAAACCAACTTCTGAGGATTATTGACCACGCCGGAGCATGATCAACCTGACCACGAGGGTCTATTTCCTGCGAGCAAATGAAGAACAAGCAAGAAACCGAGATTGCAATCTAGATATTGCGAATAAAAGAGGAAAGCTTTATTAATGAAGGCGGGGTTCTGTGATGTCTTGGTCTGGTCGTTGGACACAAACGAAGTACGCGAAGTTGCAGCTATGGCGAACTTTGAATCTAAACAAAACCCATAGTCTAAATGACGCCCTAAGGGTTGTATATATGGAGGAAGAGGGGGGAATTTCGTGGCCCTTGGAGGAGGGGTCCGAAACCAACCCTAACTCTTGTTTCCCCACACATAGGGACTCTAAGAACAGCCTATACTTAAGTATTTCGAAAATACATGGGCCTGGCCCAATAATAAGGTGACGCACCACCTAAAATAGCCTCTGGACGAAATTTATGAAGTGGGATCTTGTATATTTCTTCCAAGGTTTTATGCACTCCTTATGGTGGCTTCAAAGTCCTGAAATCATCACTTGTAACTCCGTTCTTGATCCCCTTGCGCATGCCATCATCTCCATGTTTGAACTTGCTCCAATGTTTATCTTTCTTGTCCAAGCTAGGCCCTTCATTTGTAAGCAAAAACAAATGTACCAATTTAGGGAGCATCATATTCTCATGAACATTAGAATCGTTACCAAGAAACGAAAGTACCTGATAATTCAATTGGCGTGCGCGAGCTCTAGTAATTGGTCCAATATGCATAGCAGCAGGGGCTGTGGGTGTAACAATGGTATTGATGTCCTCATCATCCTCCCTTCTTGAAATGAATTCGTCCTCGACGAAAGTTCATCGTCCTCACCCAAATAAGGCTTCAAATATGCAATGTTGAAAGTGGTACTAACCTCAAAATCTACAGGCAGCTCAATTTTATATGCATTATCATTTATTTTCTCTAACACCTTAAAAGGACCATCAGCACGTGGCATTAGCTTTGATTTGCGCAAATTGGGAAATCTATCCTTACACAAATGTAACCAAACAAGATCTCCAGGTGCAAACGCAACATGTTTTCTACCCTTATCTCCAGCAAGTTTATATTTAGCATTCATACGCTCAATGTTTTCCTTAGTTAACTCATGCATTTTTAAAATCAATTCAGCACGTTCTTTCACATCAAAATTAACCTTCTCCGGAGATGGAAGAGGCAACAAATCAATAGGTGCACGAGGTAGGAAACCATACACAATTTCAAAAGGGCACATCTTAGTAGTAGAATGCAATGAACGATTATAAGCAAATTCAATATGAGGCAAGCATTCTTCCCACATTTTCTTATTATTCTTCAAAACAGCCCTAAGCATAGTAGACAATGTTCTATTGACTACTTCAGTTTGTCCATCAGTTTGGGTGACAAGTAGTACTAAAAAGCAGTTTAGTCCCCAACTTAGCCCATAAACATCTCCAAAAGTGGCTAAGAAATTTAGTATCACGATCTGAAACAATAGTATTTGGCACACCATGCAAGCGAATAATTTCACGAAAGAACAAATCAGCAACATTAACAGCATCATCGCTTTTATGACATGGTATAAAGTGTGCCATTCTCGAGAACCTATCCACGAAAACAAATATGCTATCCCTCCCCTTCTTTGTGCGAGGTAAACCTAAAACAAAGTCCATAGATATATCCTCCCAAGGAACACTAGGTATAGGAAAAGGCATATATAAACCATGAGGATTGAGTCGTGACTTAGCTTTTTGACATGTAGTGCAGCGAGCAACAAAACGCTCAACATCCCATCTCATCTTTGGCCAAAATAAATGTGTAGCAAGTATATCCTCCGTCTTCTTAATGCCAAAGTGTCCCATTAATCCTCCTCCATGCGCCTGCTGCAACAACAAAAGATGAACGGAGCTAGCTGGAATGCATAGCTTGTTAGCACGAAACACAAATCCATCGTTAAGAACGAACTTGTTCCAAGTTCTCCCTTCCTTACAATTCCAGAATACATCTTTAAATTCAGCATCATGCACATAATGATCTTTGATGGCCTCCAAACCAAATATTTTAAAGTCAAGTTGTGAAAGCATAGTATAACGACGAGACAATGCATCAGCAATAACATTTTCTTTACCCTTCTTGTGTTTAATGACATAAGGGAAAGTCTCAATGAATTCAACCCATTTAGCAAGTCGACAGTTCAGTTTTTCTTGAATTTTATTGTGTTTCAAAGATTCATGATCAGAATGTATAACAAATTCCTTGGGCCATAGAAAATGTTGCCATGTTTCTAAGGTCTGAACAAGAGCATATAATTCTTTATCATAAGTAGAACAGTTCAGACTAGGCCCACTCAATTTTTCAGAAAAGTATGCAACAGGTTTGCCATCTTGTAATAACACACCTCCTAATCCAATTCCAATAGCATCACATTCAAGCTCAAAAGTCTTATTAAAATCAGGAAGTTGGAGTAAAGGAGCATGTGTCAACTTATCTTTCAATACCGTGAAGACTTCTTCATGTGCGGTACCCCAAACAAAAGGCAAATCCTTCTTTGTAAGCTTGTTGAGAGGTGCAGCAATGGTGCTGAAATCTCTCACAAAATGCCTATAGAAACCAGTGAGGCCAAGGAAACTCCTCACCTGTGTGACCGTTTTGGGCTGCGGCCAACTCTCAATAGCTTCAATCTTGACTTTATCAACTTCAATTCCCTATGGAGTAACAACATAGCCAAGAAAAGATACTCGGGAGGTGCAAAAGGTGCACTTTCCAAGGTTACCAAACAAACGTGCATCACGTAGAGCAATAAAAATAGCACGTAAATGTTCCAAATGTTCCTCCAAAGATCTGCTATAAGTCAGTATATCATCAAAATAGACTACCGCAAATCGTCCAATGAAAGCACGTAAAACTTCGTTCATTAGTCTCATGAAAGTACTAGGTGCATTAGTTAACCCAAAAGGCATGACTAACCACTCATATAAACCGAACTTAGTTTTAAATGATGTTTCCCATTCATCTCCCATTTTCATACGAATTTGATGGTATCCACTACATAAATCAACTTTGGAGAAAATTGTAGAGCCACTCAATTCATCAAGCATATCATCTAACCTAGGAATAGGATGACGATAATGAATAGTAATATTATTAATGCCTCTACAATCAACACACATACGCGACGTACCATCCTTTTTAGGCACTAGTATAATAGGAACAACACAAGGACTAAGAGATTCGCGTACGTAACCTTTATCGAGCAGCTCATGTACTTGACGCAAAATCTCCTTCGTCTCCTCTAGATTGGTATGGTATGGTGCACGGTTGGGTAGCAATGCACCGGGAATTAAGTCAATTTGATTCTCAATCCCTCCAATAGGTGGTAATCCCGGTGGCACGTCTTGTGGGAAGACGTCAGCGAACTCCTGCAAAATGTTAGTGACAGAAGGGGGCAAAGAGGATGGCACGTCCTCGAATGAGAATAATGCCTCTTTGCACACAAAAGCATAGCAAACAGATTTGCTGAAATCTAACTCATCAATATCAGATTTTGTGGCAAGTAAACATGCACTTTTCAATTTAATTTCAGAAGCAACACTAGATGGTTGATTATTAGGTTTCATTTGTTGCTCAAATTCTTTTGCCACAATCTGATTTTCACTCTTATTTTTCTCCTGTTTTGCTTTATTAGCTCTATTAATATAATCTTTCAAAATGGATGCAGGAGTCATAGGAAGCAAAGTAATATGGCTATCCTTATGAACAAGAGTATACTGATTATTTCTACCATGGTGTACAGAATTTTTATCAAATTGCCATGGTCTACCAAGTAATAAGTAACATGCTTGCATGGGTACCACATCACAATCAACATAATCAGCATATGCAGAGATACTAAAATGCACATGAACAGTACGTGTTACCTTAACCTTTCCGCTGTTGTTGAACCATTGGATGTAGTAAGGATGTGGATGTGGTCTTGTGGTGAGAGATAGCTTCTCCACCATGTCCATGCTAGCCAAGTTTTTGTAGCTCCCTCCATCTATGATGATGCGAACAGAATGTTCCTTCACAACTCCCTTTGTATGGAACAAATTATGCCTTTGATTTTGCTCAGCTTGTGTAACCTGCACACTCAAAACACGTTGAGCAACTAAATATGCATACCTGTCAGCATCTTCAGCAGCCATGTATTGCGTCTCATGATCAGAATCCTCTCCACCGTGTTCTTCATGTGTAATAAGAGCCAAAGTCTCCTCATCATAGTCACTAGCGGACTCATACCCACCATCCTCAGTAGCAATCATCACACGCTGAGATTTGCATTCTCTCGCAAAATGTCCTGTTCCCTTACAACGACGACAAATAATATCACTTGTGTGCCCTGTTGATGCCATGGAAGAAAAAGAGCTCTGCGCAGGCCCCGACAGGTGTGCTCTTGGCAGATAGTGGTGGTTGTGCCTGCTTTCTTTGTATCACGGCTGGAGGTGGCACCTGATGGAGGTGCTGGTGTAGTGGAAGTAGAGGATGCACGTGGTGTCCATGATGAAGATCGACCTGCACAAAAGTTAGTTCGCGCCAATGCCTGTAGATCCTACACTTCACGTTCAGCTTTACAAGCAAGATGGAATAAAAGAGTGATATTAGTATACTCCTTATACTCTAGAATGCTCGAAATCTCTCTATTTAATCCACCCATAAAACATGCAAGAATAGCTTCGTTCTCCTCAACAATACCACATCTAATCATGCCAGTTTGTAATTCCTGATAATATTCTTCTATAGATTTTTTTCCTTGTCCTAAACGCTGCAATTTTTGAAGTAATTCACGTTGATAATATGGTGGAACCCAACGAGTATGCATAGCAGTTTTCAAAGCAGCCCAAGTAGCTGGAATGGGATATAATCTACAATGTTCAGACCACCAAACACATGCAAAACTAGTGAAAGCACAAACAACAGCAGGAACACGTCTCTCCTCAGGATATTGTAAACATGTAAAAAGTTGTTCAGTTTCTAACTCCCAAGTAAGATATATATCAGGAACATATCTACCCTCAAATGGTGGAATATTCAATTTCAGTTTAGGAAGATGGTCATGATCTCGTACCTCAGGTGGTGGTGCAGCCCTACCGTTGCGATGATATGCATGAGGACGACCTGGTGGTGCTGGTGCTGGTGGTTGCACATAGTTCTGATTTTGATCAACCTCATCCTCGTAATTGTCCTCCACCTCTACAGTAGCAGCAGGAGCGACAGAAGCACCAACAGTAGGTACAGCAGCACCAAAAGTTTGACCAGGCTCAATGGGAACGCGTTGTGCTCGTCCCACTTGATTTGGAAGACGATGTTGTTGTTGTTGTAGAGGTGCGACAGGTGCAGCGGGAGGTGGAAGACGCACGAGCAATTCATTAAACTTGTTATCGAGCTTTGTTTCAAACGCCTTCTCAATGCCATCTATCTTCTCCATGGCCTCTTCAAATCTATTTAGCACATCTTCCACCTGTCCACTCATCATTTGCTGAAACTTATCATGTAACTCTTTGTTTGTCATGTTCTCCCAGTCAGTCTCGTCGGATTGTGATCCTGCCATGGTTAGCAACAATAGAAACACATAAGAATATGATCCTACAGACTACTAGTAAGTGGTGGACAGTCACAAATCTGTCAAGCGAATCTCAAATTCTTACCAGTTCTTACCAAGCAGTAGGTGGTGATCAGCAACCGTTGTAGTCAAAACTTTCAAAGCTTGGATAGAGCGATTACCGGGGAGAGTCAAACGCGCGACGTAGATGTATGTGGAGCTGGGAAGGCTTATAATATGGTAGCAAAAGGGGTCAGCAATAATCAATTCAGATATGCAAAGTTGAATAAACACTCAACGACGTTACTGTGCTGGTCCTAGGCTAGACCGTACTAGAGACGCGAGCCTAGAACACTAACAAAATCACGGCGCTGCACATAAAGAAGGGAAAAGCACACTCTGGAACTTTTTTCTTTTCGCTCTGTTTTTTTTTGGTGCTCCTCTTTTTTGCGCTCCTTTTTTTGCGAAAAATCACTATAATGGTGAGTGTCTCAAAACTCTTCCCTCGTCAAACTGATAGGATGGGCACACAATTTTTTTGACTTCTTTTGGAAATCAGGGTAGCGATGACGAAAAAGTGTGACAAAAAATCACTATGATGGCGAGTGTCTCAAAATGCTCCGTGGGACCTAAAAATAGGATAGGGAAAAAAATTGGTCGTCGAAAGTTTGGCCTAAAAACTGCCCGGGGGTCTCCAGACTCTTTTTTTTCTGAGACCTACTCAGGCAAGGAAACACAAACGAAAACTAGATGGATCTCTTAAACAAACCTAATATGAAAAGAACTCGGATTGGTGGTGGACAGGGAGATGCATATGTGGACTCGGATTGGTGGTGGACAGGCAGATGTATATGTGGACTTGGATTGGTGGTGGACAGGCGGATGTATATGTGGACTCGGATTGGTGGTGGACAGGCAGATGTATATGTGGACTCGGATTGGTGGTGGACAGGCGGATGTATATGGCAGCGGTAAGGAATATGTTGGTGGTGGTGGTATGTGGTAGGAACAATGACAATGGTGCGGCGGCGTGACAACTTGTGAACAGAACTCAAAACTCTAAAGGAAACTAGACGCTAAGACCAGCAACTAGACACGATGATGCAACCGCAAATTCAACAATGCGAAACCCTAAAAAGATTATGCAAAGGCTCAGATTGGTTCGCATATGATGACCTATCCCTAACTTTTACTTGGCTTTTTCGTGGACTGTAGGTATGAAGAACAGACTCGATCTAAACTATGAAAAACTGTAAAATCTCATCGAGCAACCTAGAAATCTGATACCACTTCATAGAGGCGACGGTGTCCTGATGTTTCGATGTGATAGATATCGTTTTCTGTGGGAGTCGACTTTGACGATCCGACTATGAACGTGCGAAGACGTCGCGCCTTAGCAATCGCTAAACCAACTTCCGAGGGTTATTGACCACGCCGGAGCACGATCAACCTAGCCACGAGGGTCTATTTCCTGCGAGCAAACGAAGAACAAGCAAGAAACTGAGATTGCAATCTGTATATTGTGAATAAAAGAGGAAAGCTTTATTAATGAAGGTGGGGTTCTGTGACGTCTTGGTCTGGTCATTGGACACAAACGAAGTACGCGAAGTTGCAGCTATGGTGAACGATCAACCTAGCCACGAGGGTCTATTTCCTGCGAGCAAATGAAGAACAAGCAAGAAACTGAGATTGCAATCTGTATATTGTGAATAAAAGAGGAAAGCTTTATTAATGAAGGTGGGGTTCTGTGACGTCTTGGTCTGGTCATTGGACACAAACGAAGTACGCGAAGTTGCAGCTATGGTGAACGATCAACCTAGCCACGAGGGTCTATTTCCTGCGAGCAAATGAAGAACAAGCAAGAAACTGAGATTGCAATCTGTATATTGTGAATAAAAGAGGAAAGCTTTATTAATGAAGGTGGGGTTCTGTGACGTCTTGGTCTGGTCATTGGACACAAACGAAGTACGCGAAGTTGCATGCATGACGTGTTCTTGTGCCACAGTTGCATGTCTAGGAAAAAAGCTACTAGTGGGTTGTACAAGATATTTAGGAATAGAAGTGATGAGGACATCAATACCATTGTTACACCCTCAGCCCCTGCTGCTATACATACTGGACCAATTACTAGAGCTCGCGCATGCCAATTGAATTATCAGGTACTTCCGTTTCTTGGTAATGATTCTGATGATCATGAGAATATGATGCTGCCTAAATTGGATACATTTGTGTTGCTTACAAATGAAGGGCCTAGCTTGGACAATAAAGATGAACCTTGGAGCAAGTTCAAGCATGGAGATGATGGCATGCACAAGGGGATCAAGAACAGAGTTACAAGTGATGATTTCGGGACTTTGAAGCCACCATAAGGAGTGCATGAAGCCTTGGACGAAATATACAAGATGCCACTTCATAAATTTCATCCAGAGGCTATTCTAGGTGCTACGTCACCTTATTATTGGGCCAGGCCCATGTATTTTCGAAATACTAAAGTACAGGCTGTTTTTAGAGTCCGTATGTGTGGGGAAACAAGAGTTAGGGTTGGTTTCGGACCCCTCCTCCAAGGGCCACGAAATTCCCCCCTCTTCCTCCAAGCTAGGCCCTTAATTTGTAAGCAACACAAATGTATCCAATTTAGGCAGCATCATATTCTCATGATCTTTAGAATCGTTACCAAGAAACGGAAGTACCTGATAATTCAATTGGCGTGCGCGAGCTCTAGTAATTGGTCCAGTATGTATAGCAGCAAGGGCTGAGGGTGTAACAATGGTATTGATGTCCTCATCACTTCTATTCCCAAATATCTAGTACAACCCACTAGTAGCTTTTTTCCTAGCCATGCAATTGTGGCACAAGAACACGTCATGCATGCAAGTCATAAATCACATTGTTTTTCTACTCTATGCATGCAAGCACCACATCATTAATTCGTGCATGTTACTCATAAGTTATTTCTTACATTATATTTTGTATTGACAATGTATGTGGTGGTCACGTGCACACATATGTAGTTCACACTCACATTTTTGTTAGAAATGTCATTCTTTTAACTGCAATTCAGTTTTTCTCTTTGTACTCCCTCCATCTAGGTGTGTAAGTCATCTTCCGAAAACAAAATAATCCCAAAACACTTAGGAACGGTACATTAACTTCCTCCTCATTTCTTGTTTCGTGACATATCAACCAATAAGAGATGTGGGTCGTGCATGCTTTCAATGGCTTGAGACTTTCAAACATGACATGCAGTGGTTAATTCATTGCATGGAATGCTATTATCTAGCAAAAAAACCTAAGATGACTTATAAACCTAGACGAAGGGAGTATTACATTTTTTTCATTTTAAGCATACATTCACTTCCAATTAGTTATATATGTTTTTGGAGAACTTTTAAGCATTATCTATACCCCTACATAGTGTGCGAATAACTTTAAAAGATGTTCGTTGGATGAAGCTAATCTGACAATGCAGAGATGGCAAATCCAAGGACTACTAGCCATTGGATATCATCAACATTCCACCAGATTCTGCCACCTGTACAATCTAGAAGACTCCATGGTTGAACTTAAGCATAATGCACAAACCTCAAAACACAAGCACTTCTCCTTTGTTCTTGAATCTTCCATATCATAATTGCCCAAACTTTTTTTTCTAAATGAATTGCCATTATTTGTGTTTTACTTTATGCTTTACAATGCACAATCCCATGAATCTTAACCTTTTTATAATACTAATTGATTTTGAATGAGATGAACTATAAGAACTAAACGAACATCTACATCATGCATATATGACCCAAAGCTTTACAAGCTATAGTGTGTATTTATTCATAATTTGGTTTCCAAATCTCATGCATTCAATGCATGTGTACCTTACTAGTTTTGAGTAGAGTAGCAAATTTCACGTGGCCGTGGGTATATCAAAATGCAGGTCCCATGCATCATTGCCTTTCGGTCGAACCTACGTCCACAATTTTTTGTACGTATATATCCACTGGTCCTCGAAACCAAAATGTTGCATCGTTCCTATAAAACCAAGCGGCCCGCACATATTAAGGCGTCGACTCGAACTCAATCCCTCTCCCGTTTACTATGACATGGCCCCGCATGCCGTAGTACTCCTACAAACCCTACCACCATACGCATCATCGGTTTTCTTCAAGAGGACGAGGGAGAAGCGGATTTATAGTGGAGGCGCTTTAAAAAAAGGATTTGTAGTGGAGGCCCCTACCCTAGGGTGCCCTAGGTAGCTGCCGCACGCATCATCGGTTTTCTCTTTTCTTTATGCTCTTGCACCCTAGAGTGAAAAGATAGTTGCTTCGTCCGTCTAGCCTAATGCGGGAAAGGTGGGGCTTTGTGATTTGACCCCTCATCGCTCATTTACTACTACTGCGGAGCTATGACCGGGGTGCCTACAAGTCCAACCGCTGCTCCGAACTGTAATTTGGTGCATCACATGTGGAACAAGATGGTGGGTGAGCCACATGTCGGCCAAAGGGGTCCTGTTAAGTGTGTTTCCATTTTGTGTGCGCACTGACCCTGCTTGAGTTGCTACGCCAACATGACAGGAGCAGCCTACCACTTGGTTTTGCTCCGTGGTGAATCCCGACTATATTGATCTAAAAAGATACGTACTGTACTACCCTCTCCGTCTTGGTTTATAGGGCATGCATGTATTTCTAGGTCATCCATTTGACCAACTAAATATGAGTTACTATGTCACAAAAACTATATCATTGGATTCTTAAGCGGATGCAGTTTCTAAACATATATTGTTCATCACATATATAGCCATTTAAATTCCCAACCTAGAACGACGTGCATGCCCTGTAAACCGATACGGAGGAAGTAGTAAAAATAAGGTGATTTTACCGAGTGATGGGCGGGGAGCATGGCCTGTCATGCGGTCCCACGTGTCATGATGTACCAAGGCGATGTGTGTGGCTCTCCTGAGGCAGAACAATGGCAGAAGGTGATGATGGCGAAGCGAAGTTTGAAATAATGGTTGCTTCGTCCGTTTGGGAAGGTGTGGCATTGTGATTTGACGTCTCATTGCTCATTACTACTATTGGGGTGGTACGACTAGGGTGCATCCTCCCTGCTGTTCTGCACTGTTATTTGGTGCACGACACGTCGTCTCGGTTGCTATATGTCCCACATGTCGGCGAGAGGAAGTACAAAATTCATGAAGGCGAGCGTCGACGGAGGAGTACAAGACACAGCTTGGTTTTTGCTGCTTCACGCGATCCGTCGATACAAACCCGACTAAAAAAAGCCGAGGGTGGGTCTTTTCCCGCGCGGCAGGCAGGACAGTTTGGCATAGTCTGTTCAAGGCAATGAGGCAGGAAGGGAAACAAGCAAATAAAGGTTGAGCGACTTAGTTTTGGGAAAATCTGATTTTACGGAGTACGTACCCACTATGGAGGTAGTACTACTTACTACTCCCTCCTTTCCGGTTTACAGGGCTCATCTACAAACAATCGTTTTTCCGTTTTATAAGTCTCATTTCTACTAGTAGTAGTGGTACCATCACATGTTGGATTTCGAGGTGCGTTACATCACCCGATGCAAGCAGTGTCCAGAGAAAACTCACCAATGCATGTAGAAGTTCATGGAAATTTAGTGGTCATGCATGCATTTTGAATTAATGCCTCGGCAAACATAACTTCTTGAGAAAAACGAGCGTACTAATTACTTGTGCAAACTACAAAATTAATTCCACCACTCACTGTCTACCTTGGTTGGAGAGATTTTGAAATTGAGCCATAAACTGGAAAGAAGGGAGTAGTAACATAGCCTAGGGTAGCTTGCTATGCCACATATTCTAAGGAAATTGATGTAGTGGTACTACTCCTACTACTCCCACCCTTTCTTTTTAGTATGCATATACGGTTTGGTCAAATTCAAGCTCTGTAGAGTTTGACTAACTTTATATTAAAAAATATAAACATTCACAATATGAAATCAATATTATCAGATGCACCATGAAACATATGTTCATACTCTATAGTTTTAGTATTGTAGATGTTCATATTTTTTATATACATTTGGTCAAACTTTGTGCAGTTTGACTTTGACCAAATCTTATATGCGGAGTAAACAGAAACGGAGGGAGTACTAAAAGACATATATTCCAAACAATATGATAAACTCTCTAACCAAGGTAGGGACGAGGAATAAACAGAGGGAGTAGTAAAATTTTCTCCTCGTCCTGCGAGCCACCGCGCGTGTGGGAGAGGGAGCGGGCGTAAGGCGTACTAGTAAGCAAGCTTCACCTCGTCCTGCGAGCCACCACACTTGTGGGCGGGGAAGACGGCGTACTAAGCAAGCTTCTCCTTATTCTGCGAGTTGACGGGACACATCAAAAGTACCATCATGGACATAATCATAATAGCCACTAATAATCCAAAGGCACATGATATCCACATAATCATCAAAACATAAGTCCTAGAACTCCAGGCAATATCATGGCAACATCTAGATCAAAACCATACTCCGAGAAATGCCAGGAACCAATCATACATAGCTAATGCAATATTCTACACAAGTTCAAATGAATAAACCATGTCACTGCATTGCAATCATGCAAATGGAGGGTGTGGCTTGCCTGGGGTGGAAGAAATCACCGGGAAGAAGTGTGAGAAGCTCGCGGAAAGAATCGCCGGAAATCTTTCTCTCCCGGAGGGGGCTGATCAAGCGCAGGGGAAAAATGGTCATTTTCAGAATGTTGAAACATAATGAAAATGATACCAAAAGTTTGGCCTCGAAGAGACAAAGATGTGGGCTTTGGATTCACCTCATTTGGAGTTGCGAGTAAAAAGTTGTGAGGGGAGGAAGTTTAGGGACCAATATGCAATCATATCATCACAAACAAGCCCCAGAGTGGATAAGGCAGAAGCAAATTTCAGAAAATCCGCTTTCCAGAGAGGAAATCGCATTTGCGCCCGAAGAACAAATGAAATATGCTTAACCAAAGAGGAAGCACACTTCACGTGATACGCTTTCTGCAGATGAAATCGCACACGCTCGAATACGTCTCCACTTGCCACGTCAGCATCAGCGGGGTCAACCCCCCGACTTACTGACTAGTGGGGCCGTGGGGTCCATGCACTCGGTCAACCCTCTCCTCCCGCCTCCATCTTCTTCTTTCCCGACGCGCCCGCGGAGCAGAGGGAAGTCGCCGGCGCGGGAGCTCCTCCTGCCGTCTCCGGCCATCCCTCGCCTCGCTCGACCTATGGGCGAGCTCAGCAGGAGTGGCCGCACCCTCCTGCGGAGAGCACGGGCTCCGGGGAGGACCGAGGCCAGAGGGAGCGAGGACATGGCAGACGGTGGCGACGGGCACCGAAGGGGTTCGCAGCCAATGGCCACCAGAGGAGGAGGAGAAGCGTTGGGGCGGCTCCAGGGGACTTGGGGAGGCTACTGGAGGTGGTAGGACGGGGAAAGAGAGCTCGGCTCGCTCGGGTTCGAGCAGAGGCCGTCGGTGGGGCTTCGGCCAGAGATGGGGCATGGTGATCTGGTTGCTCCGGCGACAAAAGGAGAGAGGGGAGGGACTCGCCGGGGTGGAGGGGTTCTACTGGTGGTGGATGAAAGGATGGGGAGGGTTCGGCTTGAGCCAATTTAGGACAAGGCCGACGACGGGCACGGCGGCCATGGAGTGTAGAGAGGGACTCCGGAGCTCGGGCAAGTGGTTGGGGAGAGCTAGTTGAGGGCAGAGAGGAGGTTGATGAGCTTGGGAGGCCGCGGGGTGGTCTTATACAGGCAGGGAAGGAGGGGGCGAGTGTGACGCCCCCGATTTAATCGTACACTAATCATACACGCAAACGTGTACGATCAAGATCAGGGACCCACGGGAAGATATCACAACATAACTCTACAAATAAAATAAGTCATACAAGCATCATATTACAAGCCAGGGGCCTCGAAGGCTCGAATACAAGAGCTCGATCATAGACGAGTCAGCGGAAGCAAAAAAATCTGAGTACAGACCTAAGCTAAACAAGTTTGCCTTAAGAAGGCTAACACAAACTGGGATACAGATCGAAAGAGGCGCAGGCCTCCTGCCTGGGATCCTCCTAACTACTCCTGGTCGTCGTCAGCGGGCATCACGTAGTAGTAGGCACCTCCGGTGCAGTAGGAGTCGTCGTTGAAGGTGGCTTCTGGCTCCTGGGCTCCAACATCTGGTTGCGACAATCAGGTAGAAGGGATAGGGGGAAAAGAGGGAGAAAGCAACTGTGAGTACTCATCCAAAGTACTCGCAAGCAAGAAGCTACACTACATATGCATGGGTAATGTGTAAAGGGCCATATCGGTGGACTGAACTGCAGAAAGCCAGAATAAGAGGGGGATAGCTAATCCTTTCGAAGACTACGCTTCTGGTAGCCTCCGTCTTGCAGCATGTAGAAGGGAGTAGACTGAAGACCTCCAAGTAGCATCGCATAGCATAATCCTAACCGATGATCCTCCACTCGTCGCCTTGTGAGAGAGCGATCACCGGTTGTATCTGGCACTTGGAAGGGTGTGTTTTATTTAGTATCCGGTTCTAGTTGTCATAAGGTCAAGGTACAACTCCAAGTCGTCCTGTTACCGAAGATCACGGCTATTCGAATAGATTAACTTCCCTGCAGGGGTGCACCACATACCCCAACACGCTCGATCCCATTTAGCCGGACACACTTTCCTGGGTCATGCCCGGCCTCGGAAGATCAACACGTCGCAGCCCCACCTAGACCAACAGAGAGGTCAGCACGCCGGTCTAAACCTAAGTGCCCAGGGGTCTGGGCCCATCGCCCTTAGCACACCTGCACGTTGCGTGGGCGGCCGGAAGCAGACCTAGCCTAGTGGCATTCCAGTCCAATCCAGCGCGCGCCGCTCCGTCGCTGACGTCAAGAAGGCTTCGGCTGATACCACGACGCCGGGATACCCATAACTACTCCCGCGTAGATGGTTAGTGCGTATAGACCAAATGGCCAGACTCAGATCAAATACCCAGATCTCGTTAAGCGTGTTAAGTATCCGCGAACGCCGACCAGGGCCAGGCCCACCTCTCTCCTAGGTGGTCGGAACCTGTCCTGCCGCTCCGCCTCAAAACTCCACTCGCGGGTGCTCCTCAAGCCGACCCGTCTTTAGTCACCACATGTATCATGTATAAAGTATATAGTATATACCCGTGATCAACTCCCGAGTGATCACGGCCCGATAGTATAGCAAGGCAGACGGACAAGAATGTAGGGCCACTGATGATAAACTAGCATCCTATACTAAGCATTAGGATTGTAGGTAAAGGTAACAACAGTAGTAGCAAGGACAGGCTATGCATCAGTATAGGATTAACGGGAAGCAGTAACATGCTACACTACTCTAATGCAAGCAGTATAGAGAAGAGTAGGCGATATCTGGTGATCAAAGGGGGGGCTTGCCTGGTTGCTCTGGCAAGAGAGAGGGGTCGTCAACACCGTAGTCGTACGGGGTAGCAGCGGCGTCGGTCTCGGTGTCTAGCGAGAGAAGAGGGGGAAGAAACAATAAATATTTAAGCAAACAGATGCATAGCGATGCATGACATGACAAAGCGTGGTGCTAGGTGTGCCCTAGCGCGGTACGAGCTGGTACCGGTGAAGGGGGGAAACATCCGGGAAATTATCCCCGTGTTTCGCGTTTTCGGACAGACGAACCGGAAGGGGAAAGATGCGTGTTTGCTATGCTACGGATGCGTGGCGGACGAACGGACTGCGTATCCGGATTCGTCTCGTCGTTCTAAGCAACTTTCATGTTGAAAATATTTTAATCCGAGTTACGGATTAAAAGATATGATTTTCTAAAGATTTTATTAATTTCTGGAATTTAATTAATTAATTATTTAATTCGAAAAATGAATTTATGACGTCAGCATGATGTCATGCTGACGTCAGCAATCAACAGGGTTGACTTGGTCAACCTGACAGGTGGGTCCCGTTCGTCATACTCTGTTAGTTAATTAACAATAGTTAATTAGGTTAATTAATCAGGATTAATTAAATTAAGTGTTTACTTAATTAATTAATTAATATTTTAATTATCATTTATTTTTATTTTTAACGTTCTGGGGGGGCCTGCGGTCAGTGGCATGGCCGGTCCAGTCAGCAAGGCTGACCGGGTCAACAGGCCGGCCGGGCCCCTAGGGCCCACGGGTCAGTGACCCAGGGGTGGCCCCAGGTCGGCCACGTCGGCGGCCGGCGTTGGGGAGCTCCGGGGAGCGTTCCCGCGGTGGAGGGGCGCCGGACCTCGCTGGGATTCGCCGTCCGGCGGCAAAAATGGCCGCGGGCGGGTGCGTTCGAACGTGGAGGGGATGCCGCGTCCAACGGTGGCAGAGGCACGGCCGGACTTGGCCGGAAACGACGCCGGCGAGCGGCGGAGGCGGCGGTGGGATTCGGGACCGCGTCGGGATCGCGCTACGGGGTTAACGGGAAGGCCAGGGGGCTGCGCGACGCGCTGAGCACAAGGGGCTCGGCCCCGTGACCATTTGGTCACTGGAAGGGCGCCGGCGACGAGATCCGCGACGGGGGCGCTCGGGTACGGAGGGGAACGAGGGGGAAGAGGAGGGGGGCCTCGACCGAGCGGAGGAGGCGCGAGGGGAGGGGGTACGTGGGGCGCGGCGAGCCGGCGCGAGCCGGAGCGCGACGAGCGCGGCGCCGGAGCGAGCTCCGGCCATGGCGACCGAGCGCGGGGGTCGACCCCTACGGCTACAGAGCGAAGCAGGGGAGGGAAGAGCTCACGGGGGGGAAGCGTGGGGTCTCGGAAGCGGGCTCGGGGCGGTCGGGGGCGTCCGGCGGGGAGGAGGTCGAGGCGGCGGCCGTCCGGCGATGCGGATCCGGCGAGGTGGGAGTCCGGGGACGGTCCCGAGGCGACGAGGGGGGGGGGTTCGGGCGTCCTGCGCGGCCGGTCGGGGGAGGGGAGGAGGACGAGCGCCGGTGGGGTGGGGCGCCGGCGTCGGGGGCGACGGGATCGGGCGGATCCCGATCCAGATCGGCGGGGGAGGGAGGAGAAGGGGATCGGGGGGGAATGGGGTGTCGGCTAGGGTTTCCGCCGACCGGGGGGGTTATGGGGGTGAGGGGGTGGGCCGGGCCAGGGGCTGGCCGGCTGGGCCAGGTGGGCTTGGCCCAGTTTGGCCAGGGGGGGGGGGTTTCTCTTCCTTTTTTTTGTATTGTTTTCTATTTTCTTTTTATTTATTTTCTTTTCTGTTTTTATTTATTTATAAACACTTAGGCATTTTATAAAATTGTGAACCTTACACCATAATTATCTTTGTAATATTTGGCAACCACCGAACATTTTTGTTTTAATTTTTTTTTGAAAACTTTTACTGTTTTCTTTTATCTAAATTTTGAATTTGTTTCGGTTCTGATCTATCGAGAGTTTATCACAGTAACCGTGGTGACGTGGCATCATTAGCGGGGAATCACTGTAGCTTAATTATCCGGGCGTCACAGCGAGCTGGCGTCACCGCGGACGCATGGTCGGCCCCGCGGACGCGTGCCCAAGCGCATGAGCTCGGAGGCAGGCGACGAGGGAGGCAAAGTGGAGGCTCTCGCGGGGCAGAGGAGGCCAACGGAGCACGGGAAGGATGACGATGGTGACGAACAGAGCCAAACCGCCACTGTTCGCCCGTGGATGCGCGGTGGCTTGCGTCAGTGAGGAAGCGGACGGAGGGGGAGAGGGGTCCAGGAGAACGGCGACGACGAGAGGAAGCTAGGGGACATGCCCGTGCTTGCTGAGACGCCGAGCAAAGGAGGGGCCCAAGCAAGAATCCATCCTAGGCGTGGCTAACGGCAGCAGAGCGCGCGCGCACGCTTGGCATTAATGCGGTCACCGCGTGCACGGGCATGTACTGGGGGAGAGGGGCTGGAACGGGTTGTCTAGTGCGTAGTCCATCCATTGGAGGTTGCAACTGAGGTGGTAGATCAGTGAAAAGTGTTCTAGTTAAATGGTAGTCACCACCTGAAGTTTACTACAGTAAACTTGACAGAGCACTGCTGATCCACAGAGATTTTACTGGCGCCAAAGAGTTTGTCTGGGGTGATTATCTATGGAAGGACTATGATCCTGGAGGTTTTGGGGCATAATGGAGCACAAACTAATATAATTGCTTTGTAACTCACATTATGGGTCCAGAATCAAGATCATGATGTTTCACTCACATAGGGTAACCACTTCAGATGAAATCGGGCAGGTCTTGGTGATTTGGCCAGATAAAGGTGCTGTAAAAATTTCATACCAATTCGTTTTACCAAAATGGTACTTCCTTCACAGTTATTCCCTCTGTCCAGAAACTTGCAAAAATTCTAGAGAAATATTGGCTAGGTGAAATGGTGCCAAATTTGGTGGAGAGAAGTTATTTGGGAAGGAGAACCATCTAGTAATTTATCAGGATTTTTTAAGCAATATAAATCATACTTGCTTCACAACCTGGAAATATTAACAGAATCAAAGATTTGGCCCTGTGCTCACATAGATGATTGCGAGGGGCTGAAATTTGTAGGAGTGAGATAATATGAGCATAAGAGGAGGCATGCAAAATTTCATCCCTAGTTAGCACTTCCTTCACAAAGACTTCCCTTAGACAGGAACTTTGAAAAGTCACTGAGGAAGTTTGGCTGCGCAAATAAAGTTGAATTTTGGCATAGTGCAATTATTTAGATGCTATATCATTCCCAAATAGTTTGGGGGCAAATGGGTAGAGATTAATAGCACTTTCTTCACAATGTGCCATTTAGGACAGAATAGGAAATGAATTTATTGAGCATGATGAGAAATATGGACAATGAAATATTTTGCCATATTTTAGGAAGATATGACCCAAACAATTTATAAGAATTATTTGGGGATTTTTTGGAAGTACAGAAATATCGGTTGCTTCACAACCTAGGGCAGATAGGGTTATTCCTTTAATAGAAAAAAGGAATTTTCCCTAGAAAAGAAATTAGGGTTTGGTCAAGAAGTGGAGTGACATGATCTTGGCAAAGTTTTTAGGATGATGAGCCACTTGGGAGGGGAAATGAAGATGATTTCCTAGGTGACAAGGCCACTGAACCACTCCAAAAAGAAAAACAGAGCAATAACCCAATAAATCAAAAGAAAAAGAAAAGGGCCAAAATCCAGGCTGTTACAACTCTTACCCCCTTAAAGAAATCTCGTCCTCGAGATTTAGTTGCTCAGGGAACAAGTATGACTTGAGGACACCGTTTCCAGCTCGGGTATCCTTTTTCCTTTATTTATTGGTCCCCCAAGAATTTTATATGATTTGAGTACCTTTGCTCGGGGTGGTTTGCTCTACCTTTCCCCCAAATTCTGACGGGCTTTTGCTCACACACCAAATCCTTTTGCTAACGTTGATTCTTTCATACCTGTGGTGATATCCAATGGGTCTGAGCATAAATTTTTCTTTTGGTCATGAAAACCTTTTTACTTCTGTCATGGGGTTGCTTCAAATAAATGCAGGCCTTCTGGTTTTAATAAATGTTGAGAATTGATCATGTCAATCTTCTGATAGGATTTGACTACTCATAGGTGGTATTGATTTTGATTTATTTCTTTGGCTCGAGCGTGAGATATATACCAAAGATCTGACTGCCTTTTGTCGGGAGCAATATAACGGTGTATGGAGTTATAGATATATCATACCTCAAATATTTTCATCTTGAGACCTTGCCCGACAGGGGCTAATGGCCAAATTGTTTTCCTGACTGACTGACCATGTACTTGATTTCGTCGGCGAGTATACCGGGTCTGGGCTGATTGTTCGGCTCTTGACTTTCTCATTTTGTCGGTATACCCATCTTTGGTAATACACTGTGATATGTTTTAACACTGCCGCTGAGGTCAAACTATTGTGGATGCAAAGGAATCTTGGAGCTGACAGAATAGACTTGGATATTCCACACTAACCATTCAAAGCGGGTCAGCGGGATATGAAATTCTTTTAACACAGAGTAGGCCTCTGAGTGTATGCCTTTGTGGATCCATAGGGAATTATGGCCTCTAACTGATTTGGGTATCCGGACCCTGATGGTCATGCCAAAATCATCATACCTTTGTTGTCAGTCTCACCTTTTAACGGTCATGATTTTCTTTGTTAGGATACCTTACTGGAATAACCTGGTCACAGCTGTCCTTGATTTTTAGTATGACCATGAACGTGATTAGTGCAATATTGTTGGCATTATTCCTTTGTGCCTGTTCTGACCTAAGTCCGCACACATATGACATATATTCTGAGCTTGTAGTTGTATAGAGCTCATTGCTGAGTCCAATCATACAAGAAGGTGAAAAGAGTTCATATATCACCTTGTCAGTTGCGGGAATGATGACCTTGATGGCCATTGTCAACACTGTGGATTTTGTGATGTCATCCCCGGAGCTGGTCGATCATTGTATTACATGAGATATATCTCTGCCCATTTTCCTTTGTCTGACTCATGAGGTTGTGGGATCCTTACCTTCCTTAGGTATATCTGCTGGATCCGTACCTCGTATCAGTGACGGATATGATTGGGGATGCATGCTCACCATATGTATAAGAAGAATATGCCACCGAACACTCGATCCTTGCGATAGGCATATGTTTTGACTGCATTGTACCTCTGACAAAATTATTGCAAATCTGATCCTTGAACTTTAGAGAAAAGCCATTCATGTAGCTTGCCGAGGAAGGATCGTTAGCTTCTGCTCGAAGCCTTTTTCTGGTAGCGTGCAGAAGAAGCCTCGATAGCTTACACAAGAAGCTTGACCTGGTTATTGTGCTGGAGAAGCCTGGGTTCCGTACTTGAGAAGTTTCTCCTCGGGTTACTTGTTTCGTCTGTCAGAAGCTTTTATCGAGATATCTTGCTGTGTAAGACTGGTTATCGTGGGCCGCAAATTGTTCACATATCATGCCGAGGAAAAATTGAGGAGCCTTGCCTCATAAATTTCTTCCGATAGCGTGTGGAATAATTCTGGGTTTCTTATATCCAAAACATCATACTAATATGCAGACTGAAATCTACACACACACCCATAATATTCTGTGGCTGGTTATTTGCGTGAGAAAATTTGTTTGACTGTCTTCCTTGAGCATATCACATTCTGACTTTATTTCGGATGATAACATATTTCAAGCATCATGCACTGCTGAGCCAAAATTTTGTATATGATCCATACCTTTGACTGAAAATATATCATTGGTCTCGCACTTGATTGTCTTTCTGCTGGCTGGATCATTACTGCTGTGAGGATTTTATACTGATACATACTTGAGTTATCGGTACTGTTGTGAGGAGTGCACCCTAATGCAAATTGATTATCAGCATCAAAATCAGATATTCCCCATTTCACTGCAGTCGACTAAGAATTTCATTCTGTGTAGCTGAGTTTCCAAATATTGAATTCCTTGTTGATTCCTCAGGTCCGCTGTCGGTTCATGAGCAACTCTTTATAGGGAAAAAATAATGTAACACCGGGGCCCAAAAGAAAGACGCAAAAGAAAACTCAACTAAACAAAAGCACACGACAACAATCACTACACACTCAATCAATGTCACATATTACTGCTAGTCGCACAGTATGCATGCCTACTTAAGCACACAAATCTCACGGGATCTCCGGTTCTACGATCTAGCATGATGTGACGATGTGCACGAGGACGAATAAATGTGTGGAAGAATTGGTGTAATCAGCACTACACCAAGTGCTAGCTTAGTCAGGTAGCAACCTGGACTAGCTCGGAGGCGAGGACGTACTTGTTAACCATGTAGCAGGACATAAATGGCGTTGCCACATTATTATCAAACGGACGGAAAATATCCGTACTTGTCCAAGAAATAACGATAGCGGGGAAAACTGAGTCTGTTGGTATTGCCCTTTCTTGATAACTCAGATCATTAAGGGTTGCCAACATGACAAAATAAAAGAGCGATTCGGGATAGAAGCATGTTCATCACCGAAACGATAGGCAGGGCTAAAAGGAGGATATCGACGAGATACCTAAGCACCATTTTTGCAAACAGTGTCGGGATCACTTGGCATCACTCTGCTGGGACAGAAATAACGCCAATCACCGATGAACATGCAAGAAAGAAAGCTGGAGAAATGCAGGGGCTGGGCTGTAGTGGATCCGAACCGATGCCATCTACACTCACCAGATAAATCGTCAGTAGCAAAATAATAAGGCTATATGCATGTTGTGCAACAAAAAATGCAGCAACAAAATGCAATAAACAAGCCAGACTCTATACTACCGATTTCTACCGCTCGCACTGACTAGGGCGTCCTACAGCCAGACCTGCTCTGATACCAAGCCTGTGGCACCCCGACTCAGAGAAACCGGAACGCTCCGTATTCCAGCCCAGAGATCAAGGAGAAGTCTCTAGAATACGGCACTACTTGACATAGAACAAATCAGCTCTTATTACAAGAATAATAATACAAGGGTCTGATGTTACAAAGAAGCACATCAGCACGGTGACACTACGCCTGCGACACTACACTTACTCTATGTTATCAGTGAAACAACTGGTAGCAGCGGAACAACGACGAAGGTGGTGAACTCCACTTCATAGGGACTATGGCTGGGACACGATCTAGCTCGCACGTACGGCAACCATCGACAAGAAATCAAGCAATCATGGCATCACCTGCAATCTGGCATGATACGCCAGGTCAGTACATTGAATGTACTTGCAAGCTCACAACAACCATAAACATCAAGGCAAGACAATACATAGCATTCAACATGTTAATTAAATTAACAACTATTATTATGAAGCAACTACTAAGCATGGTACTAAACTAATACAATACTGATAAATCACCATCTCAGATCTCCATAATCATATCTCTCTTGGCTAACCGGCCAAGCAGTATACCATCTCGATCACCTCGTGATCAAAACCAAACGGTGATTGTTCCGGCGATCACAACCATGACCAACACTTGGCCTCAAACGGTGATCTTTCCGGCGATCACTACCATGACCAACACTTGGTCTCAAACGGTGATCCTTCCGGCGATCACTACCATGACCAACACTTGGTCTCCAACATGATCATCAACATCCTGCCAATCTATACTGCTCAACATATCAAGTCATTCCATCATGTGAGTGTTGATCGAACGGTGTGACCTAGTACGAACCCTTTCCCATGACAGAGCACGTGGTTATCGATAGATTAAATACACACCCTGCAGAGGTAGCACACTTTACCCACACCACGGAACCCATGGCCTTGCACTCCCATTCGGGTGGACCAATGGCGTTCCAACAAAACTGATCTACTGCCATGGCACTCTCCCGGCCAATCCGATGCACTCCCCACTAGGCTAGTCCTGGGTGGCCCCGTGTCTACCAAAGACAGAACAACCACCGCCGTGGCAAAAACAATAAACCATGCCAAACAAGGACATGTGGACATAACAACAACAACAGGCACACAAGGTTATGTCTGCTTACCGGGCCAGGTTACCGCACGCCCATAACCTTCCGTCGTTGGAGGCACCGGCGAGAGGCACGACAGTATACCGCATTAGGGCCTTCCCATAAAAGCAAATGTGGTTGCACTGGAGAAAGCCCGGTTCGGTGGCACTTGACCAACTTAATGACGGAATTTGTCCCCAAAATATAATAGTAATGACTGATACTCCGATATCATCTATCTACCTATAATCCAAGTCATAGCAATAACCAACAAATAATCCAAAGCTTAATATCATCTCTCCAAAAATACTCAGAGGACAGCATAACACTACTACGACGAATCCAAGAATGATAAGGCTACTACTCAAATATCAAGAACTATCTATCCAACTATGATCCACAGCAAGCATCATTTCCATCATCATACTTCAAAACATAATATCATCTAGCATCATGATGAAACTAATACTAGCCACTAATAATCCAAAGGCAACATGATATCCAAAGTAATAGTACAAAATAATAGCACATATCATCATGAAACTAATCATAATTGCCACTAAGAATCCAAAGGAAACATGATATCCAAAGTAATACTCCAAAGCATAATACCATCATGGACATAATCATAATAGACACTAAGAATCCAAAGGCACATGATACCCACATAATCATCAAAACATAAGTCCTAGAACTCCAGGCAATATCATGGCAACATCTAGATCAAAACCATACTCCGAGAAATGCCATGAACCAATCATACATAGCTAATGCAATATTTTACACAAGTTCAAATGAATAAACCATGTCACTGCATTGCAAACATGCAAATGGAGGGTGTGGCTTGCCTGGGGTGGAAGAAATCATCGGAAGAAGTGTGAGAAGCTCGCGGAAAGAATCGTCGGAAATCTTTCTCTCTCGGAGGGGGCTGATTAAGCGCAGGGGCAAAATGGTCATTTTCGGATTGTTGAAACATAATGAAAATGATACCAAAAGATAGGGCTCGAAGAGACGAAGATGTGGGCTTTGGATTCACCTCATTTGGAGTTGCGACTAAAAAGTTGTGAGGGGAGGAAGTTCAGGGACTAATCTACAAAAATATCATTACGAACAAGCCCCTGAGTGGATAAGACAAAAGCAGATTTCAGAAAATACACTTTCCAGAGAGGAAAGCGCATTTGCGCCCGAAGAACAAATGAAATACGCTTACCCAAAGAGGAAGCGCACTTCACGTGATACGCTTTCTGCAGATGAAAACGCACACGCCCGAATACGTCTCCACTTGCCACGTCAGCATCAGCGGGGTCAACCCCCCGAGTTACTGACTGGTGGGGCCGTGGGGTCCATGCGCTCGGTCCACCCTCTCCTCCCACCTCCTTCTTCTTTCCCGACGCGCCCGTGGAGCAGAGGGAGGTCGCCGGCGTGAGAGCTCGTCTGGCCAGCTCCGGCCATCCCCTGCCTCGCTCGACCTATGGACGAGCTCAGCAGGAGTAGCCGCACCCCCCTGCGAAGAGCACGGGCTCTGGGGAGGACCGAGGCGAGAGGGAGCGAGGACATGGTGGACGGTAGCGACGGGCACCGACGGGGTTCGCGGCCAACGGCCACCAGAGGAGGAGGAGAAGCGTTGGGGCGGCTCCAGGGGACATGGGGAGGCTACTGGAGGTGGTAGGACGGGGAAACAGAGCTCGGCTCGCTCGGGTTTGAGCAGAGGCTGTCGGCGGGGCTTCGGCCAGAGTTGGGGCATGGTGATCTGGTTGCTCCGGTGACAAAAGGAGAGAGGGGAGGGACTCGCCGAGGTGGAGGGGTTCTACTGGTGGTGGAAGAAAGGAAGGGGAGGGCTCGGCTTGAGCCAATTTAGGACGAGGCCAACGACGGGCACGGTGGCCATGGAGGGTAGAGAGGGACTCCGGAGCTCTGGAAAGTGGTTGGGAAGAGCTAGTGGAGGGCGGAGAGGAGGCTGATGAGCTCGGGAGGCCGCGGGGTGGTCTTATATAGGCAGGGAACGAGGGGGCGAGCTGGCGTCGCCGCGGACGCGTGGCCGGCGCCGTGGACACGTGCCCACGCGCATGAGCTCGGAGGCAGGCGACGAGGGAGGCACAGTGGAGGCTCTCATGGGGCAGAGGAGGCCAATGGAGCACGGGAAGGATGACGAGAGCGACGAACAGAGCCAAACTGCCACTGTTCGCCTGTGGACGCGCGGCGGCTTGCGTCGGTGGGGAAGTGGACGGAGGGGGAGAGGGGTCCAGGAGAATGGCGACGACGAGAGGAAGCTAGGGGACATGCCCGTGCTCGCTGAGACGCCGAGCGGAGGAGGGGCCCAAGCAAGAATCCATCCTGGGCGTGGTCAACGGCAGGAGAGGGCACGCACAGGAACGGGTTGTCTAATGCGTAGTCCATCCAGTGGAGGTTGCAACTAAGGCGGCAGATTAGTGAAAAGTACTCTGGTTAAATGGTAGTCACCACCTAAAGTTTACTGCAGTAAACTTGACCGAGCACTGCTGATCCACAGAGATTTTACTGGCGCCAAAGAGTTTGTCTGGGGTGATTATCTATGGAAGGACTATGATCCTGGAGGTTTTAGGGCATAATGGAGCACAAACTAATATAGTTGCTTTATAACTCACATTATGGGTCCAGAATCAAGATCATGATGTTTCACTCACATAGAGTAACCAGTTGAGATGAAGTTTAGGAGGGCATGGTGATTTGGCCAGATAAAGGTGCTGTAAAAATTTCATAGCAATTGGTTTTACCAAAATGGTACTTCCTTCACAGTTATTCCCTCTGTCCATAAACTTGCAAACATTCTAGAGAAATATTGGCTAGGTGAAATGGTGCCAAATTTGGTGGAGAGATGTTATTTGGGTATGAGAACCATCTAGTAATTTATCAGGATTTTTGAAGCAATATAAATCATACTTGCTTCACAACCTGAAAATATTAACAGAATCCAAGATTTGGCCCTGTGGTCACATAGATGATTGGGTGGGGCTGAAACTTGTAGGACTCAGATAATATGAGCATAAGAGGAGGCATGCAAAATTTCAACTCATTTGGATAATCCTAGCTAGCACTTCCTTCACAAAGGCTTCCCTTAGACAGGAACTTTGAAAAATCACTGAGGAAGTCTGGCTAGGCAAATAAAGTTGAATTTTGGCACAGTGCAATTATTTGGATGATATATCATGCCCAAAAAGTTTGGGGGCAAATGGGTAGACATAAATAGCACTTGCTTCACAATGTGCCATTTAGGACAGAATAGGAAATGAATTTATTGAGCATGATGAGAAATATGGACAATGAAATATTTTTCCATATTTGAGGAATGTATGACCCAAACAATTTATAAGAATTATTTGAGGATTTTTGGAAGATTAGAAATATAGGTTGCTTCACAACCTAGGGCAGATAGGGCTATTCCTTTAATAGAAAAAAGGAATTTTCCGTAGAAAAGAAATTAGGGTTTGGTCAAGCAGTGGAGTGATGTGATCTTGGCAAAGTTTTTAGGATGATGAGCCACTTGGGATGGGAAATGAAGATGATTTCCCAGGTGACATGGCCACAGAACCACTCCAAAAAGAAAAACAGAGCAAAAAGCCAATAAATCAAAAGAAAAAGAAAAGGGCCAAAATCCAGGTTGTTACATCTATCCCCCTAGGAGCATGCGTGTAGTACTTTGTTCCGATGACTAATAGATTTTTGCAATAAGTATGTGAGTTCTTTATAACTAATGTTGAGTCCATGGATTATACGCACTTTCACCTTTCCGCCATTGCTAGCCTCTCTAGTACCGCGCAACTTTCGCCGGTACCATAAACCCACCATATACCTTCCTCAAAACAGCCACCATAACTACCTATTATGGAATTTCCATAACCATTCCGAGATATATTGCCATGCAACTTTCCACTATCCGTTTATTATAACACGCTCCGTCATTGTCATATTGCTTTGCATGATCATGTAGTTGACATCGTATTAGTGGCAAAGCCACTGTTCATCATTTTTATACATGTCGCTCTTGATTCATTGCACATCCCGGTACACCGCCGGAGGCATTCACATAGAGTCATATTTTGTTCTAAGTATCAGTTGTAATCTTTGAGTTGTAAGTAAATAAAAGTGTGATGATCTTCATTATTAGAGCATTGTCCCATGTGAGGAAAGGATGATGGAGACTATGATTCCCCCACAAGTCGAGATGAAACTCCGAACGAAAAAAGAGGCCAAAAAAATGAGAGAAGGACCAAACAAAAAATGAGAGAAAAGAGAGAAGGGGCAATGTTACTATCCTTTTACCACACTTGTGCTTCAAAGTAGCACCATGATCTTCATGATAGAGAGTCTCCTATGATATCACTTTCATATACGAGTGGGAATTTTCATTATAGAACTTGGCTTGTATATTCCAATGATGGGCTTCCTCAAAATGCTGTAGGTCTTCATGAGCAAGCTAGTTGGATGCACACCCACTTAGTTTTCTTTTTTGAGCTTTCACAAACTTATAGCTCTAGTGCATCCTTTGCATGGCAATCCCTACTCACTCACATTGATATCTATTAATGGGAATCTCCATAGCCTGTTGATATGCCCAGTTGACGTGAGACTATCTCCTTCTTTTTGTCTTCTCCACAACCACCATCTATTCCACCTATAGTGCTACGCATGTGGCATCTGATCACAGATCATACGACTTAGATGCCCATATCACCGTAGTGGCTAATTTAGCTGCGGGGAGCACCTAATACGAGCTACTTGGAGCCGTTGGATCCAAGATGCAGTGGCACACACGAGGCCTGAATGTTTTATTTGCAAAAAAACCCTTCGAGAGTTTATAAATTGTGCATAATTACAGAGACTACTCCCAAGCCATTGGATCTCAGATCCAACAACGTAAAAACTCGTATCACCATAGAATCTAAGCTAAAGGGTGGATGTGATACTCTATACCGCTGTCATTTTTGTTCCTAAACTCGCAAAATATGTGTAAGTGGTGTCATAACTTGTCTAACCATGCAAAATGTTTGTGCAAAAAAACCATCCTACACTGAAATGTCGGAACAACACACGAGGGTCCCACTTGTCATGGATCAAATTTGGACCTAAAACTAACAAACCTGAAAGACGAGATTCGAACTAGCAACCTAGACTATAAAGCATAATTCGATAGCCTGAAACAACAACGGTTGTTGGCTTTTTCACATAACTTGATTTTATAAAGTATTATGTTGAGTAAAGTAGAGGGAGCGGCTCATCAACACGTGCACGACCGTTGACTCACTTATGAGTGGGTCCCATGTATGTGATATCTCTCCTATCCATCTAGTAACATTTATACGCACGGGCACACATGAAGACTGGTGTGAGCTTGTCGTAGTGTTATTATAACTAAAAATGCTTGGAGAATAGAAGAATCTAGAACAAGAGATGTTGTGGCGGGTCGAGAGGGAGCTAACCACACCTATCCTCCGTGCCACGTTAGCAAGATGAAGCTATGTGGCTAGTGGGGTGTTTTCGACTGACTGGCTGGGTCCCGAGGTTGAACCATAGGTAGTATACGTCTGATACAATATATTTTTACATGCATATTTTTCCTCCTTGCCGAGACGTGGCACACCCTACAGCGCGGTTTCTGGGTCCTCCCGAGTGGTGCACGCATATTTCCTTTCTTGCCGAGACGTGGGAAGCCCTACCACGTGTTTTTTGGGTCCTCCTCGGTCGTAGCGACGAAGCAAGTAAATGAGTCTTCAAATCAAAAAAGCCCACTGAGGGAGTCCTGGATTAGGGGGTGTCCGGATAGCCGGAGTATAACCTTTGGCCGGACTCCTGGACTATGAAGATACAAGATTGAAGACTTCGTCCCGTGTCCGGATGGGACTTTCCTTGGCGTGGAAGGCAAGCTTGGCGATACGGATATGTAGATCTCCTCCCATTGTAACCGACTCTGTGTAACCCTAGCCCTCTCCAGTGTCTATATAAACTGGAGGGTTTTAGTCCATAGGACGAACAACAACTACAATAGACAATCATGCCATAAGCTAACTTCTAGGGTTTAGCCTCTCTGATCTCGTGGTAGATCTACTCTTGTACTACCCATATCATCAATATTAATCAAGTAGGATGTAGGGTTTTACCTCTATCAAGAGGGCCCGAACCTGGGTAAAACATCGTGTTCCCTCCCTCCTGTTACCATCCGCTTTAGACGCACAGTTCGGGACCCCCTACCCGAGATCCGCCGGTTTTGACACCGACATTGGTGCTTTCATTGAGAGTTCCTCTGTGTCGTCACCTTTAGGCCCGATGGCTCCTCCGATCTTTAATAACGATGCGGTCCAGGGTGAGACCTTTCTCCCCGGACAGATCTTCGTATTCTGCGGCTTTGCACTGCGGGCTAATTCGCTTGGCCATCTGGAGCAGATCGAAAGCTACGCCCCTGGCCATCAGGTCAGATTTGGAAGTTTGAACTACATGGCCGACATCCGCGGAGACTTGATCTTCGACGGATCCGAGCAACTGGCGGGCGCGCCGCACTGTCACGATGGGTATGACCTAGCTCTGCCGCCGAACAGTACCCTAGAGGCCGCGCCTGCATCAACTCCGACCATTAGCTCGGAGCAAACTGTGCCTATCGAGGACTGGTGGCTAGACACCGCCTCAGGGGCTGCAGTCTCAACGGCGATCGAGCCGAACACCAGCCTCATCCTCTGCGTAGCCCATGACTCCAAGGTGCCGGACTCTTTTCCGGACTCCGAACCTTCCGCGCCCCTGCCAATCGAATCCGATTGGCTGCCGCTGATATCTTTCAGCACTTGCCCTTCGGTGACATTCTGAATTCACTAAGGTCTCTCTCTTTGTCAGGAGAGCCCTGGCCGGACTATGGCCAACAGGATTGGGATGCGGATGATGAAGAAATTCGACGCCCACCCACCACCCACTTCGTAGCCACTGTCGATGATTTAACCGACATGCTCGACTTCGACTCCGAAGACATCGACGGTATGGACGACGATGTAGGAGACGAACATGAACCAGCGCCTATAGGGCACAGGAAAGCCACCTCATCATACGATATATACATAGTGGATACACCCAAAGAAGGCAATGGCGATGAGATAGCGGAGGATGACCCCTGCAAGAAGCAACCCAAGCGCCAACGTCAGCGGCGCTGCTCTAAGTCCCGCCAAAGCAAAAGTGGTGATACCGGCATAGGAGATAATAATACTCCGGATAGTGCCGAAGACAACAACAATCCCCTCTAGCAAGACTTAGGACAGGAGAATGGAGGAGCCAGCCCTCTTGAGAGAGCGGCAGATGGAGAAGAGGAGGATGATAATTACATGCCCCCTTCGAAGACGAGGCAAGCCTCGGCGACGACGAATTCGCTATGCTAGAGGATCCCATTGAACAAGAGCACTTAAAACGCCGGCTTATAGCCACGGCAAATAGCCTTCAGAAAAAGCAGCAGCATCTTCAAGCTGATCAGGATCTGCTAGCTGACAGATGGACTGAAGTCCTCGCGGCCGAGGAATATAAACTCGAGCGCCCCTGCAAGAGTTACCCAAAGTGTAGGTTGCTACATCGACTGGAGGAAGAAGCGTATGATACGGCTGATCGGCCACCTCGTGGCCGCGATAGAGAGGCATTCCAGCCAAAAACTCAGCCTCCACCCCGACGCCATTCAAATAAAAAGGCATGGGGAGATACACCAGACCTGCGAGACATATTGGAGGACAAAGCAAAGCATGCAAGATCGATCTATGGATCACGAGGGCGCGCCACTCTGTGAGACGATAAACATCATGCCGGATACAGTAAAAGCAAATCCGGCCGGGCCGAACACAGCGGGCAAGACCCATTCGAGCTGCGTCGCGATATAGCCCAATACAGAGGCGCCGCACACCCCTTATGCTTCACAGACGAAGTAATGGATCATCAAATCCCAGAAGGTTTCAAACCTGTAAATATTGAATCATACGACGGCACAACAGATCCCGCAGTATGGATCGAGGATTTCCTCCTCCACATCCACATGGCCCGCGGTGACGACTTACACACCATCAAATACCTCCCACTAAAGCTCAAGGGACCAGCGCGGCATTGGCTTAACAGCTTGCCAGCCGAGTCCATCAGCTGTTGGGAAGATCTAGAAGCCGCATTCCTCGACAACTTCCAGGGCACTTATGTGCGACCACCAGACGCCGATGACTTGAGCCACATAATTCAGCAGCCAGAAGAGTCGGCTAGACAATTCTGGACTCGTTTCCTTACAAAGAAAAATCAAATCGTCGACTGTCCGGATGTAGAGGCCTTAGCGGCTTTCAAACACAACATCCGAGACGAGTGGCTAGCGTGGCACCTTGGTCAGGAAATGCCGAAATCTATGGCAGCCCTCACGACACTCATGACCCGCTTTTGTGCGGGAGAAGACAGCTGGCTGGCTCATAGTAATAACATATCAAAGAACCATGGTACTTCGAATACCAAGGACGGCAATAGCAGGTCACGTCGCAACAAACATAAGCGCCGCATTAACAGTGATAATTACGAGGATACGACTATCAATGCCAGATTCAAAGGCTCTAAACCCGGTCAGCGGAAAAAGCCATTCAAACAAAGTACGCCGGGGCCGTCCAGCTTGGACCGTATACTCGATCGCTCGTGTCAAATACACGACACCCTAGAAAAGCCAGCCAATCACACCAACAGGGATTGTTGGGTGTTCAAGCAGGTCGGCAAGTTAATTGCCGAAAACAAGGACAAGGGGCCACATAGTGATGATGAGGAGGAGCCCCGGCAGCCACACACCGAAGGACAGAAGAGGTTTCCCCCACAAGTGCGGACGGTGAACATGATATACGCAACCCACATCCCCAAGAGGGAGCGGAAGCGTGCGCTCAGGGACGTATATGCGTTGGCGCTAGTCGCCCCAAAGTTCAACCCGTGGTCCTCCTATCCGATCACTTTCGATCGCAGGGACCATCCCACTAGTATCTGTC
The DNA here is from genome assembly GCF_003073215.2 of Triticum urartu. Classification (NCBI taxonomy): domain Eukaryota; kingdom Viridiplantae; phylum Streptophyta; class Magnoliopsida; order Poales; family Poaceae; genus Triticum; species Triticum urartu. Next base: position 360,643,094 of record NC_053027.1, on the reverse strand, counting down.
ATGGCGGATTCGCCACACTAGCAATCATTGACAGATTTTACCACACTTGAGTCCTTATGGATGGCGGCAGCAGCCTGAACCTTCTTTGCTAAGACACAGTGTGCAAAATGGGTATAGACCCCTCAAGGATCAAACCCACAAAAAAAAACTTTAAAGGCGTCATTCCAGGTGTAGAGGCCCATTGCACAGGCTCAATTACACTGGAAGTGGTCTTTGGATCCCTGGATAACTTCCGGAGCGAAGAATTAATATTCGATATAGTCCCGTTCCGCAGTGACTATCATGCACTACTCGGGCGAACCGCATTTGCGAGATTCCATGCGGTACCGCATTATGCATACCTCAAGCTCAAGATGCCAGGACCCCGGGGGGTCATCACAGTCAATGGAAACACAGAGCGCTCTCTCCGTACGGAGGAGCACACTGCAGCCCTCGCAGCAAAAGCGCAAAGCAGCCTCTCAAGGCAATCCACCAGTTCGGCGTTTCAAGACCCGGACACCTTCAAGCGCGCTCGGAGTAATCGGCAACTAGACCGCCTGGCACGATCTGAGCTCGCGTAGCAATGCGGTCCCCACCCCAGTCCCAACCAAGCGGCGAAATCCGTGCCACGCGTACATAATTACGCATTAAAAATACCATGGGCACAGGTGGGGAGGGGGCACAACTACGGCACGCCCCAAGAGGCGGCCTAAACCGCACTAGGGGCTTCCCGCTCTGTTATTTTTCTCTTTCCAGACTTTAATCTCTGGAAACCCTGTCCGGCAGCATGATTGCCGAACACATGGTGCAGCAACCAAGGAGGCAAAAAGCTACATCACACCACGGAACTACCAGGTGGATTACGATAACGAGTGAAATATTTTCTTTAATACTATTCCTCAGCTTGCCCTTGGAAGGGACATAGTCCTACTCTTTGCTTATCACACTATGTGTATCATTCTACTTTAATGTACCCTTTTTGAATAAACAATGCATAACATCACGACTATTATTGCATTCTTGTTATATATATATGTGTGTTCATTAACGAGGCCTGGCAACCGTACACTTTGGTACGGCCAATACACTAGGGGCTTACGTACCCCACAATATGGTGTGAAAAGTCCGAACAGTTTCACAAGTGCGGCACCCCGAACTTATAGCTTTATATGCATCAGCTCCGAATCATGTCTTTGGTCAAATGTTGGGTTTGCCCGGCTCCTATGTTTTGGTACCTTACGTTCCGCTCTATCGGCTAAGGTAGCGCTAGGAGAACTACTGCGATTGTGCCCCGGTTCTGCCAGGCTGAGCACCTCAGTAGAGAAAGCTAAAACTGACTGTCATGATAAGGCGAGAGACTGGTCGCTGTTCGGCGAGGTTTTCGAGTCCCTAAAGACTTATGCCGCTTAGGGCGAGGGGCCGGCCCTGTCCGGCTTAAAGGCGTGTATCGCGCCCCAAATTCGGCCTTCCGAATACCAGGGGCCTCGCCGAAATTTAAAATTATAGAATTCTATGGCTAAGTGAGAGTGATAAAGCATCATTAGTCCGGTTGCCTTGTTCGTTGTGCTGAGCACCTCCCTCGAAGGACCCAAATATGGGAACAAGAGTGCTCAGGTTTATCCCAAACACCCCAACACTCGTGGCATGGGGGCAGAAGCCGAGGACTAGCCATCTCTCAGATTGATAAACAGCCAAACAGAAGGTAATATTTTAAATTCACACAAGCGTTGCATAGCGCATATGAAACAAGTTTTCATCATACAGGGTCACACGAGCAAGTTTACTCAAATATTGCATCCTTTGAACATTCGTCCGCTACAAGACGGGCACCCTTCAGGACACTCTCATAATAAATCTCGGGGGTGCGATGCTCCTTGCCCTGTGGCGGCCCTTCCTTGATCAGCTTCACAGTGTCTAGCTTGGCCCACTGCACCTTCACACGGGCGAAAGCCCGGCGTGCACCTTCGATGCAGATGGACCCCTTGATGACCTCTAGCTGTGGGCAAGCATCCACAAGCCACCTCACCAGGCCGAAGTAGCTGTTCGGAAGGGCGTCGCCAGGCCACAGCCGGACTATAAGGCCCTTCATGGCCTGTTCGGGCGCCTTATGCAGCTCGACCAGCTGCTTTAGCTGGTCGCTCAGAGGCATCGGGTGTTCGGTCTCAGTATATTGAGACCGGAAGAGCTTCTCCATTGAGCTTCCCTCCTCAGCCTGGTAAAATTGTGCGGCATCCAACACGCTGCGGGGCAAATCTGCGAATGCTCCTGAAGAGCTCCGAATTCAGTTAAGTAATCGGTAATTTACTTTCACATGCTTGCTTTGCATATAGAATGCCTTACCCGCCGCTATTTTCTTCATCGCGTCAACCTCCTGGAGGGCCTTTTGGGCCTCGGCCTTGGCACTCTTTGCGCTCTCGAGGGCCGAGGCAAGATAAGACTCTCGTGTCTTCGAGTCAAGCTCCAACGCCTCGTGCTTCGTCACGAGAGCCTGGAGCTCTTGCTACACCTCGCCCACACGAGCCTCTTGTTTTTCCTGCTTGGTGCGCTCCTTGGCTGCTTTATCTTCGGCCTTGGACAGCGCTTGCTTCAGGGTCGCCACCTCGGTCGTGGCCCCTGGCAAATATACGATGATCCTGTCATTTTGCAATCGCGTCTTCTTTTATATATACATATCTGCAGACAGGGTATTACTTACCCTTGTTCTCCTCGAGCTGCCTCTTGGCAAGGCCGAGCTCTTTCTTGGCCCCTCGAGGTCCTCCTTCAGTATGGCGACCTCCGCAGCAAGTGCGGCGGACGCCAGCAGCGAGGCCTGCATACGCATATTGACATACTTATATTAGACTCCTGCGATATTATTTGATCCTCTGTTCGGCTTTTCTTTGAGAACACCGAACAAAGCATCAGGGGCTACTGTCTATATGGTAATATTTTTCCTATATTTTAGAACACTTACCTCAAAGCCTATTAGAAGGCTGGCACAAGCTTCAGTCAATCCGCTCTTGGCGGACTGAACCTTCTGGACCAACGCACTCATAATAGTATGGTGCTCCTCGTCGATGGAAGCGCTGCGAAGCGCTTCCAGCAGATTGTCCGGCGCCTCTGGATGGACAGAGGTCACCGGCACATGCGGCTTGCCCCTCTTAGAAGGAGGCCGCCTGCCCGAGCCTAGAACCACTGGAGGTTCCGGCGCGGTGTTCGGCTGAGGGCCGAACTCGGAGCTCTCAGGGGCCTTGTCCCCTCAGCTCCCGGAGTCCGGGAGGCCGCCTTGAGGCGCCTCCGGGACTGTCTCCCCTCAACCCGGTGCCTCATGAGACAGCACGTCGGCATCATCCGCAGGATGAGGGGAGGTGGCGGTAGGGACTGGATCGCTATCCATGTCCGACGAGCCCAGGGAGCCGTCCGATGATACATCGATACTGGCTCATGGCGGCGTGCATAATCACGTTCATCATTAGGGAAAGCAATGCGACAAAGGAATGCTACGAGTTACTCTGGTATCCGAATACTTACGATCTCCCCAGGGGCTTGGCCCTGGGCAACCACTCGTCTTCGTCTTCATCGGCGGCGGTGGAGCTGTCCGGAAGGAGAATCCTTCCCTTCTTGGACCCTTCGCCCCCCTAGTTGGGACGGCCTTCCTTTTCTTGTCTCCCCCGCCTAGAGGGGGATCATCTTCTTCTTCCTCCTCGTCTTCGGGGGAGGAGTGTGCCGCAGAGTTATCGGACAATGAGTCCGATAACATCTGGCGCTGGGAACTCTTTCGGGTTCCCTTGGCCTTCTTGGTCTTCTCCGGCACCTTGTAAGGAGCCGGAGTCAGCATCTCCGTCAGGAGAGCTCCCGCAGTGTCTTCGGGCAAAGGGGCCGGACAGTTAATCTGCCCTGACGTCTCCACCCAGTCCTGTCAAAGGCATGGAGATTAGACCCCGCATATAATTAAGCTAGGGGAAATAAATGTCCTATGGGACGTATTGAACTCACCGAACGCGCCAGGCACTTTGCGCTTAGTCCGCGGTCCTCGGCGAGAGAAGGAGGGACCTCGGCGCCCTTGAACAGCACCTTCTAGACGTCCTTGTGTGTCGTATCAAAGAGCTCGCTCAGAGTCTGGTGCCGGGTGGGGTCGAACTCCCACAAGTTAAAATCCCGTTGTTGACACGGGAGGATCTGGCGGATGAGCATAACCTGGACTATGTTGACAAGCTTGAGCTTCTTGCTTGCCATACTCCAGATACATTTCTGGAGTCCATCCAGCTCCACTGATGAACCCCACGACAAGCCCTTCCCATTCTAGGAAGTGATCCGTGTAGGGAATCCGGATCGAAACTTGGGGGCTGCCGCCCATTTGGCGTCGCGCGGCTCGGTGGTGTAGAACCACGCCGATTGCCATCCCTTTATTGTCTCCACGAAGGAGCCTTCAAGCCATATAACATTGGACATCTTGCCCACCATGGCTCCGCCGCATTCTGCTTGTTGGCCTCATACCACCTTCGGCTTGATATTGAAGGTCTTTAACCACAGGCCGAAGTGGGGTCGGATGCGGAGGAAAGCCTCACACACAACGATGAACGCCGAAATGTTGAGGACGAAGTTCAGGGCCAGATCATGAAAATCCAGCCCGTAGTAGAACATGAGACCACGGACGAATGGATGGAGGGGAAACCCCAGTCCACGGAGGAAGTGGTGAAGGAAAACTACCCTCTCGTGAGGTTCCGGGGTAGGGATGATCTGCCCCGCGACGGGCAGCCGATCCGCGATATTCGCGGCTAAGTATCCGGCTCCGCGCAGCTTCTTGATGTCTCCCTCGGTGACGGAGGAGACCATCCACCTGCCTCCCGCTCCGGACATGGTTGGAGAAGGTTGAGGTGGGAAGTGCGGACTTGGGCGCTAGAGCTCGAGTGTGCCAAAACGGATGAGCAAAGGAGGAAGAAGGCATGGATGGAAAGGTGAATCCTTATCCCTTTATATGGGCGGACGAAACTAGGCGTCCCCACTAGCCTGGTAAAACTCGCTTATCCCCCAAGCGCCGTAATCGATGGCGCGGTTGGGTTACCCACGCCCGTATTGATGAGAATCCTGTAATAAGGGGACACGATCTCTGCTTTGACAAGACGTGTCAAAAAACTGCCTCGCGTTATGTGCGGGGCTAGTTAAAGGAAACAGTTTGAATAATCACCAGGCCATGACATAACGTCATGCCGCCAAAACAAGTCAGCAAATTAGATTTGCGAAAATATTATTCTCTCTACGGTGGTATGTGGAACTTATTTTGCAGAGCCGACACTATCCTTGTGTTCAAAATCTTCTATGAAGTATTTGGAGGAGGAACCCGCCTTGCAATGCCGAAGACAATCTGCGCGCCGGACTCGTCATCATTGAAGCCTGGTTCAGGGGCTACTAAGGGAGTCCTGGATTAGGGGGTAGCTTCTAGCCATATCAACAATCATACCATAGGCTAGCTTCTAGGGTTTAGCCTCTCTGATCTCGTGGTAGATCTACTCTTGTACTACCCATATCATCAATATTAATCAAGCAGGACATAGGGTTTTACTTCTATCAAGAGGGCCCGAACCTGGGTAAAACATCGTGTTCCCTGCCTCCTGTTACCATCCGCCTTAGACGCATAGTTCGGGACCCCCTACCCGAGATCCGCCGGTTTTGACACCGACACCCACCTTTACCACTGAGTACATCAGTGAAGAATGGTGGCTAGCTAGTTGGGCTAGTGCGACCGATTAGCTAGGCCACCACGACAATTGTTTTTCACTCCTTTTTTTCTCTCCTTACCGGCAGGTAAGTTTAAATATCAACCACGACATTGCTCTGGTCTTTGGGTGCGTCAGGCACGGCAGGATTTTTATATTTTTGATTAACGGGAGCAGGCGCGGTAGCAATTACTCATTATGACTCCTTGATACGTCTCCAATGTATATATAATTTTTTACTGTTCCATGCTATTATATTACCTATTTTGGATGTTTTTATGCATTTATATGCTATTTTATATGATTTTTGGGACTAACCTATTAACCTAGAGCCCAGTTCCAGTTTTTGTTTTTTCCTTGTTTTAGAGTTTCGTAGAAAAGGAATACCAAATGGAGTCTAAACGGAATGAAACTTTTGCGATGATTTTTCTTGGACCAGAAGACACCTAGGAGACTTGGAGTGCAAGTCAGAAGAGCCACAAGGCGGCCACAAGGATGGAGGGTGCGCCCAGGGGGTGGGGCGCGCCTCCCAACCTTGTGGGCCCCTCGGTGACCTCCTAACCTATATAAACTCTTATACCCCAAAAACTTCCTCAGGAGCCATGAAAACACTTTTCCACCGCCACAACCTTATGTACCCGTGAGATCCCATCTTGGGGCCTTTTTCGGCATCCTGCATGTGGGGGATTCAATCACGGAGGGCTTCTACATCAACACCATTGCCACTCCGATGAAGCATGAGTAGTTTACCATAGACCTACGGGTCCATATCTAGTAGCTAGATGGATTTTCTCTCTCTTTGATTCTCAATACCATGTTCTCCTCGATGTTCTTGGAGATCTATTCGATGTAATACTCTTTTGCGGTGTGTTTGCCGAGATCCGATGAATTGTGGATTTATGATCAGCTTATCTATTAATATTATTTGAATCTCCTCTGAATTCCTATATGCATCATTTGATATCTTTGCAAGTCTCTTCGAACTATCGATTCGGTTTGGCCAACTAGATTGGTTTTTCTTGCAATGGCAGAAGTGCTTAGCTTTGGGTTCAATCTTGCGATGATCGATCCTAGTCATAGAAGGGCAACCGGCACGTATTGCATTGTTGCCATCAAGGATAACAAGATGGAGTTTTCGTCATATTGCTTGAGTTAATCCCGCTACATAATGTCATCTTAATTAATGCGTTACTCTGTTCTTATGAACTTAATACTCTGGATTCAGTCAGGAGTCGGTCGATGTGTGGAGTGATAGTAGTAGATGCAGAATCGTTTTGGTCTAGTTGACACGGATGTGATGGCTATATTCAATATCATTGCCTTAGATATCGTCATAACTTTGTGCTTTTCTATCAATTGCTCGACAGTAATTTGTTCACCCACCATAATAATTACTTTCTTGAGAGAAGCCTCTAATGAAACCTATGGCCCTCGGGTCTATTTTCCATCATATAAGTTTCCGATCTACAATTCTAGTTTCCTATTTACTTTCTTTTGCAATCTTTTACTTTCTATTCCATAAACCAAAAATACCAAAAAATTACTTTACCATTTATCCATCTCTATCATATCTCACTTTGCGAATAACCATGAAGGGATTGACAACCCCTTTGTCGTGTTGCTTGCAAGTTGGTGTTTGTTTGTGCAGGTATTCGGTGGCTTGTTGCGTTGTCTCCTACCAGATTCATACCTTGGTTCTCAAAACTGAGGGAAATACTTATGCTACTTTGCTGCATCACCCTTTCCTCTTCAAGGGAAAAACCAACGCAAACTCAAAAGGTAGCACTCCGCCTGTAACACCCACTGCTCCCTGATGTGAAAAGTCATCGACTGGTGTTTTCCCATGGTTAAAACCAAAAGATTCACCCTGCTCCTCGGCTGGGTCCCTCCACCATCCCATAGATTGCATTGCCTTTCACCTGTTTTGCCCCCTTTGCGTCCTCTCCACATTGCTTCTACCTAGTTCCATGGCAGCATACCAGATCATGGAGTCTGAGGTGAGGCGCCTGACACAGGATCTCTAGGCCTAGGATGCGGAGCTCAAGGCCAAGGATGTGGAGCTCCGTCAGCTCAGGGAGGAGAGGAGTGCCATGATCCTCCTTTAGGTGTAGGAGTTCACAGACTTCAAAAGCAGCAGGCGTCCACCACAAAGATTCTCGAGGCGTCGGCAGCGTTGCTGCAGAAAGCGGGAGATACATAGGCGGTCAGGCGAGCCAGCTAGAGAGTGAGCGGGCCAATCGTGACGAGGTCCAGGATCGCCTCAACTACTTGCTGGACCATGTTGCAACACATGTGTTGCGGCCGCGTGATGCCTACTATCGTGCTAGTGTGACCATGCTGGCCGTCAGGCTAAACCCGTTCGACTACCCCATCGACTTCAACGAGCTGCGGCTTCCTGACTTTGTCTCCTTCTTCACCTATATCTCCAAGGAGCTGAGCCGTCTCCGTGCGATGTAGGGTTGTAGCTAGACAGGGAAGGGTTGCAGGCGGCCGTTGCCATTGCCGAGCGAATCCTTTCCGCGCTTCGTCACTGGAATCCATTTGTGCCATTGGACGCCGTCTTTGACGAACTGGCTCCCGTTGACCGGGAGCGGGCTCTGCGGGAGGTGGCACCCTGCATCTCCAATGTCGTGCGCCTCGAGAAGCAGAGGGACTTCAGTGGTATTTAGACACCCTCTGCATGGACATGTCTCGGCGCAACATGACCGTTGGATCAAACTCAGATGGTGCAGATCGGTCACTGTAGCACAAAGCGTGCGGATGTGTTTGGTTGCATTCTCATCTCAATATAGTTGTTCCCCCTTCGTTTATGCTCATCTCAGCTCCCCTCTTCATGCATGCTCTGCATGATCCTAGTGTATTCGTGTTCACCTAGTGTGGACTCATGCACTCTACCAAACACCCAAAAGTAGGCCGAGAAGGGAACTTTTGCTCCCATGCACCCTTCATACACCCTACCTAATGCCGATTCGTGCTTCATATGGTTCATTTTCTGTGGAGTACTGTAGCACTGTACTCTCCGTGCACTACATACCTAGTTATGTTAACATTGATCTCACCGTTCATTCTCGACCGGACAGTCAAAAAAGGGGCATGTCACATTACTGTTCATAGTTGACATGCGCACGACATCATTTTTTATCGTCATATCTTACTACACTAGCAACAATATTATGGTACTGATGTATGAACCACTGCACATGCCTAGTAGTAGGAGTAACGTGTGTTCAAGTGGTTGCCGTGTTTCGCACTCCTCCGTCGTAAGAGTGGAAACACTCACTGTAATCATTTTTGTTTTTCAGAAACGGTGGACACGCTCTACCGCGCGGATCCTCCTCGACGGTCGTCGGGAACCTAGCTACACACTTTTGCCGACGCATGGGAAAACCAGCATCGGGGTACACTTGCCATGCACTAAATTACTCTCTAATAGAGTGCAAAACTCCATGGTAGACTATCTCAGTCGAAGCGCCGCAGTAATTCCCAATGATCCGTTAAATAACAAAACCCCCACCTTTCCAGCAGTAAGTTGGACGGATGAAGCAACTATCATTTCGCTCTTCTCCCCCAGCTTGCTCTCTTGAAGAAAACCCCAACTCGCTTCTCCCTCACCTTGCTCCTCATTTCTTCAAGAAAACCCCGACGCGCTTCTGACATTGTTCTTATCACCCAAAGAAGGAAAGGTGAGCGCATCAATGGTGTTGATTCTGGCCAAGGCACGGTCTTGCAACCCCGCGACAAATCCTACAACTCCCTCTTTGTTCTTCTTTTGGATTTGTGATTATGGTTTCTTTTCTTTTATTTCTATTTGAAAGTTTCTTGATGGACCCTGGAGCACCGGCCGAAGTGATGTCTATGGCACTAGCCAAAACCGTCGAGGCTCAGGGTACGAAAAAGCTTAAGCGCCTCACCGAGACTACCACAGACAAGTTTAAGGTCATCACTCTGTCCAAGCCCACCTCTCCGGGATCCTTCATTAAGCCAGTCCAGGTAATATATCTTCTTGACAATATTTTTGGTGATCTGATCATGTTTTTTCATCTAACATTGTCAGCTTCCTGGGAACTGGGGTACCAAGACTTGCATGCCTGCAGCCCACGGCGTGGCTCCATTAGTGGCCTGGTATGGCCCATCTTCAGCACCAACAACACAAGACCCTCGCGAGGGGCCAAGCCTCACGAGGCAGACAACGCCAAGACCTCCAAAGGGAGTGACCTCCCTAGGCTGGCTCCCGAGGAGCGTAGATTCCTATGCAGGCGCCCACCTCGTGAGGTTAAGATGACGCAAGCCATGACGACCAAGGGCAGTGTAACGCCCTCGATGCGGCTATATCTCCCACGTGTCGAAGCACGACTTAGAGGCATAACCGCATTGAAAGCAATGTCGCAAGTGAGGTAATCATCACACAATCCATGTAATACATAAGGGAAAGAGATACATAGTTGGCTTACAATCGCCACTTCACACAATTACATGAATAAAGCATTACATTATCCAAATACAATCAAGGTCCGACTACGGAACCAAAATAAAAGAAGAACCCCAAATGCGACACGGTCCCCGATCGACCCCAACTGGGCTCCACTACTGATCAACTAGAACGAAACAACACAAAGGACAAGATCTTCATCGAGCTCCTCTGCGAGCTTGGTTGCGTCATCTGCACGGTTCAACGGCACCTGCAAGCTGGTTTGGAAGTATCTGTGGGTCACGGGGACTCAGCAATCTCGCACCCTCGCGATCAAGACTATTTAAGCTTATGGGTAAGGTAAAAGGTATGAGGTGGAGCTGCAGCAAGCGACTAGCATATATGGTGGCTAACATACGCAAATGAGAGCGAGACGAGAAGGCAAAGCACGGTCGATAAAAGTATGATCAAGAAGTGATCCTAGAACAACCTACGTCAAGTATAACTCCAACACCGTGTTCACTTCCCGAACTCTGCCGGAAAGAGACCATCACTGTTACACACGTAGTTGATTCATTTTAATTAAGCTAAGGTTCAAGTTATCTACAACCGGACATTAACAAATTCCCATCTGCCCATAACCGCGGGCACAGCTTTCGAAAGTTCAAATCCCTGCAGGGGTGTCCCAACTTAGCCCATGACAAGCTCTCACGGTCACGAAGGAATAGACCTCCTCCCGAGACATTCCGATCAGGCTCGGTATCCCGGTTCTACAAGAAATCCTCGACAATGGTAAAACAAGTCCAGCAAGACCACCCGCTGTGCCGACAAATCCCGATAGGAGCTGCATATATCTCGTTCTCAGGGCACACCGGATAAGCTAAGCGTACAGGAGCTGACGTAACCCAAGTTGCCAAGGGATGGCCCTGCACAGTGCTCTCGGTTGGACCAACACTCAGAGGAGCACTGGCCCGGGGGGGGGGGGTTAAAATAAGATGACCCTTGGGCTGGCCTAACCCAAAGGAAAAAGAGGCTAGGTGGCAAATGGTAAAACCAAGGTTGGGCCTTGCTGGAGGAGTTTTATTCAAAGCGAACTGTCAAGGGGTTCCCATTATAACCCAACCGTGTAAGGAACGCAAAATCCGGGAACATAACACCGATATGACGGAAACTAGGGCGGCAAGAGTGGAACAAAACACTAGGCATAAGGCCGAGCCTTCCACCCTTTACCAAGTATATAGATGCATTAATTAAATAAGATATATTGTGATATACCAACAAGTAAACATGTTCCAACAAGGAACAACATCTCCATGTTCCAACAAGGAACAAACTTCAATCTTCACCTGCAACTAACAACGCTATAAGAGGGGCTGAGCAAAGCGGTAACATAGCCAAACAACAGTTTGCTAGGACATGGTGGGTTAGAGGCTTGGTTCAACAATATGGGAGGCATGATAAGCAAGTGGTAGGTATCGCAGCATAGGCATAGCAAAAGAGCGAGCAACTAAGCAAGCAAAGATAGAAGTGATTTCGAGGGTATGATCATCTTTCCTGAGATCCCGCAAGGAAGAAGAACGAGTCCATGAAGAAGACAAACGGACGTAGTCGAACGAATCCTCACAACACGACGTTATCGGAACCAACCCGAAGAAGCAACACCGGAAAGAAGCAAACAATCATGGTGAACAAACATCACATAAGCATGGCATGATGCGCAAACAAGTATGATGCATGTCCGGTTTAATGATAAATGGCATGGCAAAATGTACAAGCAATACTACAAATTAAGTGGAGCTCAATATGCAACTCCGTTGCATATTGACGAAACACCACGTGACTTATTAAGTTCGATCTTGTTTATGTACCCAACAAGATTAAATGTTGTTAAACATGGCAAGAGGGTGAAGCAAAGAAAACTACCTATCTAGTCAAGTTTAAATGAGGCCGGAAACAACGAACAGCAATTTCCGGAAACTCCTCATATGCATATATTAGGTTCGGTACTGTTCTGCCCTAAACACAATTTTAGGGTTGTTAAACATGCAAAGAGATGCCACCATGTTAAACTATGCAAAATTCTACCCCATTTACATATAAAGATTATTAAATTCTGAGTTACGGTTATTTAGTTATGAATTAAGTCATTTTAGCATGGCATAGGGGAAAATTAAAACAAACAACATTTTAAACATTTTAAACATGGATGGAAATGACATATTATGAAACTACACAAAATTCTAAGCAACTTTCATATATAAATCATTTTATTCCGGTGCATAGATGATGAGTTATTATATGCATGAAACAGGAGGGTTTTTCTGTAAAAACTGCTGACTCTGGAAAAAATAGACAAATTGCAGAACTGAAAAAAAAGAGGCGGGCCGAAACACAGAAGGCTGGCCCAACCGGAGGGAAAAGAAAAAAAACAAAAGAGGGGCGCGGGTGCCCTCACCATGGGCTTCGGCCCAGTCAGTGCAGCGGGCCGGCTTGCGCTGGCGGAACTGGACCGCAAGGACGCAGCCCACACAGACGCGGTCAACGGTGACGGGCGATCTCCTCCCGTTCGAAGCAGAGACGGGAACAGGCACAACGGCGGCGATGGTCCGGCGAGGACGTCGACGGGGCAAGACGAGGAGGCCGGGAACGAGCAAATCGGCGCGTGGGGAACTCGGATCCGGCGACAGACGCAGTCAACGCTCGAGGACGAGCGCTGTGAAGCACTGCTCGACCTGAAGCAGAGGAGATGCACGGGAAGCAGGGCATCGATGGTGCGGGCGGCGATGTGACTTGCTTCGGCGGGGTTTGCAGGTCGGGAGGCGCGGGGAGGACCGGGAACGGTGGAGATGTGGTTCCATGGCGGCGATTTCGACCTGCAGAGGGCGACGGAACAATGACCATGGCAGCAGGGGCGTCCTCCTGTTGCTCCTGCTCCTGGCGAGAGAGAGAGAGAGAGAGAAACTGAGATAGCGAGAGAGAGAGAAGGGAACCAGATGAAAGGAAGGGCGCGCTGCGACCTGGAGAGACGAGGTGGACGGCGGCGGCAATGGGAGCTCGTGCTCCTAGTTGCTGCTCGGGATGGTCTGCTGTTTTCTGCTGCTCGCCGGCAGCGGCTGGGTCGACGACGGGGTCGAGGTGCGCCCCGGCGCCATGGAAGCTACGGGAGAGGTAGGCGCACGGGCAAAGGAGCTCTGGCTCCTGTAGGATTTGGGCGACGGTGGTGGTTGGACGGGAGGGGAAAACGAGGAGAAAGTGGAGGCTCAGCGGAGAGATTGGGTGGAGATGGATCCCGAGGTGGGAGATGCTGGCGGTGGGTGAAGGGATAAGCCTCCTAATTTCTAGGGTTGGGCAATATATATACACCAGGTGGATTAGGTTAGGCGCTACCTCATCCCTACGATCGTAATCGGATGGTCGTGAATAAAATAGTTAGGGAGCCCAAATAAGAAAACGATGACGTTTTATAGATTTTTGGGGATGATTCGGACACAACGGTGGCGACAGTCTGGGTCGGGTCCGGGACAACTTTTCGGACGCGCGCGCGAGGGGGTTTGATGCACTGAGTAGAGAGGGTTTGGTAGGGTCTGACGGTGAGTAGAGGACTGTGCAGAAGGCCTCAGGCTGAGACAAGAGAAGAGAGAAAGGCCCGGCGACTGTTTCCGGAGACCGAAAACGTCCGACGATTTGACCGACTATATTGCCGCTATAGTTTAACGGTTGAGCTATCAAACGAACTCCGAATGCGATGAAACTTGGCAGGCGGCCTATCTACACCATAAAAAGACCACATGCCAACTTTCATCCCATTCCGAGAACATTTCTGGCCACTTATAAAATAATATTTCGGACATGCCGCGGGCGCATGCAAGTGTGTCTGGGCTCCGAACGGACAATGGACGGAACGAGGAGACTGGGACGGATGCAAGTTTCGAAAACATGATGATGCAATGCACATGATGACATGACAAGATGCAACACGCAAGCAAAAGACATGGCAACAACAGTGAATAGCTGGACGACACCTGGCACATCGGTCTCGGGGCGTTACAGGCAGGCGGGCGCCAGCGGGCGCAATACATCAGGTTTCCCCTTTTGTGCTAAAGAGGCAAGCGCAGGCACTGAGTCCCGACGAATTAGCCAAAGGTTTCCATTTGTGCGCTACAAGACCAAGACCGGCAGGACGAAGGTCATCGCCGAGCCCACCACGATGTCATGAACATAAGCTTTGCACGCGAATACCACCTTTCGCTAGGATAAGATGTACTAGTTGTCTCCCTTCAAAATTGGCTATTGTGGATCTCTTCCCACCTTCATTTTGGGGGAAGAGGACAAAGACCACTATAAATATAGCTTAGCCACCACCATAGGAGGGGCATCTCGCATCAAGCCATCCAAACCTTCACTACCTCATACCAGCACATGAACACACCTCCTGACTTTGTTCTTCCTCTTTACCGGTTCGTCCTCATCCCACCTCGAGGCTAATCCACCATAAAGCAGGAGTAGGGTTTTAGACCGCAAGGTGGCCCGAACCTGGGTAAACTGCTGTGTCCCTTCCTTTCCTTGTTCATCGAGCTAGGCCATGAGATCGACAAGTTGGTAGACTGGGGCAATTGAGTTCTTCGCATGCACCCCAGAGTTCAAATCTTTCATGGGTCTGCGGAGCCCCGAGTCCGACAAACACACAGTACTAGTAGTACAACTTTCTGAGTGATCTTGCATGTGATTTTTGTGTGCCAAATGACAGTTCCAAATTGCTGTTTTGACAAAAACATGATAGAGGTTGACATACATATGATTTTTGCACATAACATGATAGAGTCTTATATGGAGTAAAATATCGAAAATTGTTGGGAATATAACCCCGAGGTATGACCCTCCCAGGAGGGGCCGGGTTATACCATTAGTGACTTAATATGAAGAAGGCCTAAGAAGGCCCAAGAAGACGAAGCAGGAAGATGGCGGCTTAAGAGGCGGGCCTGGTGATGGTCCAAGACCCGGAAGTGTGAACCACCCGACGATGACTTGCCTGGTAAGGCAAGGCGACTTAGAAACCGAGCTGGTCACGATGTGTGATTCAGCTTGGACTCTTGTAAGTGCCGGGGCCTCAATCTGTGTATATAAAGGTGATACCCGACGGTGGGTTAACTCAAGAATAAACTGATCGATAGCTAGGTCAAGCATAATCGCTCCCTTGTCATCGAAACTCAAGCAATACAACTAGAAGCACGACATAGGCTTTTACTTCTTTGTGAGGGGCTGAACCTGGGTAAACCTTTTTGTCCTTTGTCCCACTCAACCCCTTCGAGCTAACCTATGTTGCGATGGCACCACACCTAAGTCCTTTCAGAAGGGCATCTGCCGTGTTAAATCCACGACAGTTGGCGCCCACCATGGGGCCAGAGCATGGTGGTTTCGAGTTCTGGAAAGGCAATTTGTCTAGGATCGAAGGATACGCCGTGGGCCGGATGACCAAGAGTCGCCACGACAAGATCTACATCAACGACACTGGCTGGGGCCCCGAGGCCGACTCAATCGAGTACGGGTACCGGGTCCCCTTTGGCGGAATTCACGTCTTCATTGGCAAAATCGGCAAGTCAGAGCCTGAGTCGGACGCCTGCACCAACATTATCGACACGGCTCAGCGTGCATGACATGCCAGGGGTCAACCCAGTCGGAAGCACGTCTTTGTGGGCTTTGTTCATGGGGCGGATCTTGAGGAAGGTTCCGCATCTGGTGGAGAGACGACCATCTATTCAGGTGATCAGTCCTCGACCGGAGAAACCAAATCAATCTATCAGCTTCAGGTTGGCATGCTTGGGGGCTGGGGGAGCGGCTTAGTACGACTGCCGACTCAAGTCTTATCTGAGCTCTTGGATGCTTTGGCAACTATGTTAGCTACAGAGGTAACCCCGGTGAATCAAGCGCAACATAATGCAGAGGTTGCAAAGGTGTGAGACAAGGTGGCCAAGGCCCAAGATGATCTTAATGCATAGAAAGCCAGGATGGCGACAAAGTGGGCTTCGTTGGAGGCCAAGTCACAGCAAATAAGAGCAGAAGCTTTTCGTTCGAGTCTGGATCATAACGCATACAATGTTGTTCTTCGAAGGAGGCACCAGAGCCGCCAACCTTAACAGTTTGCGGGACGAAATCTTTTTATCACACCTGGGGCAGGAACAAGTGATGAGGACATGACTACCTTGGATACGAGCAAAAATATTGCATACATGCATATTTGTCAGGTGATTTCTAGTGCAAACTATTCAATAATCTATTTATGTTATCCAGAACAAAAATACTTCACACACTTTTGTGTTTTGTCTAATTGAAGGTGCATGGGACATTTGTAAAATCCACATATGAAGATAAGGGAAAAGGAGAAGTTTAGGTTCTGTTCAAAAAGTCCTCTCACGTCACTTTTGGGCCAAGAGAAGATAGAGTCCAAGTCTCTCACGTTCTGGATTCAAATTCAGACTACACAGACATACCTGACTCAAAACGTCAACAACTTTTTCATACAGACTCCAAATTGGGTGGTTCGTTTTTTGTTGGAAAGTAGATTTCGTGCTCTTTCCAACCCAATTGGAATCACCTTAAAATTCGTTCGGAGCATTGAGATATCAACGAAACAATCTGACGCTGCAGAATCCGAGTCAAACAACAAGGCCAAAGGTGTTGCACCACCTCCACTTGGGCCCATGAGCCTTGTACGACCTAGGGTTAGTTTTCGGCTGCCTTGGGACGTCCTCCCACATCTGTGGCCGCCTTCCCTTGCTCCTATATAAGTAGATCCATCTAGTAGCTTTTTCCTTGGGATTTGTTTAGTTAAAGGTTAGCCATTGCAACTTCGTGTACTTCGTTTGTGTCCAACGACCAGACCAAGACCGCTTATGGAACCCCACCTTTATCAATACTTCATCTATATTCGCAATATTCAGATTGCATTACCATATTCTTGCTTGTTCTTCGATTGCATGCAGGAATAGACCTTCATGGTCAGGCTGATCGTGCTTCCAGCATCGTCAGTAACCTCGGGAGATTGGTTTAGCGATTGCTAAGGCGCAACATCGTGCATGTTTGTAGTCAGATTGTCAAAGTCGACTCCACCAAATCGATAGTTATCATCTTAATGAAAGATTGGGACACCCCGCGCTATCAAGTGGTATCAGTTTTCAGGTTGCTCGGTGAGAATTTCCAGTTTTTTCTAGATTAGATTTATTTTCTTACCTATTGTCCAAGAAAAAGCCACAAAAAAGTTAGATCTATTCATCCTTTGTCCAGGCTAGTCTGAGCCTTTACAATTTTCTTTTCATTGCTTGCATAATTGAATTAACGGTTGCATCACCGTGTCTTGTTACTGGTCTTAGTGTCTAGTTCGTTTAGAGTTTCGAATTCTGTTCACATTAGTCACACCGCCGCTGCATCGTTATTCCTTCCGCTGTCCACCACCCATCCATCAATTTCCACCACATGCTACTCACCGTTCATTGTCAGAATAATAGTTGATATCATTCACATCTTCGCTTAATCCAATCCGCATCTTATCTCGTTTGTTTTGGAAAGAGGGAGAGAAAAAGAGAGAGAGAGAGAGAGAGAGAAAAGTCAGAGAAAAAAAGAAAAAGAAAAATAAAAAAATGTGAGGAAAAAAAGATACAAGAAAAAAAACAAAATTCGGATCTATCTAGACTCAATCTCGTAGTTGAATTCGGATTGGAATCTGTTTTGTGCACTGTTCAGTAGGCATAACTTCCTCATACGAAGTCCGTTTTAGCTCCACGAGTACTCAAAATAAAGCTAGCGACGAGCCGCATCTCAATAGTTGCAGAAGCTAGATCAATATTTGGCACCTCAAAATCGGCTTCTAAATAGGTCTTTTCCCATCCAAAGTTCACGAACACAACTTATTCCAGTTTTTCAGGTCAGTTTTAGAATTTTTTGACTCCTCATATCAACTCGGAACTGAGTGATTCCTTTTTGCGCTTGAAAGCTTGACTCAATAACATTCTTGAAAAAAATTATCAAAAAATTGGCACAAACTTTTCCAGAGGAAAGTTGGAGACAAAGTTGTTGATATATCCTTCTTGGCTGTTGTTTCACATCATTATCTTTATTGCCATTGTGCTCTTCGCTTATATCTTGCTGTCCAGAGCTACTTAGTATCCTTCATTGATGCTAGTCATGCTACGACGTGACCTCATTAGTGTTCTAGGCTCGCGTCTCTAGTTCGGTCTAGCCTAGGACCAGCGCAGTACCGTCGTTGTGCATTTATTCAACATTGCATCTCTGAATTGATTATTGCTAATCTTTTGCTGCCATATATAGCCAACCCAGCTCCACATATTTCTACACCGTGTATACATACATTCCCTTGGCAATCTCTTTACACAATCTTCGGAGTTATTTGACACCGCTGGTTGCCTGTCACCACCTACCGCATGGTAAGAACTTGTAAGATATTGATATTTGCTTTACTGTGAGCACTTTACAACCACATCCTAGTAGTTCATAGGAGCATTATTCTCGAATTTTGTTTCGTGTTTCTACTAATCATGACAGGTTCCGGAGATAGAAGTTCTTGGACGACGGACACATCTTCACCATCACGAGAGTTGGGACAACACACACAAGCACATGGACTGGTTATATATCTTTTTACAGTCATTTGAGGATAGATTTAATCCTGCTATTTATCTAGCTTGGGAGCTTGAAGTAGAACAAGTTTTTAGTCACCATGACTTTTCTGAACTTGAGGGAGTGCGAGCTGCCACTAGAGCATTTATTGGTTTTGCTTCTGTTTGGTGGAGTATGCATTGTAAGAAAAACATTGATAACCAACCCACAACATGGAAATATTTGAAATATGTATTGAGACAACAATTTTTCCCTCCTTACTATCGTCGTGAATTGCTTCGCAAATTTGAACAATTTAAACAAGGCAACAACACTATTGATGCTTACTACCAAGAGTTCAAATCTTATATGCACCATTGTGACATAGAAGAATCTGAGGATGATACAATGAATAGATTTTCTGGTGGTTTGAATCATGATATTCAGGCAAGATTTCAGTATATTCCTAGTTGCATTACTGGTATGTATGTTCGTGCTTGTACCTTTGAGAGACAGATACAGGAGGATGCACTGGGTGACAACAACAACTACTATTCCAGTTCATGCTCACCACCGCCGGTTGGTTCCTCCACCGTTGCACCTACTAGAGCAGCCCCACCTCGGATTGTGAGTGCTACATCATCTCAAGAGTATGGTACATTGTCAACGTCCGTACCTACATTAGCTATGTCTTTGCGACAAGGTAACAATAAAGGTATTGATGATATAACTTCACATGAGAATGATGCATGCCTAGTTAACTTGAATGCATCATGTGTTGAGTTACCTGTTGGTTTGAGCACACCACCTATTTTAGAGAATCTTGTTACTGTCATGAATGTGTCATGTGATCAAATAACTGAAATATCAACAATTTTGAGTGCACCCATTGAATTAACTGTTGATGCAAAAGAACCAATGTTTAATCATTTTGATATGACCTCTAATCTTGGTGATGATTCTATGTGCAATGACTTATTAAATGGTTTCCTAATATAAGCATGTTATAGCATGTAAATTTGATGCAAGTAAGGTTTATTCACCAATGTTGGGATGGTTTAATGATGAACATTGTCAATCTTTTGAAATGAATAAGAGCTTCACTTCTTGCGATATTTTGTTGGCTTTAGATTTTATGAACTATGAAAGTTACTCATGTATACATGTGTCATATGTGCAAAAATTAAGGGAAGTAAAAATGGATGACATATACATATACAACATGTACACCTTGTCTATTTTGTTAGCCACATTTCAGATTAAGCAACGCCGAGACGACATTGTTTTCAAGAAGGGGAGGATGATGAGGATATGACAACCTTGGATATGACCAAAAATATTGTATACATACATATTTGTCAGGTGATTTCTAGTGCAAACTATTCAATAATCTATTTATGTTATCCAGAACAAAAATACTTCACACACTTTTGTGTTTTGTCTAATTGAAGGTGTATGGGATGTAAGTGCATCTAGTGCCCCTTAGTGATTTTGGTGTATTGAAGACTTATAGGTTAAGGGACTAATGCGTGTGTGAGTGTACACATGTCTATAAGTCTATGAGGAGTTTGATATTTACAGGAAAAGTCGACCCCTAAAAATGAATATCTTCGACTGAAGATTTTGGTATTTCTGAAGACTTTCATGAAGACTTTGAAAGTGAAGAAATTGGTGTGTCCGTGAAGACTTGATATTCATGCGAGAAATATGAAGCTTGAAGACTTTCGTGTTCATAGTTTTGTTTTTCTCTTTCTTGAGTCATAGGAAACACCGTACTGTTAAAGGGGGTCGAGGAAATACTAAGGAAAAATTTCCATGTGATGCTCAACTCAAATCCTACACCTACCAATCCCTTCGAGTGAAGCCATTGGAAATCTCATACAGTTGAGTCAATTTCTTCAGTGACAGGGACGAAGTTCTTCTAGTCTATGAGGAATTTGTCCTGACTGAGGAGTTAGGAATTCGCTAGTGTGGATTGCCTACACAGTGAGGAACATGATAGCCCTGAGAATTTTACTACTGAAAATTCCGACCGTTGCTGTGCTATGCGCCAGCTGTCCCAAAATATCTATCCACCTAACGGTCATATCATTGAAGGGCATTTATGTCTTATCATGTCGGGCTTCTCCCTAGGCTATAAATAGCCGCCCCCTACAACCACTAGCTAGTTGGCTGCTCCGAGAGAAACTGACACTTGTCATTTGAGAGCAACCCATCCTCCGAGGACTTTGAGCGAAAATCATCAAGTGAGGAAAAACCAAAAACCCAAAACCCAAACACCTACAAACCCCAAGTGATTGAGCATCACTGAAGAGATTGATCCTAAGTGGATCCGACGCTTGGTACATTTGAAGACTGTGCTTCTTCCAGACGGTTAGGCGTCATGGTCTAGAGCATCCAAGAGGAATTGTGGATCACCGAGTGACTAAGTTTGTGAAGGTTTGGAAGTCGCCTGAAGACTTACCATGCGTGATTGGACGAGGTCTCTGTGACCTTAGTTCAAGGAGAATACGGTGAGGACTGGGTGTCTTGGACTAAGTGTCCTTGACTGGGTTTCCGGGACTGTGTTTCCTCGAGTTTAAATACTCAGCCGCTCCAACCAGATGTACAACTGAGACAGCAGTTGGAACTGGTCTACCATATCATTGTCTTCACCGAGCTTACTGGTTCTATTTCCTCAACTCTTCCATTTCCTCATAACTGTGTTGTATGTTTGTTCATATCTGTGTTTGAAGACTTTGACTGAAGACTTTCTCAATTTGCTCAGTTCAATTTCTTTAGTCTATTTGTCTTCATCCCGAGTTATCCTGTGATTACGCTTCCTATACTCTGTGGCTGTCTTCATTTCATCATGATGACTATGCTTGTATTCTGTTGTGTTTACTTTTGATTACTTATTCCACTGCTAGTAGTTCTTCGCTAAGGAATTTCCTCACCAGCAAATTCCTCAGTGAAGAATTTCATAAAAATCGCCTATTCACCCCCCTCTAGTCGATATAACGCACTTTCAATTGGTATCAGAGCAAGGTACTCCCTTATTCTGTGTGATTTTGGTTTAACCGCCTAGAGTTTTAGTTATGTCAACCGCATGTATGATCAAGGTCTCTGCTGGGTGTCCTACCTTCGATGGGACGGACTACCCCTACTGGAAGAATAAGATGTGAATGCATCTTGAAGCAATTGATAACGATCTCTGGTATGTTGTGGAAAATGGTGTTCCCTCAGTCACACCTTCTCTGAATGCTGCCGATGTGAAGAGATTCAAGCAACTCGACTCTCAAGCGAAGAATATCATATGTGGCCATCTAAGCAAAGGACAGTATGGTAGAGTGAGTGCTTTGGAAACAGCGAAGCTTATCTGGGACGGGTTGTCCAAAGTGAATGAAGGAGTCTCAACTTAGCGTGACTCTCGAGTTGATGTTCTTCGCAATCTCTTCAACCGCTTCAAAAGACTCGACAATGAAAATGTTCAACAAACCTTTGATCCTCACTCACCATCTCAAATGAGCTTCAAGCACTTGGTGCCACTGACATCACTGACCATGAGGTGGTGAAGAAATTGCTGAGATCGCTTGATTCCTCATTTAACACTCTAGCATTGATGATACAAGAATGTGCTGAGTACAAGTCACTTGATCCCGCTTATATTCTCGAGAGACTAAATACTCATGAGTTCCAACTTGCTGAAAAGAGAGATCTCTATGGTTCAAGCT
Source organism: Triticum urartu (assembly GCF_003073215.2). NCBI lineage: Eukaryota > Viridiplantae > Streptophyta > Magnoliopsida > Poales > Poaceae > Triticum > Triticum urartu. Next base: position 360,620,688 of record NC_053027.1, on the reverse strand, counting down.
ATGGCAGAACACGTGCACTGAAGGCCAAGGCAGTATCTGAGTCCGAAGATGAAGACTCTGGTAGCAGCCTTGGTGATCCTGAAGAACTGAGCCATGATCTGGCTCTGCTCGTGAAGAAGTTCCAAAAGTTCTCAAGACGTGGTCGCCTTGGAAGATCCTCAAGGAGCAATGATTTCTCATCCAGTGACTACAAGAAGATGCTCGGTCACAAGTGCAAGAAACCTGGACATTTCATTCAAGATTGTCCTTAGTGGGAAAAGGAATCAAAGAAGAAGAAATACAAGGATTATAGTTCTGATGATGCAAAGAAAAAGAAGAAATCCACAAAATCCTCATCATCAAAATCCTCAAAGCCTTCATATCACAAGAAGAGCAGCTCCAAGAAGGCCAGGGCATTCATTAGCAAGGAAATGGACTCTGAGGCTGAATCTGAAGAAAATGAGGAAGAGGAGTCATCTGAGGAGTCTGAATCCGGAGTGGTGGGCCTAGCTCTCGCTACTGCATTCGTCAGCAAGTCAATCTTCAACACTGAAGAAAATGACCTCACCAACAAGGCTGATGAAGGCGATGATGACTACGCTCCCACCTATTGCTTCATGGCAAAGGGTGCCAAGGTACTCAAATATACCTCCTCTGAATCAAGTGAGAAGGAATCTGATGAAAACCTTAAGCCCAGCTATTCTAAACTTGCTAAGATTGCTATAAAACAACAAAGGGCTTTAGAAAAGGTTTAAAACATGCTAAATAAAAGTGATGATATGTTGGGTGAAGAAATGGATTGCACTGAAACTTTGACTGAAAATCTTCAGAGACTTCAGTCCAAGCTTGACAAACTTTAAAGTCATCATAACACTCTCTTATCGGATCATGAGAAGCTTTCTTATGAATTTCTTCAAAGAAAGCAAGACCTCGAGAAACTAAGAGTGAGTTATGAAGATCTTCAGAAGGAGAGCGATTCATTACTTGCTCAACAAATCAGTGCATCTCAGGAAGAATTTGTTCCTCCATGCTTGAAGTGCATTGAACGTGAATCTGCTAATTCTTCACCTGAATGTTCAAATGCTGCTAATGTTTCAAATTCTTCACATGCCTCTGCCATCACTAATTCCTCATCTGAGGACATTGCTAGTATCACTGATGATGCAGGGCTGAAGGAATTGTACACGAAAGGCATGCACAAAAGCCTCAAAGGGCATCAGGCTCTTTGTGATGTGCTTAAAAAGTAGATCCTCAACAGGAACCCTAGGAAAGAGGGTATCGCCTTTGAGAGGAAACTCAATGCTGATGGTACATATTGGAAGCCTGAGCAGTATCCCAAAACTACATGGGTCGCTGCAAATGGACCTCTAGTTGATCCATCTAACTTATCTGGATTTGCATGTGATTCTCCTCATTCTGATGATGAGTCAATTGACTCCAACTATAAGCTATTCAAAAATCAGAATGGTGAAGTATTTTCTAGATATGTTGGCACTAACTGCAGGAATGGCTCCCCTATGAAGAAAATCTGGGTTCCCAAAAGATTTCTTGAAAATCTTCAGGTGAATGTCATCATGACGCCACCTGTGAAGAATAGGAACCCCAGATCAAATTCTTCATATGGACCAAATTCCTCATATGAAGCAAAGTCCTCATATGAACATCATCGTGCTAACACGTCTATTTCGCAGGGAAGATCTAAGGATTATGGATATGTGCAGTATTCTTCAAATCATTATGTCCATAAGTCCTTGAAGAATTTCTCTGCTTACTCATATGCTTACTCTAACCCATCTTATGTGAAACGAAATGGATTGACTTCTATGCCGTCCTTCTCGCATGGAGCTCGCAGAATGATGAACTCTTTACCACCCCTTCAGATGTGGGTGGTGAAGAAAAAGAACTAATCTCTTCTGCAGGGTCAGGTCTCCAAACGCACGTAATCGTCTGAAGAATTTGCTGGAGACCTGAGCATGCCTGATAGGACGCATGCTAATCATGAAGAAATGAACTTTCTTTTCTCACATCCTCATATTGCTTTATTAGTTCTTTTACTTGATGAAATTGATCTGATGAATTGATGTCATATTCTTCTCAGATGAAGTATATGAGTTTGTGAGCTGCACTAATTCATCTGCAGGATGATCAACCCAAAGCCACTGAGTGGGTCCTCGATAGTGGATGTACAAACCACATGACTGGTGACAAGAATCTATTGATGGATGCTCCATTATCTCTGTCACATCTGAAGCATATCATCTTTGCTGACAAAGGCAAAAGTCAGGTATTGGGTCTAGGTAAGGTTGCGATTACAAAGGATCGACACATGGACAAAGTCATGCTTGTTGAGTCCTTAGGATACAACCTTATGTCTGTATCAATGCTTTGTGATCTTGATATGGTTGTTGTCTTTGGCAAGTACCGTTGTGTTGTGGTTATGGAAGCTGACAATTCCAAAGTCTTCGAAGGCTTTAGGAGAGGAGACCTGTATATTGTTGATTTCTCTACAGGACCACAACCAGCCGTGTGCTTACTTGCAAAAGCTTCAGAAGGCTGGCTCTGGCATCGACGACTTGGTCATGCAGGCATGAGGAATTTGCACATGCTTGCGGAGAAGAAGCATGTCATTGGCATCAAGAATGTCAAATTCCTCAAGGATCACCTATGTGGAGCCTGTGAAGCTGGGAAGATGACCAAGGCCAAGCATCCAGCGAAGACTATCATGACCACCACTCGCCCATTTGAATTGCTTCACATGGATCTCTTTGGTCCTAATCATTATTCTGCTATCTCAAATGAAGCATCTCAATATGGCTTCGTTATTGTTGATGATTATTCTCGTTACACATGGGTACACCTTGTTACTTACAAACATGAAGTGCAGGAAGTCTTCAAACGATTTTCCTCGAGGGCTTCAACCAACTTTGGTGTGAAGATCAAGCACATCAGAAGTGACAATGGCACTGAGTTCAAGAATTCTGGTCTCGATGACTATCTTGATGAACTTGGTATCACTCATGAGTTATCTGCTCCTTACACTCCTCAGCAGAATGGCGTCGTGCAGCGCAAGAACAGGACTTTTGCTGAGATGGCTCGCACTATGCTTGATGAATACAAAACGCCTCGTCGTTTCTGGACTAAGGCAATTGATACTCCTCACTGATAAGAAACCCAATGTAAGTTATTTCAAAGTCTTCGGTGCTAAATGTTGGATTAGAGATCCTCATCACAACTCAAAATTTCCACCGAAAGCACATGAAGGTTTTATGCTTGGTTACAGAAAGGACTCGCACACCTACAGAGTCTTCAACAACGTTCTTCACAAAGTTGTTGAAACTGTAGATGTGCGGTTCGATGAAACAAATGGCTCGCAAAGAGAGCACCTACCTACTATGACAGATGAACCAGCACCTGAGGAAACTATCAAGTTCAAGGCTATTGAGGATGTCATTCCTACTGAAGAATCTACTGAAGAATTCATTCCAGAACATGAAGAACGTCGAGCTAATGCACCTGAAGAAAATGCTGAAGAAAATGGTGCTGAAGAAAACACTGATCAAACTCTTCAAAGACAACTAGCTCATCCTTGCATTGCAAAAGAAGTGCAAGTTGAAAAGATCATCAATGACATCAAAGCGCCAGGTCCTCTCACACGCTCAAAAGCTTCACATTTGTCTAACTTTTGTGGGGAGTATGCTTTTGTCTCTATTACAGAGCCCACTAAGGTAGATGAAGCATTTCTGAAGCCTGAGTGGATTCAGGCCATGCAAGAAGAATTACATCAGTTCGAGCTTAACAAGGTCTAGGAACTGGTCAAACGTCCAGATCCTCGCAAGCACAATATCATCGGCACAAAGTGGATCTATCGCAACAAGCAAGATGAAAATGGCCTTGTGGTGAGGAATAAGGCACGGCTTGTAGCTCAAGGCTACACACAGGTTGAAGGACTTGATTTCGATGAAACTTTTGCACCTGTTGCTAGACTTGAGGCTATTCGCATATTACTTGCTTATGCTAACCATCATGATATCACTCTATATCAAATGGATGTGAAAAGTGCATTCCTTAATGATAAGATTGAGGAATAAGTGTATGTTGCTCAACCCCCAGGTTTTGAAGATCCAAAGAATCCTGACAAAGTCTTCAGACTCAACAAGGCCCTCTATGGCCTCAAGCAGGCCCACGGGCTTGGTATGATACTTTGAAGGAACTCTTCATGAAGAAAGGCTTCAAACCCGGTTCACTCGACCCTACTCTTTTCACTAAATCTTATGATGGTGAATTGTTTGTGTGCCAAGTATATGTTGATGATATTATCTTTGGCTATACTGACCAACGTTATAGTGATGAATTTGCCTATATGATGAGTGAAGAATATCAAATGTCTAGGATGGGAGAGTTGAAATTCTCCTTAGGTCTTCAAATTCGTCAACAACACAATGGCATATTCATATCTCAGGAGAAATACCTCAAGGATGTACTGAGGAAATTCGGCATGCAAGATTGCAAAGGCGTCAAAATTCCTATGCCCACAAATGGCCATCTGTGCACTGATGAAAATGGTATTGACTTTGATCATAAGGTATACCACTCCATGATAGGTTCCTTATTATACTTATGTGCATCTAGGCCAGATATAATGCTTAGTGTTTGCATGTGTGCCCGATTTCAAGCTGCAGGGAAGGAATCACACCATAAGGCTGTGAAGCATATTCTTCGATATCTAGCTCACACACCAACACTTGGATTATGGTACCCCAAGGGCTCGGCTTTTGATCTTGTTGGATATTCTGACTCTGACTATGCTGGTGATCGTGTGGATCGCAAGTCAACATCTGGTACATGTCATTTCCTCGGACGATCTTTGGTCTGTTGGTCCTCGAAGAAACAGAACTGCGTATCACTATCTACTGCTGAAGCTGAGTACATTGCCGCTGGTTCTTGCTGTGCCCAATTGCTATGGATGAAGCAAACTCTCAAGGACTACGGCGTCAACATGAAGAATGTACCTCTCTTCTGTGACAATCAGAGTGCCATCAAGATTGCACACAACCCAGTTCAGCACTCGAAGACAAAGCACATTCAGATTCGTCATCATTTTCTTCGTGATCATGCGTTGAAGGGCGACATTTCTATTGAGCATGTGAAGATTGAAGAACAGCTAGCCGATATCTTCACAAAGCCCATGGATGAGAAGAGATTTAGCAAGTTGCGGTGTGAGCTAAATATCTTAGAGTCTTCGAATGTTCTTTGAAAAGGACACTCATCCTAACACTTATGCAAAATTCATGACTTAGATGTGCAACACATGAAGAAACGTTTTTCTTCAATCAATGAAGAATAACACTCTTAGTGTGAAGAAATTAACGAAGAATTTGATTCTCAGAACCCTACGATAATTGTACGCGGTGTCTCAAATCATCATTCTTATACAGTGGGTCACGCCACCACCAAAAGTTGAAATTCCTCAAATTATTCATATTCTTCAACTTTGCATAGTCTTCACTGGTTCCGTCATTTTTTCATTGGCTATATATATGAGTTTATGTCCTCTACAGCATTCACTTATTGCTATTTCTTCAAGTTGGTTTTCTGCTAAGTGAATGTGATCGGACCCTTCCCCTCTATGCTATACTCAACCCAATCTGTTCACAAATTCTTCATGTGCATTCTATTTGAAACTCGTTCAAAATCTTCACTTTGTCCATGTCAGCTGAAGAAATTGCGAAAGGAACTTTAAAACCTATCTTATCGAAATTTTCGGTTTTGCCGCTCAAACCGTTCCGCATCCCTCGATACACTTATCCACTCACCCACGATCTAACACGATCTCCACCTCTCACTACGTGGGTGACACATGTCATGCGAATGAGAAGGGTCAGGGGCACGTTCGTCCAATTTCTTCGGGCGAGCAGTTTTTCACCGTGGCTATAAATACCCCTCCTTCCCTTCCTCAGTTCTTTTACTCCGCTCGACCTCTCTCTCCAGCTCGAGCTTCTCAAACCCTAGCGCCGCCGCTACTTCATCGCCGCCGGTGAGGAAGAGCTTCACTGCCTCGACCTCGTCGCCGACGTACTCGCGCCGGCCGCGGACATCTTCACTCCGCCGCCGCCGTAGCCGTCTTCCTCCGCCAAGTTAGGGCGTGGAAGATCTGCACAGACGAACTTCACATCTCCTCACTCCAGTTCGTCGTGGTCTTCATCCAGGGTAAATAAAAGTTACTTTTACTACCCTCGTTGACTCGAATGATTATCTACAAAATCTTCAAAAGTATTTTTCTTCATATCTTCACACACTGAACACCTCACAAGTCATCTATTCTTGATTCGTTTCTCTAAGCATCATTTTTCTTCAAGATTCCTCAATTGTGTGGATCATCGATCTATACAACTCCGGAACCTAAGACAAAGAATGCTTAGTGAAAATCTTCAAGACTCATCTGGTCAAATTCCTCAAACCTGTTCATTTTGAAAAACCTTCTGAGAACGCATATGACCTCTCCAAATTCCTCGCAACGATACTCTGTTCACAGGTACACATGTCAGCTGCTGAATCACTAGGTTCTCATCAACTTAACTCATTTGCAGCACCTCGAAGAAAAGTTGCATACTTCTTCAGAGAATTCGATTGTTCAAATTCCTCAACTGAAGAAAATGGCTGATGGTAAAAGGCCACAGAAGGGAGGAAAGAGGCCTGAGGTAAATACAACGTTTGAGATCCCTGATGACATATATGCTGGGTACTTCACACCTACTGACGAAACCAAGAATGAGCACAAAGTGTGCATTCAGAAGATAGAGAGGAGATGGGCAAGAGAATGGTGGGAATACAGATATGTCACTCCTAAGTATATGAAGAAATTCGCACTCAATCCTCAATGCCCAAGAGCACCACTGGCACCTGGCCAAATTGTTGATCCCACCAGCCTCAAGCGAGGTGAGGACTATCCTAATGAATGGGCCAAGCGCCAAGCCAAGCTGGCTAAGCAAGCCAGAGAAGCAGTGAGGAAATTTAATGAAGACTCTGCTACTGCTGCTTCTGCCTCTGCTGAGGCCTTTGTTGTCAAGCCAAAGAAGGCTATGTCAAAGAAGCCTGCGCACAAGCCAAGTGCTTCATTAGCAATGCCCTTACGGCCAGAATCATCAAAGCCCTCACGGCCAATTCCTCATGCTGCTCCTATTCCTCCAAAGTCCTCAGCTCCTCCGCAGAAGCCTTCAGCTATTCCGACCAAATCCTCAGCACCTGTGCATCTCGCTTCATGCTAAAGGACTGCCGGCATCTCCATTGCCTTAGGTGTCTCAGCTAGTTCCTCAGCTGGCCCCTCACTGCTCAAGACAAAGGCCACTGCTGGACGAGGTCCACGCCCAAGTCCTCAAAAGAAGCAAGTCACTTTCCAAGTACCATTTGATGAAGACGAAGCTGATGATGATGAACTTGCAGAAATCATCAGAGACAGGCAAGTCAGGGCCGCTAGAGCCAAAGGATCAGAGGTGCCACTGCTTTTGGATCCCAAGTTGATCCTCGACTACATTGATGATTGGCACAAGGACCCCAACACTCCCTTGCCTGACTTCAAGCTGACTCCTGGCCGAAGTCACATGCTGACCCACTTCATTCAAGAAGAAAAGTGGAAATTTGAGAAGGCCAGGAAGATCAAGAAAGCGCAGTACAAGAAAGAGCGCTATCTGAAGAAAAACATTGTCTCTATGACAACTGAAGAACTTGTCATTACTCAGACTAAGATTAAGAAACCCAGTGATGACTTTGAAGCATATCGCGCTGATTGGCTTGGAGCCAAGGTTTGTTTTGTGAAACTTGCGGATAACTTCACTTCCAATGTTGCAGCCCCAACGCAACAGGAAATTTCTCAGGCTGAAGCATCTCCTCAGCCTACTGAAGAAAATGCTAGCACCGCTGATGACAATTAGGCTGCTGAAGATAATGTGAGTTCCAGGGCTGATGACTGCATTCCAGCCGCTGAAGAAATTGCCAGGGCACCCACTAGTGGTGTGCCTGAAGAAACTGAAGAACTCAGGGCAACCGCATCAGTTGTGCCTAAAGAAAAACAACCAGATTCCTCAGCTGCTCTTGCACCAACTTCAACTCGAATCCTTCCATCTGCATCGGATGTGAAGAAGACCAAGGCTGCAGAGCTTGCTGCAGTGAAGAAAAGGAAAGCATCAGCTGCTTCAGATTCTTCAGCTCCGAAGAAAATGAAGCCTATGACAAGTTCATTTGCACATCCGATTGATATTGTTCCCATCTCAACCAGGCCATCAAAGGACCTTGTTCCTTTTGATGAAGAATATGTGATCCCCAGCGGATCTGATGAAGAAACTCATTCTGCTGCTTCGTTTGAACCATTGGATGAAGAAATTGAAGTGGACGCGATCCCTTCAACACCCATCATGTCCTCGCCTATGCCTCAGTTCACAGCTGAAGAGGCTGGCATTGAAGAAATGGAAGATGATGATGTGGACATTGGCTGCTCCACACCCGTCATCACTGATGAATTCTGGGAAAGTCAGCATCCAAACTCTCAAATGTTCACTCCTCTACAGCAAATTCCTTAGTCCCCCACACAAACTGTTCACATGGGCTCTAAAGAAACTCATCCCACTGCATCTGTCCATGAGGAAATTCCAGCCACTAGCGCTGATGAAACTGCTGCTGCTGCACAACCAACTACGCAGACTGCCACTGAGGAGGAACCATAAATTCCTCAGCCTGAAGAACCTGCGATTGAGATTCCTGAGGTCATGATGCAACTCACAGACACTCCTCTGCCGAAGCCAAAGGATCCATTCTCACGCAAGCAAAAGTTCAAGGCTGATGATTTCTTCCGCGAGCACGTATTCTTCGAAGATTACAACCCATATGACTCTGCTCACATTAGGAAGAGGCATTTCTGGATTGCTAGTCAAGCCAATTTCTATGCTCAGTGTTGTTCAACAAGGAGAAGATTTTCTACCATGAGCATATTCCTCACGTGGATATGGAATCTCTGCTGTGCTTCGCACCAGTCCTTAGTGTTCTTCATGATGCTGGGCTGCTCAACTTTTGCTCTGACATCTGCGATTGGAATGAGGAACTGATTCTTCAATTCTATGCAACGCTGCACATCACCGGAGATGCTGAAGATGTGAATTCATGGGTGCTGGACTGGATGTCTGGAAACACTCACTACACTGCACCAGCCTCTGAATTGCTTCGTGCTCTACCACTCAGTCCTCCCCTTGAAGAAGCTCGCTGCATCTACAGTTAACCTGAGCTCGCACATCATTACATGCAGGTGCTGATGAAACCTTTGAAGCCATGTCAAGCACCAAGAACCAAATTCCTTGTGAAGGAATTGTTGTACATGCCCAGAACTGTCTATCGTATTCTTACGAGGACAATCAGTCCTATCAAAGGCCACGACTCATCTGATGAGGAAATTGTTGGCATCATGAAGAATCTGGTATTCAACATTGTTCATGGCATTCCTGTCAATTATCACGATTTCTTCATGAGGACTATGGCCAATGTTGCACTGTCTCCATTTGAGCTGAAGCCTTATGCACCTTGGATCATGAGATTCCTCAGGACAAGGTCTTCACTCAACTATAAAGCTGATTTCCAGAATCATCTCAGCTACTTGCCCCCAATTGAAGTCCTCAAGCAGACATATTCCTCAGTTGATGGAAAGGGCAAGGCACCATCTGTAATTGATGAAGGCATTCGTCCATTGGATGGCCAGTTTCGCAAAGCTGCATCTTATTCCACCAATGATGACTCTGCCACACATGACTCTGCCAATGCACCTAAGTCCACTCCTCAAGCCACTGCTCCGCGCGTGATGACTGATCGTGAACTTCTGCTTAGTCTTCACCAGAAGGTGGATCGAAATCACAAATGGTTTAAGCATCAGTTTGTTTCACTTCTTCACAACATGACTGCCACACACAATGCAGTGAAGAAAAACCACTACTACCTCCATCAAGTCTTCGGTCGCACCTGGGCAATCCTGTCACATCTGTATGGTGAAGATGATCTGAAGAACATGGGTCTTAATGAACATTTTTACTGGTCTGCACCTCCACCGACGAAATTCAAGAAGGTCAAGGTTCCTTCTCTGGTGGCCAGCTCATATTCTTCATCGCGCGACACTGATGAACATGAAGATTTGGACGACACTGCGGCAGGCCCTACATCAACAAACGACCCCAACAACGCTGGCGCTCCTTCATCAACATGATTATCTTTAGGGGCGTTAGCCCTCATTTTCGATCCTTTTGGTCATTCGATGAGAAAGGGGGAGAAATATGAGTTAGTCTTCAAGCGGGTCTACTATATGGGCATTTTTTGCTAAGTTACAACTCTCGTTCTTCTGAAATTTTATTGGATCGAGTTGTAATCTTAAACCCGATGGTGCTTTGATACTTTTGATGCACTATGCTCTGATACTCTTGATGCACTATTCTGCATGCTTATTCCTCGTTAATATTATTGCACGCATGCTGAATTTCATCAGGCACCATATTTCATCATGCATTTCAAATTCTTCATATTATATGTTAAATGCGTGTATGAATTACAAGATATAGGGGGAGATATCCATGATTCAACTCTTCAAGTGTGCATTGTTTCAAAAGCAAATTCCTCACTATGCACATCTTCAGGGGGAGTTCTTCTATATCTTGCAATCAAATTCCTCAATATCAGTATTTACACTTCATATGTTTATCCCCGTTGAAAACTTAACCTATATTGTCATCAATCACCAAAAAGGGGGAGATTGTAAGTGCATCCAGTGCCCCTTAGTGATTTTGGTGTATTGAAGACTTATAGGTTAAGGGACTAATGCGTGTGTGAGTGTACACAGGTCTATAAGTCTATGAGGAGTTTGATATTTACAGGAAAAGTCGACCCCTAAAAATGAATATCTTCGACTAAAGATTTTGGTATTTCTGAAGACTTTCATGAAGACTTTGAAAGTGAATAAATTGGTGTGTCCGTGAAGACTTGATATTCATGCGAGAAATATGAAGCTTGAAGACTTTCGTGTTCATAGTTTTGTTTTTCTCTTTCTTGAGTCATAGGAAACACTGTACTGTTAAAGGGGGTCGAGGAAATACTAAGGAAAAATTTCCATGTGATGCTCAACTCAAATCCTACACCTAACAATCCCTTCGAGTGAAGCCATTGGAAATCTCATACAGTTGAGCCAATTTCTTCAGTGACAAAGACGAAGTTCTTCTGGTCTCTGAGGAATTTGTCCTGACTGAGGAGTTAGGAATTCGCCAGTGCGGATTGCCTACACAATGAGGAACATCATAGCCCTAAGGATTTTACTACTCAAAATTCCGACCGTTGCTGTGCTATGCGCCAACTGTCCCAAAATATCTATCCACCTAATGGTCATATCATTGAAGGGCATTTATGTCTCCTCATGTCGGGCTGCTCCCTAGGCTATAAATAGCCGCCCCCTACAACCACTAGCTGGTTGGCTGCTCCGAGAGCAACTGACACTTGTCATTTGAGAGCAACCCATCCTCCGAGGACTTTGAGCGAAAATCATCAAGTGAGGAAAAACCAAAAACCCAAAACCCAACCACCTACAAACCCCAAGTGATTGAGCATCACTGAAGAGATTGATCCTAAGTGGATCCGACACTTGTTACCTTTGAAGACTGTGCTTCTTCTAGACGGTTAGGCGTCATGGTCTAGAGCATACAAGAGGAATTGTGGATCGCCGAGTGACTAAGTTTGTGAAGGTTTGGAAGTCGCCTGAAGACTTACCACGAGTGATTGGACGAGGTCTATGTGACCTTAGTTCAAGGAGAATACGGTGAGGACTGGGTGTCTTGGACTAAGTGTCCTTGACCGGGTGTCCGAGACTGTGTGTCCTCGAGTTTAAATACTCAGCCGCTCCAACCAGACGTACAACTAAGACAACAATTGGAACTGGTCTACCAAATCATTGTCTTCACCGAGCTTACTGGTTCTATTTCCTCAACTCTTTCATTTCCTCATAACTGTGCTGTATGTTTGTTCATATCTGTGTTTGAAAACTTTGACTAAAGAATTTCTCAATTTCCTCAGTTCAATTTCTTCAGTCTGTTTGTCTTCATCCTGAGTTATCCTGTGATTACACTTCTTGTACTCTGTGCCTGTCTTCATTTCATCATGATGACTATGCTTGTATTCTGTTGTGTTTACTTTTGAGTACTTATTCTGCTGCTAATAGTTCTTCGCTAAGGAATTTCCTCACCAGCAAATTCCTCAGTGAAGAATTTCATAACGCACTTTCATGGGACATTTGTACAATCCACATATGAAGATAAGGGAAAAGGAGAAGTTTAGGTTCTACTCAAAAAGTCCTCTCACGTCACTTTTGGGCCAAGAGAAGATAGAGTCCAAGTCTCTCACGTTCTGGATTCAGATTTAGACTGCACAGACATAACTAACTCAAAACGTCAACAACTTTTTCATACGGACTCCAAATTGGCTGATTCTTTTTTTGTTCGAAAGTAGATTTCATGCGCTTTCCAACCCAACTGGAATCACCTTAAAATTCGTATGGAGCATCGAGATATCAATGAAACAATCTGACGCTGCAGCAGAATCCGAGTCAAACAACAAGTCCAAAGGTGTTGCACCACCTCCACTTGGGCCCATGAGCCTTGTATGGACTAGGGTTAGTTTTAGGCTTCCTTGGGACGTCCTCCCACCTCCTTGGCCGCCACCCCTTGCTCCTATATAAGTAGATCCATCTAGTAGCTTTTTCTTTCAAATTTGTTTAGTTAAAAGTTAGCCATTGCAACTTCGTGTACTTCGTTTATGTCCAACGATCAGACCAAGACCGCTTACGGATCCCCACCTTTATCAATTCTTCATCTATATTCGCAATATTCAGATTGCATTATCATATTCTTGCTTGTTCTTCGATTGCGTGCAGGAATAGACCTTCGTGGTCAGGTTGATCATGCTTCCAGCATCGTCAGTAACGTCGGGAGATTGGTTTAGCGATTGCTAAGGCGCAACGTCGTGCACGTTTGTAGTCGGATCGTCAAAGTCGACTCCACCAAATCGATAGTTATCATCTCAACGAAAGATCAGGACGCCCCGCTTCTATCAACGAGTAACCCGCCCGACGTAACCAGGGTTCCTGAGGCACCAGGAACCCAAGCGGCGGCTCAGCCTCGTGTGACAGACCCGCCCCGTAGGGACCTGACCCCTCCTCAGTGGGTTCCAACACCCTCTAGATGTTATTCTAACCTGGTGGATAACATGATAGTAGTAGCCACACGGCTGGTAGCTATCCCGATCGAAGGCGAGTCTCCAGCGGCGATAGAGACCCAAAACGCGGTGGGGCTTCTTTAGATGGTTGTAGCACAACATGCGGCTTATTCATCTAGTCGTGAGCGTGTTCATTCAACTCCCTGCCCAAATCGAAGCTATAGCCGACGCATTGAGTCACTGGCGTTTTCCAGCAGTGAGCGGCGTCATGACCCACCTCATAATGATGGCCCACCTCATGGCCTTAACACGCCCCGAAATGACAATATGCTGAACGATGCTCAGGCCCTTATGGAGCAGGCTAGAGCCCATTGTGAGGCGGAATTGGCGGCTCAATTACGGGCTCATCAGTAGTTTTGGGTACACCCTTCGGCGTCTATGGAGGCTGGGACAACTTCCACGATAGTTGGTGTGTCATGTTTAGTACTGGCTCTGCGCAATGAATGTTTGCCCAAGGATTTTAAGGGCCCCCGTAAGGTGCCTAATTGCACAACGGATCTTCCACCTGAGGCTTGGATTGAAAGCTATGAGCTAGCTATGGAGATGCTTGATGTTAATGGTGTTGTGTGTGCGAAGTACTTCACCATGATGTTGGATGGACTGACTCATACCTGGTTGAAGGATTACCCGCCAATTCCATCAATTCATCAGCGGAGTTAAAGGCATGCTTCATTAAGAACTTTAAGGTGTAAGCAGCCTCTGTCGATTATTGAGCTGGATAACTGTGTGCAGCGGGAGGATGAGTCGGCCCATCATTGGGCTCACCGGGTCTCAGCTATTATCCACTCACCGGATAGCATTGCGACAGGTTCTGCTGTTCTGATTTTGGAGAAGAATTGCCACCCTAACCCTCTCAAACAGAAGCTTGGGTGGCTCAAGCGTCATTGTAGTGAAATGGGGGAGCTCATGGCGGCTCTCATTAAGTATGCCGAATCTGATACTACCAAAGATCCTGGATCTGATGATGAAAAGTCCAACTAGGGAAAGAAGAGTGGTAATGGTAAGGGTCAGCAACAGAATGTGACATGACATAATGGTCACAACCAGTGTAACGGCGGTAAGCATAGACAACCTGATGACGGGTCAGATCTGGTAGATAACACCAACACTGGACATAAAAACCAGCGCTGTAATGGCAATGGTAAGCATGCTTTTGGAGGGCCAAGATTCAATATTGAGGCGATGATGAACGAACCTTGCCCAAAACACAGTCTGCCCAATAAGCTGGTGGCTCATGCTTGGAAGGACTGTTTCATCATGAGAGAGTATAAGAATTCCAACTTCAGTCAAAATCATGGCAACAACAATGGCCCGTCTGGCGGGTCAAGATCCGGCTCACAGGGGCCTGGTTTGGTGGTGGCAGCTCAAATTTTGGGTATCAAGGACAGGGCAACCAGGGTGGTTATAACCAATAGTCTGGTTAGGGTAACCAACAACATTAGTCAGGATACCAGAGTAATCTAAGGCAGCTTAAAACTGGTCAGCATCATCTATTCACCACAAGTCTTTGCAAGAGAATCAGAAGGTTCATAAGCGCGCGGTCAGTGCAATTGAGCCGGTGGTACCTCAATACTTGCGTTCGTCAGAGCATCCAATCAAATGGATTCGAGAGGATCACTGATCCCACCCTAGATTGACAATCCGGGTCAACTAGCGTTGGTGGCAGTAGTATCAATATCCTTTATTATCATCCTTTTTGCCAGATGAATTTAATTGATAAGGAGTGTCGGTGTCAAAACTGGCGGATCTCGGGTAGGGGGTCCCGAACTGTGCGTCTAGGCCGGATGGTAACAGGAGGCAGGGGACACGATGTTTTGCCCAGGTTCGGGCCCTCTTGATGGAGGTAAAACCCTACGTCCTGCTTGATTAATATTGATGATATGGGTAGTACAAGAGTAGATCTACCACGAGATCGGAGAGGCTAAACCCTAGAAGCTAGCCTATGGTATGATTGTATGTTATGGTTGTTGTCCTACGGACTAAAACCCTTCGGTTTATATAGACACCGGAGAGGGTTAGGGTTACACAAGGTCGGTTACAAAGGAGGAGATATCCATATCCGTATTGCCTAGCTTGCCTTCCACGCTAAGTAGAGTCCCATCTGGACACGAGACGAAGTCTTCAATCTTGTATCTTCATAGTCTAACAGTCCGGCCAATAGAGATAGTCCGGCTGTCCGGAGACCCCCTAATCCAGGACTCCCTCAGTAGCCCCTGAACCAGGCTTCAATGACGATGAGTCCGGTGCACAGTATTGTCTTCGGCATTGCAAGGCGGGTTCCTTCTCCGAACACATCACAAAAGAACTTGAATACGAGGATAGTGTCCGACCCTGCAAAATAAGTTCCACATTCCATCGTAGAGAGAATAATATTTTCGCAGATCTAATTTGCTGGCTTGTTTCGGCAGCATGACGTTATGTCATGGCCAGGTGATTATTCGAACCGTTTCCTTTAACCAGCCCCGCACATAACGCGAGGCAGTTTTTTGACACATCTTGTCAAAGCAGAGATCGTGTCCCCTTATTACGGGATTCTCATTTATACGGGCATGGGTAACCCAACCGTGTCTAGGACTCCTAGATTATAGGCATGTCCTAAACGGCTACGGAGGGGACGCTTGATATTCACCCTCTTTATAAAGGGATAAGGTTTTCGCCTTTTCCCTCTCGTGCTCAATCGAACCCCTTCCCCGCCTCGAGTTCTAACACCCAAAGCCCAGGTCAGGTGCTCCACATCTTCAATCATGTCCGGATCCAGCCTTCAAGGCCGATGGATTCCCTCCTCCATTATGGAAGAGGACATCAAAAAGTTGAGGGAGGCCAGATACCTAACCGCCAAGGTTTCGCATCGGCTGCCTACTTGAGGGCAGGTCGTCCCTACACCCGAGCCCAACGAGAACGTTGTGTTCGTCTCCCACTTCCTCCGAGGCCTAGGCCTCACTCTGGATCCCTTCATCAGGGGTTTGATGTTTTACTACGGGCTAGATTTCCACGATCTAGCTCCGCACTCCTTTCTCCACATCTCGACATTTATTGTCGTGTGTGAGGCCTTCCTCCGCATTACCCCTCACTTCGGCCTGTGGCTCAAGACCTTTGAAGTGAAGCCGAAGATGATCGAGGGGCAACATGCAGCGTGTGGAGGCGCATCAATAAGCAAGATGGCAGGAGCTCCATGGCCGAAAGGTTCCTTTCCAGAGGTGTCCGAATTATGGCAACATGAGTGGTTTTATGTCACGGCTCCTAGAAGTGCCAAGTTGGCGGCTGCCCCCGCCTTCTGCTCGGGCCCCCCACCACAACTGATGTCATGGATTAGCAGAGGCCTGAGCTGGGGTCTAGCCAAGGACGTGCCTATACTGCAAAGCCGCATTCAAGATCTCTTCGAGGGAGATTTTAATTTGGTTGTGGTAATGCAAGTTATGCTGGTTCGTCAAGTCCAGCCTTGCAAGCGCCAGCCCCTTCGTTTGTGGGAGTTCACCCAGAAGGGGCCACATGCCATTCAAAGTTTCCTCAGCCTGACACACGAGGAGATGTACAAGTCATTCTTCGGACCTCAAGTAGAGTGTCCGGATACTACCGAGGACATGGGCCTGAGCAGTAACCGTGCCGCCGAACAAGTAAGAAATCCTCTAGCCGAACACACTGTCCTTTATTCATCATGAAGTTATTTCTGAGAGTTCGCTCTTCGACCAGGACTGGCTAACAAAGGCGAAGATGATTCGGTGTTTGGCCCCCCTCCCTGAGGGTTTGTTAAATCCGGTATTGGAAAAGATGCTCGAGCTCGCACCTTGCCCGGAGCCCTCGAAGGAAGATACAGGAGGGAATAATATGGGCGGACGCGGGCCCCTGTCGCTGCCAGTTCCAACCGAGAGAATGAGCGCCTCCATGAAGGAGGATAACCAGGGAAGGAAAAGGACTGCTTCCGAGGATCCGGAAGCCGAGGCCTCCAAACGGGAGAAGAAGTCTTCCACAGTGGGTCCTGCCTCGGGGGGTGCTTTTGCCGCACAAAGTCCGCGGGGGGATCAGCCCTCCAACGAGTCGTAAGTGATCCAAAAAATACTTTAATAGTGAAGGTATACTATCTTTCTTCTGAGAAAATAACCGCTGCATATATTTTGCAGTTCGGGTTATCTGAGAAGGGCTGATCCCCCCGCGGAGACCCTTCAGGCGGAGCTGCCACCGTGGAGACCCTTCAGGCGGAGCTCGCCCGAGCCAAGGAACAAGCGAGGATTAGTAATGCGGCTGCTTTGAAGGCGGCCGAAGAGTTGAAAGCCGAGAAGGCCGCACATTGCGAGAGCCAAGAGAAGATGGCCAAGATGGCCGTAGAATTAAAAGGCACTGCCGACCGTTGCCGGCTCCTTGAAAAAGAAAACCGAGCGAAGGCAACGGACCTTGAGAAGGCCACGGCGGAGGAAAAAGACACCCGCTCTGCTATGAGAGCGAAGAAGGAGGAGCTGCGGGAAGCCGGGGATATTGCGGCTAGGAAGCCCTTCATGCTACGGAGGAAGTTCGTAGATCCACGGTATGCCACTCTGGATCGGCTGTGGAGTTCGGTAGATGCGTATATGGACTTAGCGGCGAGCGCTGCCGATGCGGCCAAGTACTTCCAAGGTCAAACAGATCGTGAAGTGGACAAGTTGTTCTGGTCGCAATTCAACGTTCCAGAGCGTCCGCTTTCATTGACTGACCAACTAGCCGAATGGGCCAAACTGAATAGGTTGTCCGGACTCGCCATGAGGTCTGTCGTGAAATTTTATAAGGCTGTGTTTATACTTTTGCCTGAAAGTAGTATGATGCCTCCTGTGCGGCTGTTTATGTATACGTGTGTATAACCTGAAAGATTGCAGTCGTCGACTTCAGCCCCCACGCATATAATGCGGAGGTGCTCGCAAAAAACGCGTGTTCACACTTAACCCAATGTCTTGGTCCTATTAAGGAGGTGATAGCGCAGCGAACGAGGCAACCGGAGTATAATGCTTTAACACTTTCACTTAGCCATAGGAGTTTGACAGTGGGGCTACTAGATAGCCCCTGGTGGCTCTACACTCTCCCGATCTCAGGGTGCGTACATGCCAGGCCGGGAAACTGCCCTTCGTTAAGGCAGAGGAATTCTAACATCCCTATAGGTCATCGAGTGGTTGACCAGTCTCACGCTATATCATGACAGTCAGTTTTCGGCTTTCTCTACTGAGGTGCTCGTCCGGATGAACCAGGGCACAATCGCAGTAGTTCTCCTGGTGCTGCCTTAGCCGATAAAGTGGAACGTAAGGCACCAAAACACAGGAGCCGGGCAAACCCAACATTTGACCAAAGACAATGATTCAGAGCTGATGCATATAAGGCCAAACTCGCGACGTCGAACACTCCCTAAGGTATTCGGTCTTTATGGTATAAACCGGACCTAAATAGTGCCCTTTGTAAGAAGCCCCTTGTGTCCAGGTACGTGCATTATTCTGACGTGGCCACATGCCAAGACGTCAGCATCCTTCTCAATTGTGCTGAGAATTCGGTGGATGTGTATAAACAAGAGACAGTAAAAAAGGTTTACGCAGGGTCTTAATCTAAAAACAATCCTTGGAGCGGGTCCCTGCTGCACGTCTGCGCCTGTGTCTCCGTTGTGCCGTATCCTGGACAGGTGTAGCACGATGGTCATCTGTAAAAGAGAGGAACTTAAGTGAAAAGTTGTCATGCAAAAAGGTAGTTTTTAAAGAAACCATGTATAATTCAAGATGAGAAAAAACTGCCAGTTGTCTGCGTGCGTTGAGCCCCTTGTATTTGTAATAGGGGTGTGACCATCGATCCGGTATGAATTACATATAGCTGCGCCGGACTCGTCTAACTGTGTCCGTGGTCTTGACGACCTATCAAATGCTTTAGTTGGTGAGGCCGTTTTTAGTGTGCGGCTGCCAAGGCAGCCGCACTCTCTTCGGCGCGCAAAGATCGCTCAATATTTCCATTTACTGTAATGATGCCACG
The DNA here is from genome assembly GCF_003073215.2 of Triticum urartu. Classification (NCBI taxonomy): domain Eukaryota; kingdom Viridiplantae; phylum Streptophyta; class Magnoliopsida; order Poales; family Poaceae; genus Triticum; species Triticum urartu. The sequence goes on along the minus strand of NC_053027.1, from coordinate 360,601,455 downwards.
TGGACCGGGCATCTTGAGCGTGAGGGAAGCGTAATGCGGTATTGCATTAAAGCGAGTGAAAGCTTCGCGTCCAAGTAGTGCTTGATAGCCACTTTGGAATGGAGCAATGTGGAAGGTTAAATGTTCGCTACGGAAGTTATCGGGGAAGCCGAATATAACCTTAAGTAGCAGGGAGCCCGTGCAATGAGCCCCTGGGCCTGGCGTTACTCCTTTAAAGGTAGTATTGCTATGGCGAATTTTCGTTGGGTCTATCCCCATTTCGCGGATTTTATCCTGGTATATCAGGTTTAGACTGCTGCCACCGTCCATCAGGACTCGTGTGAAGTGGTATCCGTCAATTATTGGGTCTAATACCAGGGAAGCCCATCCTGCATGCCGGATACTTGCTGAGTAATCACGATGGTCGAAAGTGATCTGTTGAGACGACCGGTGGCAGGACTCCGCGGTGATAGGCCCTTGGGCATATTTTTCTGGGAGTGCCGTTTTGTTTCTCCCCTTGATCACATGTAACACGTTTACAGTTTTGACTTCTGGTGGAAATTTCTTTTGTTCCCCAGTGTCTTGCTTGAGAGGCTCATCCTCGTCTTCGCTTGCTGTATCCTCCCCCTTGTGTACGGCGTTGAGCTTGCCGGACTGCTTGAAGACCCAACATTCTCTATGGGTATGATTAGCAGGTTTACCAGGGGTGCTATGGATCTGACATATTTGGTCCAGAATTTTGTTTAGGCTGGACAGTTCGACTCTGGCGCCTTTAGAGGGCGGCTTTTGCTGATCTGGCCGAGAGCTTTTGAATCCGGCGTTTACTGTCGTGCTCTTCGTGCTGTCTCCTTTATTCTGGCGTTTGTTATTGTTGTTGCGCCGTGATTTCCCGCTTCCATCTCTAACTTCGGATGTACTGGGGTCGCTGGTGTTGCATCTGGCTAGCCAGCTATCCTCACCCACGCAAAAGCGGGTCATGAGGCTTGTTAATGCTGCCATTGTTCTCGGCTTTTCTTGGCGAGGTGTCTGGCAAGCCACTCGTCACGGACGCTATGCTTAAAAGCTGCCAAGGCTTCGGTGTCCGGACAGTTAACAATTTGGTTCTTTTTAGTAAGAAACCTGTTCCAAAGCTTTCGGGCTGACTCTCCGGGCTGTTGAGTTATATGACTCAAATCATCCGTGTCCGGAGGTCGGACATAAGTCCCTTGAAAATTTGCCCGAAAGGCGTCTTCGAGCTCTTCCCAGCTTCCAATGGAGCTTTCGGGGAGGCTCTTAAGCCAGTGCCGAGCTGGCCCTTTGAGTTTGAGGGGTAAATACTTAATGGCGTGGAGATCATCTCCCCGAGCCATATGGATATGGAGGATATAGTCCTCAATCCAGACCCCAGGGTCTGTTGTTCCGTCGTATGCCTATATGTTTACGGGTTTGAATCCCTCTGGAAATTCATGGTCCAGCACCTCATCGGTGAAACATAGGGGGTGTGCGGCACCCCTATATCTGGGTGTACCACGTTGTTCGTATGTTTGTTGTGTTGCATCATACGGTGGAGCACGCTTGCGTGGTCCATAGATGGATCTGGTTTCGCCGTCCTTTTGATGCGAGCCCTCGCGTAGACCGCGTATTGGCTTATGTGCAACGTTGCTTGCCGCTTTATGTTGGCCGTGAGGTCGTCTATCCGGCCAGATGGCTATTTTAATTTTTGGTTGTGGGGGTCTAAGGCCTCCTCATCGAATTCAGGTAGCATCTTCCGCTTTGGGTAGCTCTTGGTGGGGCGATTGCCGCCGTACTTCGCTGCTGTGTTGAGTACATTGCTCCATCTGATTTGGAGTGTGTCTTGCACAGCCTTGAGCCTTTGCTTCTGCTTTTTTAGAATCCTTGCGGTGGCAACGAGCCTTTCATGGGCATTCTGTTGCTGCGAGTGTCTGTCCGGTGTGATGTCGTCTGGACTAATATCTTTGACAGAGTCGGGTTGTTCGGTTTGATTCTCCGTATTGCCGTGGTCCGGCAGTGGTTCGCCCTGCTCCAACGCTGGGTCTGTATGATCGTTATTTCTACCGAGGCGGGATTTGGGGCGGTGCTTACGCGCCGCTTTGACTGCTTCTCGCGGGGACAAGCCTTCATTGCGTCCTTCCGTTCCTCGTCATCGTCTTCTTTTGGTGTGTCCACCATGTATACGTCATATGATGAGGTGGACGTCCAGCGCCCTGTGGGCGGTGGTTCCTCTTCGCCTCCTGCATCGTCGTCCATAACGTTGATGTCTTTGGAGTCGAAGTCGAGCATGTTGGTTGAGTCATCGACAGTGGCTACAAAGTGGGTGGTGGGTGGGCCTCGAATTTCTTCGTCATCCGCATCCCAGTCCTGCCGGACATAGTTCGGCCAGGATTCTCCTGACAAGGAGAGAGACCTTAGTGAACTCATAATGTCACCGAAGGGCGAGTGCTGAAAGATATCCGCGGCGGTGAATTTCATGATCGGCGCCCAATCGGATTCGATTGGCAAGGGCGCGGATGGTTCGGAGTCCGAAAAAGAGTCCGGCACCTTGGAGTCACAGGCTGCGCGGAGGATTCGGCTGGTGTTCGGCTCGATCACCGTTGAGACTGCAGCCCCTGAGGCGGTGTCTAGCCACCCGTCCTCGGGTGGCGCAGTTGGTTCCGAGCTATGGGTCGGAGCTGATGCGGGTGCGGCCTCTGGGGTACTGTTTGGCGGTAGAGCTAGGCCATACCCATCGTGACAGTGTGACGCGCCCGGCTTTTGCTCGAATCTGTCGAAGATCAAGTCTCCGCGGATGTCGGCCGTGTATTTCAAACTTCCAAATCTGACTTGATGGCCAGGGGCGTAGCTTTCAATCTGCTCCAGATGGCCAAGCGAATTAGCCCGCAGTGCAAAGCCGCCGAATACGAAGATCTGTCCGGGGAGAAAAGTCTCACCCTGGACCGCATCACTATCGATGATAGTAGGAGCCATCAAGCCTAACGGTGACGACATAGAGGAACTCTCAATGAAAGCACCAATGTCGGTGTCAAAACCGGCGGATCTCGGGTAGGGGGTCCCGAACTGTGCGTCCGGATGGTAACAGGAGGCAGGGGACACGATGTTTTACCCAGGTTCGGGCCCTCTTGATGGAGGTAAAACCCTACGTCCTGCTTGATTAATATTGATGATATGGGTAGTACAAGAGTAGATCTACCACGAGATCGGAGAGGCTAAACCCTAGAAGCTAGCCTATGTTATGATTGTATGTTATGGTTGTTGTCCTATGAACTAAAACCCTTCAGTTTATATAGACACCGGAGAGGGTTAGGGTTACACAAGGTTGGTTACAAAGGAGGAGATATCCATATCCGTATTGCCGAGCTTGCCTTCCACGCTAAGTAGAGTCCCATCCGGACACGAGACGAAGTCTTCAATCTTGTATCTTCATAGTCTAACAGTCCGGCCAATAGAGATAGTCCGGCTGTCCGGAGACCCCCTAATCCATAAACTCCCTCAAGGAGCTTTAGCCATCCTCTACAATTTTTCATGGTGTTGTCCCTGGTAAGTCGGCATACCCAGTGGGTAAGATTGCCTTGGAAGTGGGTTTTGGCGATTACTATGATTACAGAGCAGATACGTTTGTTGGTGGAACAAACCCTGGGTCCGTTGCCTAGACTGTGCATAGGCACGAGAACAAGATCACAATACCAAAGTCAGACCGAAGCACTAGATATCAGATCTTCAAGGGACCAGCATGCAACAAAAGAGGACCAAGACCGAGCTAGGGAAGCGAGATATTTCTAAGGAAGAGACCTCCCTTGCCGGGCAGGCGAGGACTGGCACGGATGGGGTCACCCCAGAAGCAAGCATTCTGGTCATCCCGACAGGCCTGCCGAGGATTATGGAGGCAGAACCACTTCATCACACCACCTCATCATGACGCAAGTCATCGATCAGTGCAGTGTCAAGCCGCAAAGTGACTAAGTGGCAACTATTTGCCACATGGCACCCACCCCCTACAGAAAACACCTACCAGCGACACTTGTCCTACGACGTGTCGAGCGAGCAGGCGTGGAGCTAGCAAAACAGCCCAACAAAGCCTGCCGGGCAAGCTACGATGTGACGTAGAGTGGCGCATTTAATGCGCTCTGTTAGCCTATAGAGTTAGTTAAGATAGGACTGTTTGCTATCTAATCAGTGCATAATGACCGATTTGCCATTGTGGTGCCCCCTTGGTCTATAAAAGGAGGCCCAAGGCAGCCATTGAAATGGTTAGCTGATGACGCACAAGTATAGGGGATCTATCGTAGTCCTTTCGGTAAGTAAGAGTGTCGAACCCAACGAGGAGCAGAAGGAAATGATAAGCGGTTTTCAGCAAGGTATTCTCTGCAAGTACTGAAATTAGTGGTAACAGATAGTTTTGTGATAATATAGGTTGTAACGAGCAACAAGTAACAAAAGTAAATAAAGTGCAACAAGGTGGCCCAATCCTTTTGTAGCACAGGACAAGCCGGAACAAACTCTTATAATAAGAAAAGCGTTCCTGAGGACACATGGGAATATCGTCAAGCTAGTTTTCATCACGTTCATATGATTCGCGTTCGATACTTTGATAATTTGATATGTGGGTGGACCAGTGCTTGGGTTCTGTTCTTACTTGAACAAGCATCCCACTTATGATTAACCTCTATTGCAAGCATCCGCGACTACAACAAAAGTATTAAGGTAAACCTAACCATAGCATGAAATATATGGATCCAAATCAGCCCCTTACGAAGCAACGCATAAACTAGGGGTTAAGCTTCTGTCACTCTAGCAACCCATCATCTACATATTACTTCCCAATGCCTTCCTCTAGGCCCAAATAATGGTGAAGTGTTATGTAGTCGACATTCACATAACACCACTAGAGGCTAGACAACATACATCTTATCAAAATATCAAAGGAATACCAAATTCACATGACTACTCATACCAAGACTTCTCCCTTGTCCTCAGGAACGAACGTAATTACTCACAAAGCATATTCAAGTTCATAATCAGAGGGGTAATAATATGCATATAGGATCTGAACATATGATCTTCCACCAAATAAACCAACTAGCATCAACTACAAGGAGTAATCAACACTACTAGCAACCTACTAGCACCAATCCCGAACTTTGAGACAAGAATTGGATACAAGAGATGAACTAGGGTTTGGAGATGAGATGGTGCTGGTGAAGATTTTGATGAAGATTTCCCTCTCCCGATGAGAGGAGCGTTGGTGATGACGATGGTGATGATTTACCCTTCCGGGAGGGAAGTTTCCCCGACAGAACAGCTCTGCCGGAGCTCTAGATTGGATCCGCCAAGGTTCCGCCTCATGGCGGCGGAGTCTCGTCCCGAAAAGTTCCTCCTTATTTTTTCTCATCGAAAGACCTCATATACGAGAAGATGGGCATCGGAGAGCCACCAGGGGGCCCACGAGGCAGGGGGCGCCCCCCACCCTCTTGAGAAGGGTGTGGGCCCCCTGGCCTTCATCTTTGGCGTGGATTTTTCTTTATTTCTTTTAAGATGTTCCGTGGAGTTTCAGGACTTTTGGAATTACGCAGAATAGGTCTCTAATATTTGCTCCTTTTCCAGACCAGAATTCCAGCTGCCGGCATTCTCCCTCCTTATGCAAACCTTGTAAAATAAGAGAGAATAGCCATAAATATTGTGACATAAAGTGAGATAACAATCCATAATGCGATAAATATCGATATAAAAGCATGATGAAAAATGGACATATCAACTCCCCCAAGCTTAGACCTTGCTTGTCCTCAAGCGAAAAGCCGATAATAATAAATATGTCCTCATGTTTAGGGGTAGAGGCGTCGATAAAAATAAAATACGGACATGAAGGCATCATGATTATTCTCATAACAGCAACATATATAGATTTTGTCATATGATTACTTATGTTCAAGTGATGATCTATTCACAATGCAAAAGTATAAATCATAAACCTTATTGGGCTCTGACAAACTATAATCTCAGTCATTGAAGCAATTGCAATTTATCATAACATCGGAAAGAGTCTATGTCAGAGCTAAAAAGCAAGTCCACATACTCAACTATCATTTAGTCCTCCATAATTTCTAACACTCACGCGATACTTGTGGTTACGGAGTTTTAATCGGACACAGAGAAAGATAGGGGCTTATAGTTTTGCCCCACAACCTTTTACCTCAAGGGTAATGTCAACAATAATGGTTCATGCTCCCCTACATCCAATTAGATATATATATATCATGTTCTTTCCAACATGCTGGGCTTGCCAAAGGATAAAATAAAAAAAGAAAAGGTGAAGATCACCATGACTCTTGCATAAGGTAGAAGATAATAATAAAGGATAGCCCCCTCGCAGAGGGAAGAAGAGGTTGCCATGCGCTTTATGGTTGGATATATAAAATCTCAATGCGAAAGAACGTCACTTTATATTGCCCCTTGTGATATGAACCTTTATTATTTAGTCCATCGCTTTTATTACTTTCACATCACAAGATCGTATAAAGTTTATTTCTCCCACACCAATCAATCATACATATTTAGAGCAATTTTTATTGCTTTGCATCGATGACAACTTACTTGAAGGATCTTACTCAATCCATAGGTAGATATGGTGGACTCTCATGGCAAAACTGGTTTAAGGGTATTTGGAAGCACAAGTAGTATTTCTACTTGGTGCTAAGAATTTGGCTAGCATGACGGGGAAAGGCAAGCTGAACAAGTTAGAGGGTCCATGACAACATACTTTATCTCAGATATAAGAAATACATAACTCATTACGTTGTCTTCCTTGTGCAACATCAACTCTTTAGCATGTCATATTTTAATGAGTGCTCCCAACCATAAAAGATGTCAATCATAATATATCTATATGTGAAAACCTCTCTTTCCTTATTACTTCCTATTAATTGCAACAATGACCAAAGCTATGTCTGCCAACTCCCAACAACTTTTAATCATCATACTCTTTCTATGTGAAGTCATTACTCTCAATAAGATCAATATGTACTTTTTGTTTCTTTTTATTCTTTTTTCTCTTTTCTTTTATTCACCTAAGATCATGGAAAAATAATCAAGCCCTTGACTCAACACTAATATTTATTATATATAGCTCACGGACTCGATTACATAGAGAGATCATAAAGCAAAACTCAAAACTAGATCATGCCATAAACTTTATTCTACTAGATCAAGATACTACTAATAGAATTGAACTAAGAAAAACGGTAAAGATAGGAGTTGTGATTTTGATACGATACCGGGGCATCTCCCCCAAGCTTGGCAGTTGCCAAGGGGAGTGCCCATACCCATGTGATCATGTCTCCTTGGTTGGTGAAGAAGGTGGAGGTGACGGATAATCGCACATCGAGCGTAAGAGGTCCTCCAGCTTGCGAATAATGCCCTTGAGTGCGACAATATGCTCCTTCAACAAAATATTTTCTTATGTGAGATACTTGTTTTGAACACGAGCTAACTCAATCATCTTGAAAGCTTCGATCTCAGTTGGGGTAAGAAGGTTATGATCAATTTGAAGGGTGTCTTCTGCTGCTGGAGCTTGATCCTCCGTAGCCTTCTTGATCCTTTCATCCTTGTTGACCTTCGTGGGTTCTTCCCTCTTTAGATCTATCTTCATTAGCCAGGCATCGTTTTCACCACTGTTGGAGGAGGGAGACGACATGATGCCTAGCCTGGAAAACCCTAACAGAAAATAGCTCGAAACAAGAACAGAGGAGGTTTGCGTGATACGGGAGTCAAAACCTTCGGGAGAATATATAATGAATTTTTACCGACCAAAATACGTAACGTGCAAGAAAACGGAGTCCGTAAGGCACACGAGGTGCTCACGAGGTGGGGGGCCGTGCCCAGGGGGGTAGGGCATGCCCACCACCCTCGTGTCCTTCCCGGACTGCTACTTATTTTTCTATTTTCCTAAATATTCCAAAACAGAGAAATATTGCCTTAAAAATTGTTTTGGAGTCGGTTTACTTACCGTACCACATACCTATTCCTTTTCGGAGTCTGAAATGTTCCGGAAAGTGTCCATTATATATTCCTCCGGCATTACGGTTTCAATAATATTGGTTTCAACATTTATGGGATTACCTGAGATATAATGTTTAATTCTTTGACCGTTTACCACCTTTGGATTTGTGCCCGCGAAGTTGTTGATTTTTATGGCACCGGAACGATAGACCTCTTCGATAACATAGGGGCCTTCCCATTTAGAGAGAAGTTTCCTGCAAAAAATCTTAAACGAGAGTTGTATAGCAATACATAATCACCTACATTAAACTCGCGCTTTTGTATCCTTTTGTCATGCCATCTTTTAACTTTTTCTTTAAACAACTTGGCATTTTCATAATCTTGGGTTCTCCATTCATCAAGTGAGCTAATATCGAATAACCTCTTTTCACCAGCAAGTTTAAAAATCATAATTAAGCTCTTTAATAGCCCAATATGCCTTATGTTCTAGTTCGAGAGGTAAGTGACATGCTTTTCCATAGACCATTTTATACGGAGACATACCCATAGGATTTTTGTATGCAGTTCTATAAGCCCATAACGCATCGTCAAGTTTCTTAGACCAATTCTTTCTAGACCTATTAACAGTCTTTTGCAAAATTAATTTGAGCTCTCTATTGCTCAACTCTACTTGACCACTAGACTGTGGGTGATAAGGAGATGCAATTCTATGATTAACATCATATTTAGCAAGCATTTTATGAAAAGGACCATGAATAAAGTGTGAACCACCATCAGTCATTAAATATCTAGGGACTCCAAACCTCGGGAAAATAACTTCTTTAAGCATTTTAATAGAAGTGTTATGATCAGCACTACTAGTTGGAATAGCTTCTACCCACTTAGTAACGTAATCAACAGCAACTAAAATATGTGTGTATCCATTAGAGGCAGGAGAAGGTCCCATATAATCAAATCCCCAAACATCAAATGGTTCAATTACAAGATAATAATTCATAGGAATTTCTTGACGTCTACTAATATTACCAATTCTTTGACATTCATCACAAGACAAGACAAACTTACGGGCGTCCTTGAAAAGAGTAGGCCAATAAAAACCAGATTGCAATACCTTATGTGCAGTTCTATCTCCAGCGTGGTGTCCTCCATATGGCTCGGAATGGCACTTGCGTAGGATCTGTTCCTGTTCATGCTCAGGTACACAACGTCTAATAACACCATCTACCCCTTCTTTATAAAGATGTGGGTCATCCCAAAAGTAATGTCGTAAATCATAGAAAAACCTTTTCTTTTGTTGGTATGTGAAGCTAGGTGGTAATAACTTAGCAACAATATAATTAGCATAATCAGCATACCATGGAGTACTACGAGAAGTACTTATAACATTTAATTGTTCATCGGGAAAGCTATCATTAATAGGTAGTGGGTCATCAAGATTATTTTCCAACCTGGACAGGTTGTCTGCAACGGGGTTCTCAGCTCCCTTTCTATCAACAATATGCAAATCAAATTCTTGTAGCAAGAGAACCCATCTAATAAGTCTTGGTTTAGCATCTTTCTTTTCCGTAAGATATTTAATAGCAGCATGATCAGTTTGAATAGTTACTTTAGAATCAACAATATAAGATCTGAACTTATCACAGGCAAATACAACTGCTAAGAGTTCTTTTTCAGTAGTAGCATAATTTCTTTGAGCATTGTCTAGAGTCTTACTAGCATAATGAATAACATTTAATATCTTATGAACTCTTTGCCCTAGAACAGCACCTACAGCATAATCACTAGCATCACACATAATTTCAAAGGGTAGGTTCCAATTAGGTGGCTGAACAACAGGTGCAGAGACTAATGCTTTCTTAAGTATTTCAAATGCTTCTACACAATCATCATCAAAGACAAATGGTATATATTTTTGCAATAAATTAGTCAGAGGCCGAGAAATTTTCGAGAAGTCCTTAATGAACCTCCTATAAAATCCAGTGTGACCAAGGAAACTTCTTATACCTTTGATGTCCTTGGGACATGGCATCTTTTCAATAGCATCAACCTTGGCTTTATCAACTTCAATACCTCTTTCAGAAACTTTGTGCCCCAAGACAATACCTTCACTAACCATAAAGTGGCACTTTTCCCAATTCAAGACAAGATTAGTTTCTTCACATCTCTGTAAAACTTGATCAAGATTGCTCAAGCAATCATCAAAAGAGGAACCATAGACGGAAAAGTCGTCCATGAAAACCTCACAAATCTTTTCACAAAAGTCAGAGAATATAGCCATCATGCATATTTGAAAGGTAGCAGGTGCATTACATAAACCAAAAGGCATACGTCTATAAGCAAAAGTACCAAAAGGGCATGTAAAAGTAGTCTTTGATTGATCTCTAGCCGACACATGTATTTGAGAGAAACCAGAATAACCATCTAGAAAGCAATAGTGTGTATGTTTGCATAATCTTTCTAGCATTTGATCAATAAAATGTAAGGGGTAATGATCTTTCTTAGTAGCTTTATTTAATTTGCGGAAATCAATTACCAGCCTATAACCTGTGATAATTCTTTGTGGAATCAATTCATCTTTATCATTAGGAACAACAGTAATACCTCCCTTCTTAGGGACATAATGGACAGGACTTACCCACTCACTATCAGCAACAGGATAGATTATACCTGCCTCAAGAAGCTTTGGTATTTCTTTTCTTACCACTTCTTTCATTTTAGGATTCAGACGACGTTGAGGATCACGAACTGGTTTGGCATCTGCTGCCAAATTTATTTTATGTTGACATAGAGTGGGACTAATGCCCTTAAGATCATCAAGAGTATATCCAATAGCAGCATGATGCTTCTTCAGAGTTTTCAATAATCTTTCTACTTCATGCTATGAAAGGTTAGCACTAATAATAACAGGATATATCTTCTTTTCATCAAGATAAGCATATTTAAGATTATCAGGCAACTATTTAAGCTCAAACACGGGATCACCCTTGGGTGGAGGAGGATCCCCTGAAATTTCAACAGGCAAGTTGTGATGCAGAATATGTTCCTGTTTAAAGAATACTTCATCTATTTCCCTTCTTTCATTCATGAACATATCATTTTCATGGTCTAGCAAATAATGTTCTAAAGGATCACTAGGAGGTACGGCAATAGAAGAAAGACCAATAATTTCATCCTTAGTAGGTAATTCTAGCTCACAATGTTGTTTACTAAATTTAGAGAAATTAAACTCATGAACAATATCATCCAAACCAACAGTAACAATATTCTTAGTTCAGTCTATGGTAGCATTGACAGTGTTTAAGAAGGGTCTACCAAATATAATTGGATAAAAGCTATCTTGCGGAGAAGTAAGAACAAGAAAATCAGCAGGATATTTAGTTTTTCCACACAAGACTTCAACATCTCTAACAATTCCAATTGGTGCAATAGTATCTCTATTAGCAAGTTTAATAGTGACATCAATATCTTCTAACTCAACAGGTGCAATTTCATTCTTAATTTCTTTGTATAAGTCATGAGGTATAACACTAGCACTAGCACCCATATCACATAAGCCATGATAACAATGATCACTTATTTTAACAGAAATAACAGGCACGCCTACCACAGGTCTATGTTTATCTTTATCACAAGGTTTAGCAATTCTAGCAGTTTCACCTTTGAACTGAATAACATGTCCATCAATATTATAAGACAAGAGATCTTTAACAATAGCAATATTAGGTTCTACTTTAGCTTGCTCAGGAGGTGTATAAGTTCTAATATTGCTTTTATAAACAACAGTTGAAGCTTTAGCATGATCCTTTATTCTAACAGGGAAAGGTGGTTACTCAATATAAGAAGTAGGAACAATAGGATCATTGTAAGTGACAGTCTTTTCTTCAACTTTAATAGGTGCAACTACTTTTACTTCTATGGGAGGATGATATTTAAACCACTTCTCCTTAGGGAGATCAACATAAGTAGCAAAAGATTCACAGAAAGAAGCTACTATCTCAGAGTCAAGTCCATATTTAGTGCTAAACTTACGGAAAATATTGGTATCCATAAAAGATTTAACACAATCAAACTTAGGTGTCATACCTGACTCCTTACCTTCGTCGAGGTCCCAATCTTCAGAGTTGCGTTTAATTCTATCCAATAAATTCCATCTGAATTCAATAGTCTTCGTCATAAAAGAGCCACCACAAGAAGTATCGAGCATGGTGCGATTGTTTTCAGAAAGCCGAGCATAAAAACTTTGCATAATTATTTCTCTTGAGAGATCATGATTGGGGCATGAATATAACATTGATTTAAGCCTCCCCCAAGCTTGAGCGATGCTTTCTCCTTCGTGAGGCCAGACATTATATATATAATTGCGATCACGATGAAGAAGATGCATAGGGTGATACTTTTGATGAAATTCCAGCTTCAATCTTTTATAGTCCCATGATCTCATATCATCACATAGCCTATACCATATCAATGCATCTCCCTTCAAAGATAAAGGGAAGACCGTCTTCTTAGCAACATCATCGGGTATACCTGCAAGCTTAAATAAACCACAAACTTCATCCACATATATTAAGTGCTCATCAGGATGCTTTGTTCCATCTCCTGTAAAAGGGTTAGCTAGCAGTTTTTCCATCATACCCGAAGGAAATTCAAAAGGAGTTTCATTTTCAATAGGTTCAGTAGGTTGAGGAGCAACTCTTTTCTCTACTGGACGGGGTGAAGATACCCCGAACAAGCCCCTCAGAGAATTACTTTCCATAGTAACAAGTGACAGTAAATTTCAGCACACTATATAAATTTTTCCTTACCAAATTCCACCTACCAAAGGCACTACACTCCCCGACAACGGCGCCAGAAAAGAGTCTTGATGACCCACAAGTATAGGGGATCTATCGTAGTCCTTTCGATAAGTAAGAGTGTCGAACCCAACAAGGAGCAGAAGGAAATGATAAGCGGTTTTCAGCAAGGTATTCTCTACAAGTACTGAAATAAGTGGTAACAGATAGTTTTGTGATAATATAGGTTGTAACGAGCAACAAGTAACAAAAGTAAATAAAGTGCAGCAAGGTGGCCCAATCCTTTTGTAGCAAAGGACAAGCCGGAACAAACTCTTATAATAGGAAAAGCGCTCCCGAGGACACATGGGAATATGGTCAAGCTTGTTTTCATCACGTTCATATGATTCGTGTTCGATACTTTGATAATTTGATATGTGGGTGGACCAGTGCTTGGGTGTTGTTCTTACTTGAACAAGCATCCCACTTATGATTAACCTCTACTGCGAGCATCCGCAACTACAACAAAAGTATTAAGGTAAACCTAACCATAGCATGAAACATATGGATCCAAATCAGCCCCTTACGAAGCAACGCATAAACTAGGGTTTAAGCTTCTGTCACTCTAGCAACCCATCATCTACTTATTACTTCCCAATGCCTTCCTCTAGGCCCAAATAATGGTGAAGTGTTATGTAGTCGATGTTCACATAACACCACTAGAGGCTAGACAACATACATCTTATCAAAATATCAAACGAATACCAAATTCACATGACTACTCATAGCAAGACTTCTCCCTTGTCCTCAGGAACGAACGTAATTACTCACGAAGCATATTCAAGTTCATAATCAGAGGGGTAATAATATGCATATAGGATCTGAACATATGATCTTCCACCAAATAAACCAACTAGCATCAACTACAAGGAGTAATCAACACTACTAGCAACCTACTAGCACCAAGCCCGGACTTTGTGACAAGAATTGGATACAAGAGATGAACTAGGGTTTGGAGATGAGATGGTGCTAGTGAATATGTTGATGAAGATTGCCCTCTCCCGATGAGAGGAGCGTTGGTGATGACGATGGTGATGATTTCCCCTTCAGGGAGGGAAGTTTCCCCGGCAGAACAGCTCTGCTGGAGCTCTAGATTGGATCCGCCAAGGTTCCGCCTCGTGGCGGCGGGGTCTCGTCCCGAAAAGTTCCTCCTTATTTTTTTCTCATTGAAAGACCTCATATAGGAGAAGATGGGCATCGAAGAGCCACCAGGGGGCCCACGAGGTAGGGGGCGCGCCCTAAGGGGGGGCGCCCCCCACCCTCGTGAGAAGGGTGTGGCCCCCCTGGCCTTCATCTTTGGCGTGGATTTTTCTTTATTTCTTTTAAGACGTTCCGTGGAGTTTCAGGACTTTTGGAGTTATGCAAAATAGGTCTCTAATATTTGCTCCTTTTCCAGACCAGAATTCCAGCTGCCGGCATTCTCCCTCCTTATGCAAACCTTGTAAAATAAGAGAGAATAGCCATAAGTATTGTGACATAAAGTGAAATAACAGTCCATAATGCGATAAATATCGATATAAAAGCAGGATGCAAAATGGACGTATCATTAGCGAATCCACCCCTTCACACATTCATACGCGTGTAGCTGTTTTCGCCCTACAGCAACCCTGCTGGGCAAAGCGTGTTGCTCTCACCACCATTTTTCCACCATTAATCCACCAAAGCGGGAGTAGGGTTTTACGCCTCGCGGCAGCCCGAACCTGGGTAAAACAGCGTGTGTGATCTCTGCCATGCTGTCTCACGCTCCTCTGCTCTTTGTGCAACGTTCCACCCCCCCGCCAAACCAGCAAGGGACTCTTAGTCCCATAGGTGGTCATGGTTTCCCATGACATATTTGGCGTGCCATGTAGGGGGGTCTCTTACGCGAACCTGAAAGCGTGAGCAGCGCGCCTGCTTCATCGCCATCTTCGTCTTTGACAGCGCTGATGACCCACAAGTATAGGAGATCAATTGTAGCTCTTTTCGATAAGTAAGAGTGTCGAACCCAACAAGGAGTAGAAGGAAATGACATGTAGTTTTCAGTAAGGTAATGTCTGCAAGTGCTGAAATTGTAAGTAGCAGAGTAGTTTGATAGCAAGATAATTTGTAACGGGCAAGTAACGATAGTAGTAAATAAAGTGTGGCAAGGTATCCCAATCCTTTTGAGGAAAAGGACAGTCCAAAACGGTCTCTTATGATAAGCAAAGCGTTTTGAGGGTACACGGGAATTTCATCTAGTCACTTTCATCATGTTGGTTTAATTCATGTTCGCTACTTTGATAATTTGATATGTGGGTGGACCGGTGCTTAGGTGTTGTTCTTACTTGAACAAACCTCCTACTTATGATTAACCCGCACGCAAGCATCCACAACTATGAGAAAAGTATTAAGAATAAATTCTAACCATAGCATTAAACTTTTGGATCCAATCGGTCCCTTACAGAATAGCGCATAAACTGGGGTTTAAGTTTCTGTCACTCTCGCAACCCATCATCTAATTGCTACTCCACAATGCATTCTCTTAGGCCCAAATATGGTGAAGTTTTATGTAGTCGACATTCACATGACACGACAAAGGGAATCACAACATACATACTATCAAAATATTGAATACATATCAAATTCACATGATTACTTGCAACATGATTTCTCCCGTGACCTCAAGAACCAAGGTAACCACTCACAAATGATAAACATGCTCATGATCAGAGGGGTATTAAATAGCATATTGGATCTAAACATATAAATTTCCACCAAATAAACCATATAGTAATCAACTACAAGATGTAATCAACACTACTAGTCACCCACAAGTACCAATCTATAGTTCCGGTAACAAGACTGAACACAAGAGATGAACTAGGGTTTGAGAGGAGATGGTGCTATTGAAGATGTTTATGGAGATTTCCCTACCCAAGATGGGAGAGTTGTTGGTGATGATGATGATGATGATTTCCCCCTCTGGGAGGGAAGTTCCCCAGGCGAAATCGCTCTGCCGGAGGGCAAAAGTGCTCCTGCCCAAGTTCCGCCTCGAGGCGGCGACGCTTCGTCCTGAAAGTCCTCCCATTATTTTTTCTAGGTCAAAATGACTTATATACCAAAAGATGGGCCCCAGCAGTGGGCCGAGGAGGGAACAACCCACCAGGGCGCGCCTGGGCTCCCTGGCGCGCCCTGGAGGAGGGAACAACCCACTTGGTGGGCCCCCTCTGGTAGTTATTTGCTCCAATAATTCTTAAAGAATCCATAAAAAATATCTGTGAAGTTTCATCTTGTTTGGAGTTGTGCAGAATAGGTGGCCTGCCATAGCTTTTCCAGGTCCAGATTTCCAACTGCCAGAATTCTCTCTCTTGGAGTGTATCATGCAAATTATGAGAGAAAAGACATTAGAATTACTCCAAAAAGCATTATTATGGATAAAAACATTGTAAATAACAGTA
This sequence comes from Triticum urartu, assembly GCF_003073215.2. NCBI lineage: Eukaryota > Viridiplantae > Streptophyta > Magnoliopsida > Poales > Poaceae > Triticum > Triticum urartu. The sequence continues at coordinate 360,585,239 of NC_053027.1, read as the reverse complement.
AGAAAACATGATGCAAAATGGACGTATCAACTCTCCCAAGCTTAGACCTTGCTTGTCCTCAAGCGAAAACCGAAATCCAAAAACATGTCCACATGCTTTGAGAGAGAGGTGTCGATAAAAACAAAATACGGACATAGAAGCATCATCTTGATGATTATAACAGCAACAAAATTAAACATAGGACTTTATCATAGAACTTTTATCATATACTTCTCATGAATAAGTAATAGTTCATCACACAATCGAAGTATAAAGCAAAAACTCTATTAGAAACCAACAAACTATGTTCTTAGTCAACTTTGCAACTACAATTCATCATCTATTCAGGAAGGGTCACGTGTCGGAGCCTTTAGGAAAGTCCACATACTCAACCATCATATAGTCTTCTATGATTGCTAACACTCACCGCGTACACATGAGAAAAACATTTCAACCTGACACATAGAAAGATAGCGGCTTATGGTTTTTCCTCCCAACATACTCACCTCAAGGGTAATGTCAACAATAATAACTCATGCCACCCATATTCAACTGGACATATGTGCCTAGATCTTTCCTCACCACATGATGCTTGCCGAAGGAGAAAAATAAAAGGAATAGACAGAAAAACTTTGACTCTTGCATAAAAGTAAATACATAAAAGTAAAAGATAGGCCCTTTGCTGAGGCAAGCAGAGGTTGCCATGGGCTTATTTGTTTGTATGCTCAATCCCTTAGTGCGAAAGAACGTCACGTTACATCACCCCTTGTGATAGCAACCATTATTATGTAGTCTGTCGCTTTTATTCTTCACCATCACAAGTTCGTGCAATGCTCAATTTTCTCTTAAACTAAATGATCTCACACTTTTAGAAGCAATTTTTATTAACTTTTTGCACCGATGACAACTTACTTGAGGGATCTTGCTCAATTGCTAGGTAGGTATGGTGGACACTTGAAAATAAAATTTGGGTTTAAGAATTTTTGGCTGCACAAGTAGTATCTCTACTTAGTGCGGAATTTTTGGCTAGCAAAGATAGGGGTAAGCACCACATGTTAAAGGATCTATGACAATATGACTTCTATGTGAATATGAACAAACATAAATCATTAAGTTGTCTTCCTTGTCCAACGTCAACAATTTTGGCATATAATATTTCGATGAGTGCTCACAATCACAAAAGATTTGTAGGATAGTATATTTATATGTGAATATTCTCTTCCCTTATTAATTCTTTCATGAGTTGCATCATTGACTAATGCTATGTTTGCCAATCTCTAATTAAAATTTCTACTTATACTTTTCCTTATGTGGTGCCATCACCTACCATAGGATTAGTATATAATACTTTCTTTGTTTATTTCCTTTCTCTTTTTTATTTCCTTTGTCTTATTTGCAACATGAGAGTAGAGAAAGCAAAAACTCACACTGAACTTTATTATATAACTTGCACACGATTACAAGGATAGATCACTAAGCAAACTCTTAAAGAAGAAAGGATCGAATTAAACTTTTATTCATCTAAATCAAAAGATGGAACTAAAATAAGTAGAAGCAAAAAGATAGTGGGATGATACGATACCGGGGCACCTCCCCCGAGCTTGGCGGAAGCCAAGGGGAGTGCCCATACCCGATACTCAATTTTATTTTGGTGGTGAAGAAGGTGATGTTGGTGATGAAGAAGAGATCTTGTCCTCGGATTTCCATGGCAGTGGTCCACCATCATAAGAGGAGGAGTGAGTCTCACGAGTCCTGCAACTAGCAGTCAAACTCATACCTTTAAACCTTGCCTCATATTCAAGGACTTGGTTTTGAAGATCATGGATCTAGCATTGGAGAAAGTTGATTTGCTCATTGAGGGTGAAGATGATGTCCTTCATGGGCTTGCCATCCACCTTGAGATCATGGGAAAGGTCCGTGATCATGAGGTGATTGGCATTGAGCCCACGCTCCACCATCCCCTTGCACCAGAAGACGTCTTGTTCCACAGCTTCAAGCCTGGCCTCCACGGTGCTCGTCCCCTTGGGACATGGAGCATCACGGAGGTGAAGCACCCCTCATGCATCTGGATTACCTGAGGGTGCTGCACCACTTCCTGCAGATATGGGTTGATGACGTTCTTGAATAACTTGTCCTTGGAGGAGCTTGAGGAGGCCATGGTAGATGGGATCTGACAGAAAACAGCAAGGACAAAGAGAACAGAGGATTTCTCCGCAATACAGTGATCAACAGGTTCGGGAAGTATATATAGATTTTTTATCTTGGAGGACAAGTATATGGTAGAAAAACAGAGTATGGAAGGTGTCCCAGGTGGGCACAACCCACCTAGGCATGTCAGGCTGCCTGGCGCGCCCTGGTGTCTTGTGCCCACCAGGGGACGCTTCTTGGAAGTTTCTTTATTCCCAAAATTCTTAAATATTCCAAAACTGATAAAAAATATTTTTGCAGATTCTTCAGAATCCGTTTACTTACCATATCACGTACCTCCTCATTTTCATGATTCTGGAGTGTTCTGGAAGGACTCTTTTATGTGTTCTTCCGGTGACATAGTTTGGTTAATATTACTTTCAACATTAATAGGCGTACCTGAGATATAATGTTTTATTCGTTGCCCATTGACAACCTTCGGGTTAGTACCTTCAGAATTATTTATTTTGATGGCTCTAGATAGATAAACCTCCTCGATGACATATGTGCCTTCCCATTTTGAGAGGAGTTTTCCTGCAAAGAATCTGAAACGAAAGTTGTACAAAAGAATATATTCTCCGACTTTAAACTCACACTTTTGAATTCTTTTGTCATGCCATCTTTTTACTTTTTCTTTGAATAATTTTGCATTTTAATAAGCTTGGGTTCTCCATTCATCTAGAGAGCTAATATCAAATAACCTCTTTTCACCAGCAAGTTTGAAATCATAGTTGAGCTCTTTGATAGCCCAATATGATTTATGTTCTAACTCAAGAGGCAAATGACATGCTTTTCCATAAACCATTTTATAAGGAGACATACCCATAGGATTTCTATATGCTGTTCTATAAGCCCAAAGTGCATCATCTAATTTCATAGACCAATTCTTCCTGGACCTATTGACAGTCTTTTGCAAAATTAATTTTATTTCTCTATTGCTGAGTTCAACTTGACCACTAGATTGAGAATGACAGGGTGATGCAATTCTGTGGTTAACATCATACTTGGCATGCATTTTACGAAAAGCACCATGAATAAAGTGTGAACCACCATTAGTCATTAAATATCCAGGGACTCCAAATATTGGGAAAATAACTTCCTTAAGCATTTTAATAGAGGTGTTGTGATCAGCACTACTGGTTGGAATAGCTTCTACCCATTTAGTAACATAATCAACGACAACCGAAATATGTCCCATGTAATCAAATCCCCAAACATCAAATGGTTCAACAACAAGTGAATAATTCATAGGCATTTCTTAATGCTTACCTATATTACCTATCCTTTGACATTCATCACAAGATAACACGAACTTACGGGCATCCGTGAAGAGAGTTAGCCAATAAAATCCAGATTGCAATACCTTGTGAGCAGTTCTATCTCCAACACGATGCCCTGCATAAGCTTCAGAGTGACATTTCCATGGGACTTGCCCCTGTTCATGCTTAGGTACACAACGTCTAATAATACCATCTACTCCGTGTTTATAAAGATTTGGGCCATCCCAAAAGTAATGTCTTAAATCATAGAAGAATTTTTTCTTTTGTTGGTAAGTAAAGCTAGGTGGTAAATATTTAGCAACAATGTAATTAGCATAGTCAGCATACCAAGGAGTACTATGAGAAACATTTATTGCAGCTAACTGCCCATCAGGAAAACTATCATCAATAGGTAGTGGGTCATCAAGCACATTTTCAAGCCTAGATAAATTATCAGCTACTGGGTTCTCAGCTCCTTTTCTATCAATGATATGTAAATCAAATTCTTGTAACAAGAGAACCCAACGAATAAGTCTAGGTTTAGCATCTTTCTTTTCCATAAGATATTTGATAGCAGCATGGTCTGTGTGAACAGTTACTTTGGAATCAACAATATAAGGTCTAAATTATCACAAGCAAACACAACTGCTAAGAATTCGCCCTATAGTGAGTCGTATTACAATTCACTGGCCGTCGTTTTACAACGTCGTGACTGGGAAAACCCTGGCGTTACCCAACTTAATCGCCTTGCAGCACATCACCAACAACATAATCACTAGCATCACACATAATTTCAAAAGGCAAGTTCCAATCAGGTGGTTGAACAATAGGTGCAGAAATGAAAGCTTCCTTAAGTGTTTCAAAGGCTTCTAAACAATCATCATCTAAAACAAAAGGATTATCCTTTTGCAAGAGACTAGTAAGAGGCCTAGAATTTTTTTAGAAGTCTTCGATAAATCTCCTATAGAAACCAGCATGACCTAAGAAACTACGAATACCTTTTATATCTTTTGGACATGGCATTTTCTCAATTTTATCAACCTTAACTCTGTCCACTTCAATACCTCTTTCAGAAATTTTATGACCCAAGGCAATTCCTTCAGTAACCATAAAGTGGCACTTCTCCCAATTCAAGACAAGATTTGTTTGTTCACATCTCCGCAAAACTCGATCAAGATTCCTTCAACAATCATCAAAAGACTTCCTGTAAACAGAAAAGTCATCCATGAAAACCTCAACAATCTTTTCACAAAAGTCAGAGAATATAGTAGTCATACATCTTTGAAAGGTAGCATGTGCATTAAATAAACCAAAAGGCATACGTCTATAAGCATAGGTTCCAAAGGGACAAGTAAAAGTGGTCTTTTCTTAATTAGGTTGAGAAACAGGTATTTGTGAAAAACTATAATATCCATCAAGGAAGCAAAAGTGTGTGTGTGCTTAGATAATCGTTCAAGCATTTGATCAATAAAAGGCTAAGGGTAATGACCTTTTCTAGTTGCTTTGTCTAATTTTCTAAAATCTATTACCATTCTATAGCTTGTAACAATTCCTTGAGGAATAAGTTCATTCTTATCATTAGGAACAATAGTTATACCTCCTTTCTTGGGGACACGATGAACAATACTTACCCATTTACTATCAGATATAGGATAGATCATACCTGCTTACAGAAGTTTTAATATTTCCGTTCTTACCACTTCTTTCATCTTCAGATTTAACTGACGTTGGTGATCAACAACGGGTTTATCATCAGGTTCCATATTAATTTTGTGCTAACATAGAGTGGGACCAATGCCCATTAAATCATCAGGAGCATATCAAATAGCAGCTCGGTGCTTCCTTAGAACTTTCAATAATCTTTCTTCTTCATGTTCAGAAAGGTTAGCACTAATAATAATAGGATATATCTTCTTTTCATCAAGATAAGCATATTTCAAAGTGTTTGGCAGTTGTTTTCATTCAAACACAGGATCACCTTTAGGTGGAGGAGGACCTCCTAGAGTTTCAATAGGCAAATTGTGTTTAAGCAGAGGACGTTGTTCAAAGAAAATTTTATCTATTTCATTTCTTTCATGCATATGAAAATCATTTTCATGGTCTAGCAAATATTGTTCTAAAGGGTAGGTAGGGTGTACAGCAATAGAAGCAAGACCAATTAATTCATTACTAGGCAATTCTTTTTCATGAAGATTTATACTAAACTTCGAAAAATTAAACTCATGAGACTCAATACCAAAACTAACACCGATAGTTTGTTTCTCACAATCTATCTTAGCATTAACGGTGTTCAAGACAGGTCTACCAAAGATAATGGGACAAAAATCATCTTGTGGGGAACCAAGAACAAGAAAATCAGTAGGGTATTTTATTTTCCCACACAAGACTTCAACCTCTCTAACAATCCCAATCGGTGATATTGTGTCTCTATTAGCAAGCTTAATAGTAACATCTAGGTCGGTGCAACAAACCCTGGGTCTCTTGACCAACTGTGCATAGGCACAAGATCTAGAATTGAAGCATTAGCTTAAGTTAGAGATTGAAGAACCAGGAGATTTGAAGAACCAACATGCAGCTCAGAGGGACCAGGATCGAGCATCAAGAGCAAGATATCAGCAAGAGAAGGGCCTCCCTTGCCGGGCAGACGAGCCCGGCAAGGGGCGAGGCCACCACCAGAAGCAAGCAATCGAGGCTCCCAGGGCAGAGCCTGCCGGGGCTCACGGGGGCAGAACCACCCCACCAACCACTCAAGCATGACTCACATCGTCAACCAGTGTGGTGTCAAGCCGCAAGATGATTAAGTGGTAACCATTCGCCACATGGCAGCCATTTCCGACAAAAGAAGCCTACGGATGACACTCATCCTACAACGTGTCAAGAGAACAGGTGTGGAGCTGGCAAGATGGCCCTACAGACCTTGCCGGGCGACCAGTGATGTGACACTCAGCGGCGCATTTAATGCACTATGTCAGCCCATAGAGTTAGGTATGATAGCACTGTTCGCTATCATATCAGTGGTGTCGTGGAATTGTCACGTCAGATGTCCTTAGTGTGAGGACTTAGTTGCGAGGGCAACGCATCTATGTGGTAGCTTGAGAGGGGTTGAGCGGAATCACGAGACGCAACACAAGACAAGGGTTTGGAAAGCTTTGGGGCCCGGGAAACATCATCTGGTAACAACCCTACATGTTGTTTGAGGCTAGATCTCATTATCATCACGAGGGAGTCGCCGTAAACTGGCTCTCCTCTAGCTATGTCTAGACCTAGAGATTGTTTCTTCCCTTTCTCCCTTTGAGGAGCCCTGCCCCTCCTTATATATGTTGAAGGGGCGGGTTACATGTGGAGTCCAACTCGGACTTTAACTTAAACTATTTTGACTTCCCTTCCTAGGCTTCTTAACGTCTGCCGGTTTAACATTGTTCTGCCGGTTTAACATTGTCTGCCGGTTTAACATTGTCTGTCAGTTTAACATTGTCTGCCGGTTTAGCATTGTCTGCCGGTTTAACACCAGCCGGTTTACCGTCTGTCTTAGCCATCTGTCTTGACTCTCTGTCTTAACTCTCCGCCGGTTTACCAAGTCCCAGCCGTTTTACAACTCCAGCCGGGTCATACCGCGGGGTATATCCCCGACATTAGCCCCCAGTTTAATTCGGATTTATCCATGTTAAACTGATCTTGATTATCCTTAAGTCCTTGTCACTTCCTTCTTCTATAAAATCCGAGTCAATAGACTAGCTTCATAATCAATTTGCTGACATTGGTTTTTCATAGTGAAATATTGTGAAGAATAACTCCTTTGACTTCAGCTCCCAATGCTTAAAAAAATATTGGCCTTTGAAATAATCATTTGATCTTCAGCCGATTAAAGAATGTAGAACTTGCTGGTTTGAGAATGTAGAACTGTGCCGGTTTAAGACTTGAACTTGCTGGTTTATCATTGCCGGTTTACAAATATTGATGGCACCAAGTCATAATTGTAGTTAACTTGAAGCTTGAAAATATACCTCTTATATGCCTATCACTTGTAGCCCCCAAGTCTTAAGAAGGTAGCATAGCAACAGCTTAAGACTTGCTTCAATATGAATATCACAATCTTGAAGAAATCCAGGTTGTTCATCAATCACTAGTCAGATTGAGTATTCTACATATGTAGCCCCCAAGTGCTGGGTTGTCATGCTTGCAGCAACCTGGGACTTGTAATTGCTTGATGCTCATAAAAACTTCAACCAGTGTAGCCCCCAAGGGCCGGGTCATTATGCAATAATGAGCAGGGACTTTGTAAATATAATCTTGTAAACTTTGAACAGCAACGTGTAGCCGCCAAGGGCCGGCTCAGTAAGATAATGTTGAGCTGGGACTTTGATATATTCTTCAATGAAAATACATCATATAATGTAACCCCCATCACGGGGCTTGAATTCACGTCCACAAGGTTAAGAGCCTTGTGCTTTACCAACTGAGCAGTGGACCCGCTTTACCAACTGAGAAGTGGACCCTTCAATGTAATGGATAAAAAGCTTTGTACCTTAAATTGTTGATAGAGGCAATTGGTAGCCCCTAAGGGCCGGCTCATTACAATGTGATGAGTCGGGTCTTTGATAAGGTGAGCAAAAAATGACTTTGCATTAGCCCCCAAGTGTCATGGTGCATGATTGCGGCGACATGAGACTTGTGTATTTGATGTAATTTCAACTAAAATAATGTAGCCCCCAAGTGCCGGGTCGTAAGCCTGCAGCAACTCGGGACTATTCCTTCAATTATCGAATAAATCATATCTACTGATAATATGATAGCCATTGCGCTAAAGCGACTTTGAAAACCTTAATCATGATATTGGTTATTGATAACCATAATAAACATCCATCCATGTTGGCTATTTGAATAATATACCCAATGATTTATAAGCGCATAATCCCAATGGCGCAATCCAAATATATAATGGCGACTTATAGTCCAAAGCCAGGCCGGGTCAATAAACACCGGTGATTTGTAATTATGCTTTATTCAACCTGTTTCTGCATACAACAAGTTTAAAGTGTCCTGGCGGTTTACCGCCGGACGGGTCATAATGCCCAACATATAACCCGGGTTTATAACCAAGGCTGCACTTAATAATAATCAAATATGAATCACATCGTTGGTTTACCAACTTTTTTTAGTAAGGGTGATAACTCAAATCTTGAGTAGGATAACTCCCGTCATATTTTGCCGTTTGTAATAAAACCATGTCGGGTTGTAATAAACACCAGATAATCATCCTGGCAACTTATAGTCAATGCTAGACCGGGCTAAGAAAACTCCGGTTTATAATTGAGTTTGTACTAACAACTCATAGTTGAAAGCTTGTGCCGGGTTAAGAAACACCGGACTGATGAAATGACTTATAGTCTGGCCAGGTCAATGGACGCCGGTTTACCTTAAAACCTTATCAAAGGAGAAGAAACTTTGACAAAAAGCAAATGAAAAAACTTGTAGTCGAGGCTTTTCAAGGGCTGCCAGGCCCAAACTCGAGGCTTTTCGTGGGCTGCCGGGCCACTGAGTTAAACCATTTGACAAAGCCTTTTAAGATGGGCCTCCAACTAACCAATCGTCGTTTTAACTTTGAGAAGTTAAGGGTCTGTATAAGAGTAACTTGTCAAACGTTCGGCGGGTCATGCCAGGATTACCTGGATAGGAGTGGCTTACTTGATGAAGGCAGGTTAACCCGGGGTTTTAGGTGAATACACCAGGCTTCCAAGCCATGGGTCGATACCCAATTACAAGGGTCCTTTCAAGCTCTTTGTTACTTTACACAAAGAGCCCCCAAGTAACTTTGTGAGCTGTGCTCAATGGGTGGCTATGTTTGATTTGTGTGTAGCAACAAGACTCTCTTTGGCCCCTTGGGTGTGAAGCTCCCAAGCTTTGATGTGGCGTGATAGCCGGATTAATGGACAGGACTCTGCTTTGCAAGCAGAAGCCCCCATGTGATATATTTCTGAGTTGTGCTCGCCGGGTGCCTATGTTTGAGTTGTGGTGTGCAACAAACTCTCTTTGGCCCCTGATGATAATATTTTCTTGATAGCCGCATCAAGAGGGTAGTAACACCATGTTCTATTTGTTGAATACACCTATGTTTGAATAGGAAGCCCCCAAGTAATCATATGAAGATGAGCCCATAAGGCAGGACACCCATGTTTGAACCGCGCGTCAGGGCAGCAGGTCCTCTTGGGCAACCTTTAACTTTTTGCAAGAGATAAATTCTTCTTGAACCGGTATTTTGAACCGGCTATCGAGAGCTTCAAAGCTTTGTGGAAGATAACTTTCCCTTAAGCCGGATATTAAACCGGAATCCTTCTTTTTAAGTCGGTAATTTTCTGACGGCCTTTAAATTTGCACCAATATGGCGGTTTAGGGTCCTGCATTAGACAACTTTGCTAGCCGGAGTAATTGCTATGTTAAAGAAGGCAATATGTAATATAAAATATACTAGATGGATTTCACCTGATATATCATGCCAGGGGTTATCCACCGTGGAGTTGATGATCACCACAGTGAAGCTGAAATCAATCACGGCCGAGTCGGTTGTAGGAGCAGGCAGATGATCCGGTCATGGCGTTGTAAGCCCGTGCGAACGAGCAAGTTGCCCTCCGTATTGTAAGCCGGCACGGATGCGTGAACCGGCCGTCTGTTCATCAGGTAATGTGACACGTAGGAGAACGCCATTGTAGAACGTTGCCAGTGCGTGTTCCATACCAACAGTATAACAATAATTTTGCCTATATATAAAACACCAATAGGGCAGTGTAACGGTGCTCAGAGGAAAAATATACTGATAAAATATATAGGAGGGATAACACCTGATTTTGTTTTCGTCGGATAAACGTAGATGCCGGTACCATGTAATACTGAATAGTATATACACATTGAGCTCCGCTGATGCGATGTAGCATGACATCCATGTGCCCCTCCTTTTTTTACATGGATACTGTAATCAAAAACATATCAGATGTCTGATGCGGCCCTTGTACCATATCCCATGCTCTTTTATACGATGTCAAACCGGCGCAGCACTTGTACTTGTGGCAATTACGCTACTAACACACGGGCCTGATGACGGTCCTTTGACTTTTCCAGCATCCAACAATAGAGCCTGTTTCTTGTTACTGGAAGAACCTACGGGCACGCAGCGTAGTTGATTCTTGAGGGAACAAAGCCGCGGTGTTTTACAGTGTGATGGTGATCTAGCGTCGGTTCAACGCCACGGCCAAAACGGCGAGATGCGGCGTTTCGACGAGGACGGCCAGGAATGAAATCCATTGCGGTGACTCCGTGAGGTGGCCAGTGCAGGCGGGTCAAGGCGAGGCCACGAGGGCGGTTTGACTCGGAGCAGGCGAACTGGCTGGCGGCCAAGCCATGCGTGGATGGAAGCGGCGATTCGAGGTGGTGGAAGTGGCGACTCGTCCATAGTGGAGACCCGGCGGCTCGGTAGCGCTGGTCTGACGCCACTGCAGCTGAGGAGGTGAAACAACAGCGATTGCAGGCTCACGGCGGCCGAGGCGAGTAAAAGGAGCAGGGCCGGCTCTCAAGGTGACTTAACGGAGACGAGCAAAAGGGTCGTTCGGTGGCCGGCTTGGAGTAGAACGGCAGAGGCCCCTGGCGAAGCGGATTAAGGTCGAGTGGGCCAAGGAGGCGCTGCGGTAGGGCCGAGACAGATCATTACGCAGCTCAGCAACCCAGAGGTACGGCTTGTGGCGCGGTCGGAGGAAAAAGGGCAGGTGACGACAAGGCGGTTCCGGCGGCTCAAGGAACAAAATCGAGGACAGAGTTCGAGTCCGGCTTGTAGTTAATCCGGCGGCTTTAACCCTACGCGTCCACGCTGTAGTATTATGTTATCTTCACCAGTAGTAGTCAGATGGATCTCTCTATTGAGCAAACAGGTGACAGATGCAGCAACTCGAGCCCGAGGCAGAGACGGCTAAACGAGGCCGGAGGAAGAATGCGCGACGGCTGCGGAGTGCAGCTACTAACCCGGCGCTAGAAGCGACCTGATGACGCGGCTACTTAAGGGTGGTTTGGAGCAGAAGCGGCAATCCTGGAGGCAGCAGCCGGCTTAATGGTGCCTGACCATGGAAGCTTTGAAGGGAACAACAGCAGAGCGCAGAACGTAGGCTCGAGGCCACGCTAGAGACAGCCGCGTGGCCGGACCGGCTTGAAGCATGGTGGCGCTGGTGCAGCCACTAAGGCATGGTGACTCTCCAACGGCAGCGGCTCGGAGCAGCATGGTAAGGTGGTTTAAACACGGCTGTAATCAGCAGCAACGGTGGTTTGGCGATTGGCGACAGAGGAAGCAAACCGGTGAGGCGAGTCACAACCGAAGCCACGGCGAGGGCTGCTCAAGGCCGCCGGCCAGCGAGGAGCGCTGAACCGGCGGCGGGTTGGAGAGGCGCGGCTGCGGGTCAGTAATGGCAACCCGGAGTACGCGAGGCGCAGCAGCGACTTGGACGAGAGGCGGAGACCGACGGTAACTCGGCTCGCCGGCTTGACATAGACCGATGCCTTGGTAATGAGCCGGCTGGGACTTGGTAATGGAGTCCGTAGCAAAATCGAGTCTATAGGGGTAACTCGACGAAATCGTGGTGGCAATCCGGATTTGATTAGACGGATTCCGTGGCGATTCAGCATGGGCAGCGGCGGGTCAAAAACAGTTGCGGCGGCAGCCCATGGTGTGGCGAAGTGGCGAGACGAGCCGGTGGCAGTCGAAGCCGATTCAAGGCGAGGCCAGCTTGGCGTGAGGTCGGTGGAGGATTGAAAAGGGGGCTTCGAAGGCAGAGGAGCGCCGGCGGCTTCACTGTAGAGGTGACAGTAATAGCAGCGCGTCAGAGGCTAAACCGGGGCCGGCGGCTCGTGAACTAAACCGGTAGAGGGCAGTGTTAGAAGTGGATACTTTTGTCAAGTGTAGAAAAGCTACAGGCGGCTCGTCAGCGGCGGATTGACGACAGGGCCGTGAAGGCAGAGCAGCGCCGGCGGCTTTTATTACCGAGGTGACAGCCAGGACCGGTGGCGGTTTTGAGGAACGCTAGCTCGACGGGCCGTGGCTGAGCAACCGAATTAAAGGCACGGGCGACTCGGACGAAAGTAGAGTCTACGTCCATGTCCTAGTTCTTCTCTGAGTCATAATTGCTTTGACTGATTTTAGATTCTTTCTATCTCACGTGGCATGTGAACCTCAGACTGTTTGATGCCCAAACATGACCGCAAAAGTGTCTGTGGATTCCCATCTGTCTCGGCGACTCGTACTGAACGCAACGGAAATTTTAACCATGCTAGTTTCGGCAAGTTATTATCCAGATTGGATGCACCGGCAAAATAGGCAACAGCTGAAAATCAATCGCTAACTCCAAAATTAACCTTGATTCTTGATCATAAAACGATGAATTTGATAGCTCTGTCCAAGGTTGTTCCCCACTGGGTTGTCCTCCGTGGTCACTCCGCGCCGTTTTTTCTATATCTGATCAATCGTGAGCTCTTCGATCCCTATAGAAAGATCCCTTAAGCCCTGCAAGAACTCAACACCGCCGTGCGCAGGCCCCACGGTGGGCACCAATTGTCGTGGAATTGTCACGTCAGATGTCCTTAGTGTGAGGACATAGTCGCGAGGCCAATGCATCTATGTGGTAGCTTGAGAGGGGTTGAGCGGAATCGAGAGACGCAACACAAGACAAGGGTTTAGACAGCTTCGGGCCCCGGGAAACATCATTCGGTAACAACCCTACATGTTGTTTGAGGCTAGATCTCATTATCATCACGAGGGAGTCGCCGTAAACCGGCTCTCCTCTAGTTGTGTCTAGCCGTAGAGATTTTTTCTTCCCTTTCTCCCTTTGAGGAGCCCTGCCCCTCCTTATATATGTTGAAGGGGCAAGTTACATGTGGAGTCCAACTCGTACTTTAATTTAAAGTATTTTGACTTCCCTTCCTGGGCTTCTTAACGTTTGCCGGTTTAACATTGTTCTGCCAGTTTAACATTGTCTGCCGGTTTAACATTGTCTGCCAGTTTAACATTGTCTGTCGGTTTAACAATGTCTACCGGTTTAAGACCAGTCGGTTTACCGTCTGTCTTAGCCATCTGTCTTGACTCTCTGTCTTTACTCTCCGCCGGTTTACCATCCGCCGGTTTACCAAGTCCCAGCCGGTTTACAACTCCAGCCGGGTCATACCGCGGGGTATATCCCCGACAAGTGGTTAATGACCACTTTGCCACTGTGGTGACCCCTTAATCTATAAAAGGAGGCCCATGGCACTCGTAGGAGGGGTTAGAAGGTTGGAAAGTTGACAAACCCAAGCCACCATATGCGCGTAGTCACTGCGGCCCTGAGGCAAACCATGCCGGGCGAGGTGTACTACGCACCACCGCATTCATTCCACCATCAATCCACTAAAGCAAGAGTAGGGTCTTACGCCTCACGGCGGCCCGAACCTGGGTAAATTGCTTGTGTGCTCTCCGACGCGTTGCCGTACGCAGGTCTCCTCTCTGTGAAACGCACCGTCCCCCTGCCAAACCAACAAGGGGCCACCTGGTCCCATAGGTGGTTGCGGAAATCCCATGACATTTTTGGCGCGCCAGGTAGGGGGAGTGCTGGCGCGAACCTGAAATTGTACGCCACGCGTCATCTTCGTCGCCATCTTCATCCGCGAACGCGGCATCGACCATGGCGCCCAAGAAGAAATCAGGCACCTCAGCCCATCCATCCACCTCGAAGGCTCGAACGCCCGCGGCCTCTCACGCTGCAGGGGACATGGGAGCGCGCGAGGACGTGGACGCTACTCGGGACGTGGTTGGAGCAGGTGGTGCCATTACAACCTCCCCCTGCGGCTGACACGGGGGCAGGAGCTACCGGAGGAGAACAACATCAACAACGTCTCAACGGTTAAGCTAGGCAAGGTGCAGGCGAGGGGGTCACTCCGTCCGCCCCCCCTCCTCTCGCCGACGAGCACAGCCGCAGCAACGGCTGTCGGTGTCAAAACCGACAGATCTCAGGTAGGGGGTCCTGAACTGTGCGTCTAAGGATCAATGGTAACAGGGGACAAGGGACATGAGTTTACCCAGGTTCAGGCCCTCTTGAGGAAGGTAATACCCTACGTCTTGCTTGATTGACTTTGATGAGTATAGGGGTTACAAGAGTTGATCAACCACAAGATCGTAATGGCTAAACCCTAATTGTCTACCATGTATGATTATGATTGTGATCTAGCCTCTAAGGACTAAACCCTCTGGTTTATATAGACACCGGAGGGGCTAGGGTTGTATAGAGTTGGTTTACAGAGAAAGGAATATCCATATCCGCATGCTAAGCTTGCCTTACACGCCAAGGAGATTCCCATCTGGACACGAGGAAAGGCATTCTATCTTCTATCTTCACGGCCCATCTGTCTGGCCCACATCACATAGCCCGGACACCAAAGGACCTCATAATCTAGGACTCACTCAGTAGCCCCTGAACCAGTCTTCAATGACGATGTGTTCGGCGCGCAGCTTGTGTTCGACATTGCAAGGCGGGTTCCTCCTCCGAATTCTCCAAAGAAGTTGATCGTTAGTACTATATCCGGCTCTGTACAACAGTCATACCTCTGAATTAAAATATAGATAAGTTCTATCCTCCAAAGATTTCACTGGTGAGACGTTACGTGCGGCCATTTTATTATTTCGAACCGTTTTTTGGCCTCCCGTTTCGCGTTCAAGACGCGACCACTAATGACACATCTTTTCAAAGCAGAGATTGTGCCCCCTTATTATGGGATTCTTATCAACATAGGTATGGGAAACCCAACTGTGCCATCTCGCATGACCCCTTGGAAATAGGCGAGCTTTAAGGCTCCTGGGGGATGCATTGTATTCACTGTCTTTATAAGGAGATAAGATTCCCCCTTTTTACCCCACGCCTTCCCCTTCCTCAGTCCGTCCGCCCTCACGCTCCAGCGATCAAGCTTCGATCCACTCCGTTCCCAGAAAGTACTCCAGCCATGTCCGAATCCGGAGCGCAGGGCAAGTGGATGGCCTCCTCCGTCACAGAGGCAAACATCAAGGAACTTCGGGAAGCGGGGTATCTGCCAAAGAGATCACCCACTGACTCCCGGCCAAAAAACAGGTCATCCCCACTCCAAAGCCCGGCGAGTGGGTAGTGTTCATCCCCCATTTTGTTCGCGGACTTGGGTTTCCCCTTCATCCTTTCGTCCGCAGCCTCATGTTTTACTATGGGCTAGATTTGCATGATCTAGCCCCAAATTCCTTCCTCAACATTTTGGCGTTTATTGTCGTATGCGAGGCATTCCTTTGCATGTACCCCCACTTTGGCCTATGGCTCAAGGTTTTCAATGTGAAACCGAAAGTGGTGGACGGCCAGCACGCGGATTGCGGTGGCGCTATGGTGAGCAAACTGCCTAACATCACTTGGCCCAAGGGCACCTTCATGGAGACCGTGAAGGGATGGCAGTAGGGGTGGTTCTATGTCACAGAGCCCCGCGAATCCACATGGGCTGCTCCCACGGAGTTCAAGTCCGGGCCACCAATGCGGCTGACATCCTGGCTCAAGAAGGGCCTGGACTGGGCGTCGACTGATGAGGTAACGATGCTGGAGAAGTGCATCAAGAGCATGGTAGATAAAAATACCAGCCTCGCCAGCGTGGTATAAGTGATGCTCTTCCGCCGGATACTCCCCTGTCAGGCGCGTCAAGAGCCCATGTGGGAGTTCAACCCGGCCGGTCCTCGGACCCTACAGCGATTCTTGGGCACGAAGCACGAAGACATGTGGAAGCTTCTTTTCAAGAACCAGAAGTCATGGCCGAAGACAACCGAAGACCTTGGCTACGACAGCACCCATGCTGCGACCGCCGTAAGTTCTTTGGTAACATTACTTTGCGAGCCCAAGGAGCACACTGAACTCTCCACTTTCCTTTGCAGGGCTAGACCGAGAAAGCAGAACGGATTCACTATCCGGCTCCACTGCCCGAGGACAAAGCTCTTCCTCTGTTGACGAGGATGCTAGTCCCGGCGCCATACCAAGCGCTGGAAAAGAAGGCCAAGGAGAAGGGCAAGGAGGCCAAGAGCGGCCTCTGTCGTAAGGGTGCCTCAGACGTAGTGTTAGAAGACACCGGAACCCTCTCCTCCCGTGATGAAGAGGAAGAGGAGGAGAGAGAGAGCAACTACGCCCCCAAGGGGGAGAAGAAGAAAAGGGCAGCCTCCGTCGATCTAGAGGCGGAGGCGTCCAAGAAAGGGAGGATGTCCCTTACGGATGACTCCGACACGGACACCGGTGAGTTGCGCCCCAGGCCGAAGCCCCTGACTGGATTGTAAGTACTCAAAGGTATATATGTTCGGCTTTTCTGGCTTATAGTTGTAATGCATTTAAATTGTATGCTGCAGTCTGGTTAAGGTCCTTCCCCAGCGATCCTCCTCTTCCGGGAATTTGTTGGGTCCGAACATGATGGAGAGCGATTCACCTCCACCAGCTTCCTCCCCCCTCCAGCGGACAAGACCGAGGTGTCGTTCCAAAGGACCCTTCTAGAATAGGGAGAGGTGCCGGAGGCTGCCAACATGGGGGAGCCGACCCCCATGGAGACTGGAGATGGGGGCAATGTCCAGTTTGGCCCCCAGCCAAATGTCATTCCGGAAACCCACACGGTTCTAGAGACAGAGGAGCAACCCTCTTCATGGGAAGGGGGTGCGCCTACAACACCGGTGTCCTCTGTCAATGCGGAGGCGCCAGACACTATGGTGAGAGCGCTTCAGAACGCCACCATTGTGGAAGAACATCGTACCCTTATGGGTATGCTGGTTGAAAAGGTTCAGTCCGCAAAAAGCAGACTGAGCGAAGCCAACACTAGCCTTTTAAAAGGCTTTGAGGTATGTGCTTTACAGTATCTTTTAACTGTATAAAAAGAATGCTTGTGTATAGATAGTAGCCCCTGAGACTCTATTCAGTGTATGGAAAGAAAACTAAACAGAGGATCTAATAACTCATGCAGGAGACTAACACACATATCTATTTGAACAAGCAAGCTATGAAGCAGGCTTCAGCTACTCATGCCGCCGAAGCATCCGAGCTAAGGCGGAAGATAGAAGAAAACCAAGGTATGTAATGCCGAAGCATGTCTTGAAACAATGCCAGCAATGATGTAGTATCTCAATGAGTTTCATAATTTATGTTTTGCAACTGACACGTCTGAGGTCGAGGCCCTCAAGAGTGCGCTAGCCAAGGCCAAGAAGGAGGTGGAGGAGGAACGAGCCTCCCGCCTTAAACATGAATCACGGGTGGAGGAAGTCTAGCAAGAGCTCAAGGATGCCATATGCAAATGTGAATCCTTAGAGTGAAAGAGTTCGGAGCAGAACTCCGAACTTGCTAAGGCACGCTAAAGTGCACAGGAAGCCCGGGGCTGAAGCCCAAAGCGCTGTCCAGGAGATCCAGGAGGCAAGCCAAATTGCGGCGGGTAAGGCCTTTAACCTGCAGAGCAAATTTGTGAAGAAAAGGTACATCTTTCTAACCCGGATTTGGAGTTCTCCAGGAGTGTTTGCGGACCTATCCGGAGTGTCGCTGATGCCGCGGAGTTCTTCTGGGCCGAAGAGGGGAGCTCAACGGAGAAGCTGTTCTGGTCGCAATACCTTGCACCAGAGCATCCCGTGCCCCTTAGCGATCAGCTGAAGCAATGGACCGAACTGCACAGGGTGGTTGAATTGGCCATGAGGGACTTGATAATCCGTCTTTGGCCCGCCGAACCCATGCCTAGTAGCTACTTCGGTCTCGTCAAGCGGCTGGTCAGCGCCTTCCCTCGGCTTGATGCCGTGAAGCGGTCGTCCTGCATTGAAGGTGCGCGGATGGCCTTCGCCCGCGTCAAGGTGAAATGGGAGAAGATGGACGCCGCCAAGCTTGCGACCGAGGGACCGCCCGCTGGGAAAGAGCATCGCACGCCGGAGCGGTACTTTGATGATGTCCTAAAAGGATCCCGCATTGTAGAGGGCCAATGTTCGAAGGACATCATATTTGAATGAATGTAATTATGTTGTCTACTCCTGTATCATGAGACAAGGCTTATGTATGATATATTGCTTATACAAAATATCTCCTCCTGCGCAGCTGCTTATGATATCTGAGAGTTGGCCAGTCGTCAGCTTCGGCCCCCACGTAGGTAGTACGAGGGTGTTCAGGATAACACTTAAAACACACATGACCCATCGTACTGGTCCGTGAAGGAGGTGTTAGTGCGGCGAACCAGGCAGTCGGACTATATGGCTTTATCGCCCTCACTTAGCCATAGGAGTTTTATAATGGGAGAGCGGGCACAGGCCCTAGTATTATTCGATTATCCGAACTCAGGTGCTGTGAATGCCTGGCCGGGTGGAGGCCGGCCTATCGCATAATGCAGAAAAAATCACTAAAGATCTATACTTAGTCACGGAATAGCTAACTAGCTCTCTCCGCATCATGACAGTCAGTTTTCGGCTTTCTCTACTAAGGTGTTTGTCTCAGTGAACCAGAATCACAATCGTAGTAGTTCTCCCTTTACTACCCTAGCCGATCAGACGGAACGTAAGGTAGCAAGCACAGGAGCCGGGCAACCCAACTATTGACCAAAGACATGATTCGGAGCCAATGCATATAATGCTATATTCGGGACGCCGAATTGCACAATTAAAGTGTTCGGACTTTTGAATATTTAAAAGATGTACATGACTTAATAAAGCCCCGGGCGATCTAGGTCATACCAAGGTGTACATGACTACCGGACAAAAACAGGGAAACATATGTTGAGAGATACGCCAACGCCACATATGTTTGGGCAAAAAACTGTTTCCATAGTAGTTTGATTGATACGTCAAAACATATTGATACAAATAGTGTAATAAGCAACAAGGCCATTATACATGCCAAACACAAGGGGACGCCGTGCGTGCGTCCTAAACACGGACGGGGTGATATTTAAGGATCCTTTAGTTATTCTGGTACGGGTCTATGCTTCTTTTCTACTTGGTATATTGTCCTTCGAGAGGAACATCCAATGGTGTTTTGATAATAGGCCACGAAAAGAGGCTTTGATACCGTCCAAAGGGTGATGTGGTTTTGAGGGAACCTGAAAGAAAAATAAAAAATAAGAAAGAAAAAGGAAGAGGAATGTGAGTTTCTTGGTAAGGTCTGGCCGTATTGCATGCATTATCCTTATTGTGCCTCCATCCTTTCCCATGGTTTTTTAGTGCGTAATTATGTAGGCGTGGCACATATGCCAAAATTCGGTAGGGGATGAGATGGAGGCCGGATTGCTAATCGAGCTCCTAACGAGCTGGACTGTCATACAATGCGGTAGTCCGGACTCGTTTGACAATGTCTAAGGACTTGACCGCGGATGTAATAGTTGGCTTAATGAGGCCACCCTGTACTTCTGCTGCCAGGGTCGCGGTGTGCTCCTTAGTGCGGAGGGAGCATTCCATGTTTCCATTCACTATTATAATACCGCATGGTCCGGGCATCTTGATCTTGAGATAGGCGTAGTGTGGCACTGCATTAAAACGAGCGAACGCGGTTCGTCCGAGCAGTGTGCGGTAGCCATTGTGGAAGTTGTCTGGTGAGCCAAAGACCACTTCCAATGTGATTGAGCCCGTGCAGCGGGCCTCTACACCGGGTATGACTCCATTAAAGCTAGTTTTAGTAGGCTTGATTCTTGAGGGATCAATACCCATCTTGCAGATTGTGTCCTGATAGAGCAGGTTAAGGCTGCTGCCGCCATCCATGAGGACTTGCATAAGGTGGAATCCATCGATGATTGGATCGAGGACTAATGCGGCCGAACCTCCGTGATGGATACTGGTCGGATGGTCCCTGCGATCGAAGGTGATCGGATAGGCCAACCATGGGTTGAATTTTGGGGCGACTGGCTCTATCGCGTAGACGTCCCTTAGCGTGTGCTTGCGCTCCCTCTTAGGGATATGGGTGACGTATATCATGTTCAACGTTTTGACTTCAGGGGGAAATTTCTTCTGACCCCCTGTTTTCGGTGTCCGAGGTTCCTCATTGTCATCCTCACTAGGCGACCCTTTCTCCTTATGTTCGACATTTAACTTGCTGGCCTGTTTGAAGACCCAACAGCTTTTCTTGGTATGGTTGGCAAGCTTAGCAGGAGTGCCGTGGATCTGGCAGGGTCAATCGAGTATTCAGTCCATGCTTGTTGAACTATCTTTGTTTCGTTTGAATGGCTTCTTTCGTTGACCCGATTTGTAGCCACTGAATCCAGCATTGACTGTCGTATTCTCTGTATCATCATTGTTGCTCCGATGCTTATGTTTGTTGCGTCGGGGACTTCCGTTGTCGTTTCGGGCTTCGGAAGTGTCGGGGTCGCTGGTACTGTTACCGCTACGGGCTAGCCAGCTATCCTTGCCCATGCAGAAACGGGTCATTAGTGCTGTAAGGGCTGACATGGACTTCAGGTTTTCCTGGTCGAGGTGTCGAGCGAGCCATTCGTCGTGGATGTTGTGTTTGAAAGCCGCTAAGGCTTTGGCATCCGGACAGTCGATAATCTGGTCCTTTTTAATTAGGAACCTGGTCAAGAATTTCCTGGCCGACTCTCCGGGCTGTTGGACTATAGGCATCCGGAGGCTGGACATAAGTGCCTTGGAAGTTGCCTCTGAAGGCATCTTCCAAGTCTACCCAGGTTCCAATAGAATTTTTTGGGAGGATGTTTAACCAGTGCCTAGCTGGCCCCTTAAGTTTTAGGGGAAGGTATTTGATGGCGTGTAGATCATCACCGCGAGCCATGTGAATGTGGAGAAGAAAATCTTCAATCATACTGTAACACCCCGGATGTAATTTACCTTATATGGATTCCAACTGTTGCCGTTTCCGGCACTAAGTTATATTATTTCCTCGTTGTCGGGTTTTTTTCTCCGTGTGTTTTGTGTTTGTCATCCATCTCTTATCATGTCATCATGTGCATTGCATTTGCATACATGTTCGTCTCATGCATCCGAGCATTTTCCCCGTTGTCCGTTTTGCATTCCGGCGCTCCTATGTCCTCCGGTTGTCCTTTCTACCTCTTTTCGTGTGTGGGTGTTAAACATTTCCGGATTGGACCAAGACTTTCCATGCGGCCTTGGTTTTCTACCGGTAGACCGCCTGTCAAGTTTCATACCATTTGGAATTCGTTTGATACTCCAACGGTTAACAGAAGGACCGAAAAGGCCTCGTAAGTCTTGCAGCCCAACACCCTTCCAAATTGTCCCAAAACCCACCTAAACCTCTCCCATCTTCTAGAGCGTTCGATCATGATCGCGTGGCCGCAAACCGCACCTCATTTGGAGCTTCCTAGCTCCCTCTACCTATAAAACTAGCCCCTCCCCCGAAATCGCGGATCTCTTCCTCCTCTAACCCTAAAAATTCGCCTCCGCCCCCACCGGACAAATCGCCGCCGACCAGTCAAGCGCTGACACGTGGCACCCGGAGGTCTCCACCGCGCCGCGGCCCGCCCGGCCCGCGGAGGACCCCCGAGAGCCCGCACCCGCCACCGCCGGCCTCTACTCCGCGCCGCCTGTAGCGTCCGAGCGCCGCCGCCTCTCCTAGCTCCGGCCGCCGCCCGCCATCGCCGGCGACGACGCTGACCTCGCCGGATGCCACCGCAGCACCCCGCGCCTGCCGTCCTCCTCCGCGAGCCAGCGCCGCCCGAGCCCGACGCCGACGCGCCGTCCCCGGCCTCTCCTCGCTCGGCTCCGGCGGTCCCCAAGCCCAATTCCGGCGAGTTCGTCAACTCTGACCGTCCATCTCCGATTTCCGCGCAGCTACAGTACCACCCGCCGATCGGCTCTGGATCTGGATCATCTCACGGTTGACCTTTTCTTCCCGAAACCATAGGTTTTTTGCATTCTTTGCCATGCCATAACTTCCTCATCAAAATGTTCGTCTCAACGAGTACATCATTTCATCTCATTGCATCATTTTCATTTGAGCTCATCTTGATGCCCAAAATGCTATTGGAAGAGGGCTATGTGATTATTATGTGAGATCTGTTTCAGCAAATGGCATTTTGTCATTTTTGCCATGATTAATATGTGCATGCTATGATCCTGAGCTCTACATGTGTTTTGTAGAATGCCATTCCATCTTTACAGGGGTGTATGCCATGTATTTTTGTGATCTTTGTGGTGACTATCACAAGCATGCAAAGTAGCTTACTCATTGATGCTAATTTCAGGGACTTAGAATTTCACAAAGTCCTTGTCCTGCTGTAATTTTTATGCCATATGTTCATGTTGTTTCCTAGGGTTCCGTGCCTCTTTTGAGGATGATCAGTAAGGATGTTTTGTTAATATTATGGTGCTCTATCCATCCATGTCTTTGTTTGCAATTATGGAGCACCCTAGCTTGAGTCAATGGAGCTCTACTTTTGCTATAAAATGTTCCTGGTAGATTGTTAACATGTTTAGCGATTTTGCCGAGGTTGTTACTATTGATCCGTGCATGCTATGATGTTGTTCTTGCCATGTCTAGCTTTTATGCCATGTATTATTGATGGCTGTAAGCTTAGTTTATCATGAAATGCCTCTTAGTGAGTGCATCGAGCTTGTAAACATGTCTACTTGTTAATCTATTTTGCATGCTCCAGTTTTTCACTA
The DNA here is from genome assembly GCF_003073215.2 of Triticum urartu. NCBI lineage: Eukaryota > Viridiplantae > Streptophyta > Magnoliopsida > Poales > Poaceae > Triticum > Triticum urartu. Next base: position 360,562,190 of record NC_053027.1, on the reverse strand, counting down.
AGTCTGAATCTGTTTATGTTTTTGCTATGTTCACGTGCTTGCAATTGTATTTTATGATCCCTTTTGGCTCAACGTCACTAAGGGACTTTTGTTATATGCTTAGAGTAGCTTCATGCCATGCCTTGATTTGCCATGATATGTTCCTGTAGAATGTAGTTTTCATGCTCTAAATATTGCTTCCTGATGATAAATTCCTGACTTGTGTTAATTTCACTATGTCTGAAACCTGTTATCGTTTGCACTTTTGCCATGCTCGCTTGAACCTGTTAATGGATGAATTAGCCGTAGCTCAGTGTTCATCTTTTGTCAAGCATCATGAGTGGATCACTTCCATGTATTGTTTTGCCATGTTTGAGTGCTGTAGCATATTTATCTTGGTGCATTTAGATGGTCACTTGCTGATTATCGTAGACCGGTGCCATATTTGTTTTGCTTGCCATTTCCAAACCGTGCATCCGATTCCGTTGATCTTAATATCGATTTCAACCGAAATCACCGCACCTTTCCAGTGGAACTCTTGGATTTCCAAGTTGAGTCCAGGTTCAATCATTCCTTTGCAAATCTTGCATATGCATCACATATCGCATCCTGCATATCATACCATGTTTGCATCATGTTGCTTGAGCATTGGACGTGGTTGATTGTGTCCCTTTTGCTTGTTGTTCTTGCTTGGGTAGAGCCGGGAGACGAGTTCATGAACGAGGAGCCCGTTGAGTTCGCTTACGAGGATCAAGTCAACTCTGAGAATTTTGCAGGCAAGATGACCATACCCTCGAAATCACTTCTATCTTTGCTTGCTAGATGCTCGCTCTTTTGCTATGCGTATGCTATGATACCTACCACTTGCTTATCATGCCTCCCAAAATGCCATGTCAAACCTCTAACCCACCATGTCCTAGCAAACCGTTGTTTGGCTATGTTACCGCTTTGCTCAGCCCCTCTTATAGCGTTGCTAGTTGCAGGTGAAGATTTGGAGATCGTTCTTGGTTGGAACTTGTTTATTGTTGGGATATCACCATATTATCGTGTTTGTCTTAATGCACCTATATACTTGGTAAAGGGTGGAAGGCTCAGCCTAATGCCTAGTGTTTTGTTCCACTCTTGCCTCCCTAGTTTCCGTCATATTGGTGTTATGTTCCTGGATTTTGCGTTCCTTACACGGTTGGGTTATAATGGGAACCCCTTGACAGTTCGCCTTGAATAAAACTCCTCCAGCAATGCCCAACCTTGGTTTTACCATTCGCCACCTAGCCTCTTTTTCCCTTGGGTTTCCGGAGCCCAAGGGTCATCTTTATTTTAACCCCCCTGGGCCAGTGCTCCTCTAAGTGTTGGTTCGGCTGAGCTGCCTGCGGGGCCACCTCGGGGAAACTTGAGGGTTGGTTTTACTCATAGCTAGTCTCATCTGAGTGTGCCCTGAGAACGAGATATGTGCAGCTCCTATCGGGATTTGTCGGCACATTCGGGCGGTGTTGCTGGACTTGTTTTACCATTGTTGAGGATGTCTTGTAACCGGGATGCCGAGTCTGATCGGATTGTCTTGGGAGAAGGAATATTCTTCATTGACCATGAGAGCTTGTGATGGGCTAAGTTGGGACTCCCCCGCAGGGATTTGAACTTTCGAAAGCCGTGCCCACGGTTATGGGCAGATGGGAATTTGCTAATGTCCGGTTGTAGATAACATGAAACTTAACTTAATTAAAATGCACCAACTGCGTGTGTAACCGTGATGGTCTCTTCTCGGCGGTGTCCGGGAAGTGAACAAAGTGTTGGAGTAATGCTTGACGTAGGTTGTTCTAGGATCACTTCTTGATCATAGTTGTTCGACCGTGCTTTTGCCTTCTCTTCTCGCTCTCTTTTGCATATGTTAGCCATCATATATGCTAGTCACTTGCTGCAGCTCCACATCATAGCTTTACCTTACCTTAAGCTTAAATAGTCTTGATCGCGAGGGTGTGAGATTGCTGAGTCCCCGTGACTCACAGATTACTTCCAAAACCTGATGCAGGGACCGATGATGCCGTTCCAGATGATATGACCGAGCTCAAGTGGGAGTTCGATGAAGACTCTCGTCGTTACTACGTGTCTTTCCCAGATGATCAGTAGTGGTGCCCAGTTGGGGCGATCGGGGACTTTGTCGCATTTGGGGGTTGATCTTTATTTTGGTTCCATAGTCGGACCTTGAGTGTATTTGGATGATGTAATGACTTATTTATGTATTTGTGTGACGTGGCGAGTGTAAGCCAACTATGTACCTTTCCCCTTTATTTATGTACATGGGTAGTTTGCGAAGATTACCTCACTTGCGACATTGCTTTGAATGCGGTTATGCCTCTAAGTCGTGCTTCGACACGTGGGAGATATAGCCGCATCGAGGGTGTTACGAGTTGGTAATCAGAGCCTTCCCCGACCTTAGGAGCCCCCTGCTTGATCGAATCGCTGGCGTTGTTGAGTCTAGAAAAATGTTTTGAGTCATTTAGGTTTATATATATCGGAGAGTTAGGAATTATTTTTACTCCTCAGTCCCTTCGTCGCTCTGGTAAGGCATCCTGACAAGAGCTTTGATTCTTCCCTTCTCAAATTTCACTAAAAAAATTTAGGATCTCGCGGGTATCTTGGAATCGTTCCTATGGTTTTGTGACGAGAACATTGTTCTTGGTGCCTCCTGACATTTAGGGGTTGTGGCAGTGTCCCGGGGAGTTGAGCTCCGAGGTGTTGTCGTCACAATTTTATCGTTGAGATTCTGGAATACCTGAGTTTTGCCGACATCGAAAATCTCTTTTATGCAGTTGTTGGTGAGATAACCTCGACGCCACCCAGTACTGGGGTGGGAGTTCGGGAGTATTGCCATAACTCGTATAACGGATGCTTTTCGAAGGTTGAGGTAAATGATTTCCGAAGTTTTCTTGGTTATGTGTTGAAGGTTGGATACAGCTGGATGTAGGATTCGTTAGCTTTGGGTGAGATATTATGCTTCCCCTGTATCCCCAACACCTCATTGCATAATCGGAAAGGTTCGGGAGTTTCATAGGTGGGAATTCTTGTAGCTCTAGTTCTTCTTCCGCGGATATTTGGTTTGGGATTGGGTAATCCTCATCAAGTATTTGTTCATGTCCGTACCTTGTTGTGTTATTCTTCTACCTCTATCTAAGTGGCTTCTCAATTTATGGAAATGTGACGATTTCGATTGGAATGCATTCGTTCATTTTGTTCGGATGTGAAGACTTTATGTTGCAATTTCAATCCATTTGATTCAGCTTAAATATTTGTCTGTTAAGATGCTAACGGATGTCACCCTCTTCAGGAAGGCTCCTGCTAAGGGTCAAAATCAGAATCAGGATCCGCCACCACCACCTCCACCTCCAGAGGCATGGCAAGCTGTGATGCCCGCTACCAATGCAAACACGTAGTTGATCATGCAAATTCTGCAAGAGCGCAACCAAGGCCATGGAAACAATCAGAATCAGTTTGCTACACTCAACCAGTTCCTTGCTAACCAGCCAAAGACCTTCAGCAATTGCGTCGTGTCCTCAGACGTTGATGATTGGCTCGTGGATATATGCAAGCATTTTAAGTGTAGTAACGTCAGGCTTGATGACTTTTTCAAGTTTGCCTCCTTCCAACTCAAAGACCAAGCTGCAGAATGGTTTCAACACTACAAAGATTCCAGAGGAGGCCGTGTGATTTCCTGGGATGAATTCCGTCAAGACTTCAGAGCTCACCGTATTCCTCAGAGTGTGGTTGAAACCAAGCGTGAGGAATTCCGCAACTTGAAGCAAGGCAGCTTGTTTGTTTACCAGTATAACATGATGTTTCAGAAGCTTGCCCATTTCACTAAGCAAGACGTCCATGATGAGAAGAGCATGATATACCAGTTCAGGGGTGGTCTCAGAGAAGAACTCCAACTAGCTCTCGTCCTCTTTGAGCCCTAGAAGTACGGTGAGTTTTACAACATGGCAATGAAGCAAGAGGCTGCCCAAGTGAAGTGCGATGCTTCCAAGAAGTGAGTCAGCGATGCAACTCCTTCTTCCTCAACTCAAGTGGCTAAGCAGCAAAAGTATTGGCTGCCTCCTCCTCCTCCGTTTCGTCAGTCTTATCAGTAGAAGAGCAATGGTGGCAATGGATCTTGCCACCCACCCAACCCAGGCTTTCAGAACAAGACTTCGTCTCAAGCTCCAAGATCAAGTGCTCCGTATTACTGTCCGCTCTCAGAGGTCACGTGCAACAAGTGCCAACAGAAGGGTCATTATGCCAACAAATGCTTCAATCAGAGGCGTCTCCCTTCTCCTCCTCCTGTGAGATCTGCTAGCAATGAAGTGGTCAAGCATAACCCCAAGCACGCCAAGGTCAACTTGTTGAACGCAGCTCAGGCAGAGGACTCGTTAGATGTCATCATGGGTAACCTTCCTATTAACGGTATTCCAGCAAAAGTTCTTTTTGACTCTGGTGCATCGCATTCTTTCATGTCATTCCCATTTGCATCGGAGCACAACTTTGGCACTAAGGCATTACCTAAAGCATTGCAAGTTGTTTCTCCGGCTAAGCGTTTGAGTTCTAGCATGATGGTTCCGGATATTTCTATCATGATGGGTGATTTCAAGTTTCTGGCTTCTCCAATGGTCATTGGTAACTCGGATATTGATCTTATTCTCGGAATGGACTGGCTTTCTAAGCACAAGGCTTAGCTTGATTGTGCAGCCATGCATATTCAATTGACTCATTCGTCTGAGGATGTAATCGTCTTTGCCGCTCGTGACAATACCATCTGTCTGTTTTCTCTCAATGAGAAGGGCGAGCTGGATGCCATCTCTCAAATTCCGGTCGTTTGCGAATATCAAGACGTCTTTCCAGAAGAGCTTCCAGGAATGCCTCCGCACCGGCCAGTTGAATTCGTCATCGATCTTGAGCCTGGCACGGAACCTGTTTGCAAACGTCCTTACAAGCTTGGACCTGAAGAGTTGAAGGAGCTGAAGAAACAACTCTATATTCAAGAGAGAATGGGTCTCATCCGACCTAGTTCTTCTCCGTGGGGTTGTGGAGTTGTTTTTGTGAAGAAGAAGGATGGAACAGACCGACTCTGCGTCGACTACCGTCCATTGAACAAGAAGACCATAAAGAACAAGTACCCACTTCCCAACATCAACGAGCTATTTGAACAACTCAAAGGTGCTCAAGTATTCTCCAAGCTTGATCTCCGTATGGGCTATCACCAGATTCGCATTCGTGAGCAAGATATCACTAAGACAGCTTTCAGAACAAGTTATGGTTCATATGAATACACTGTCATGTCTTTCGGTCTCGTCAACGCTCGTCCGACATTCTCTCGCATGATGTCAACCCCTACACAAATGACTTCGTCTTGGTCTACCTCGATGACATTTTGGTCTTTTCCAAGAACAAGGAGGATCATGCCAAGCACTTGCGTTTGGTGCTGGATAAGCTCAGAGAACATAAGTTATATGCCAAGTTTTCAAAGTGCGAGTTTTGGCTCGATGAGGTTCTCTACCTTGGGCAAATCATCTCTGCCAAGGGCATTGCCGTGAATCCTGAGAAGGTGTCTGCAATTGTGAATTGGGAACCACCTCAGAACGTGAAGCAACTCCGCAGCTTCCTTGGTCTCGCAAGCTATTGTCGAAGGTTCGTTCAGAACTTCTCAAAGATCGCGAAGCCTCTTTCCAACCTTATCTAGAAGCACGTGAAGTATGTTTGGTCTCCCGAATGTGACATCGCTTTCAACACCCTGAAAGAGAAGTTAGTCACCGCTCCAGTTCTGACTCCTCCTGATGAATCCAAACCGTTCGAGGTCTTCTGTGATGCTTCCCTTCAAGGTCTTGGTGCAGTGTTGATGCAAGAGAAGAAAGTTGTGGCCTATACTTCTCGCCAGTTAAAGCCCAATGAAAAAACTACCCCACTCATGACCTCGAGTTGGCGGCAGTTGTGCATGCTCTTTTGACTTGGAGACATCTCTTATTGGGAAGAAAAGTGGACATCTTCACTGACCACAAGAGTCTCAAGTACATCTTCACTCAGCCTAATGTCAACCTCAGGCAGACTCGTTGGCTCGAAATGATTCAAGAGTATAATCTGAGTATCGAATATACTCCAGGCAAGGCCAATGTAATTGCTGACGCATTGAGCAGGAAGGCTTACGGCAACAGTTTGATTATCAAGCCTTACCAACCCGAGCTTTGTGAAGCTTTTCGCAAACTCAATCTGCAAGTTGTTCCTCAAGGTTTCCTTGCCAACCTTCAAGTCTCTCCTACTTTGGAAGATCAGATTCGCGAGGCTCAACTTCTTGATGCTATGGTGAAGAAGGTGAAGATTGGGATTGCTAAGAGTCAACCCAAGTACAAGTGCTATCGCCTTGATGACAAGGATACTCTATTCTTTGGGGATCGCATTGTTGTTCCTAAAGGTGACGTTCGTAAAGTCATTATGAATGAGGCTCACAATTCACTCCTCTCTATCCACCCTGGAAGTACAAAGATGTACCATGACCTCAAGTAGTCGTATTGGTGGACTCGAATGAAGCGCGAGATTGCTCAGTTCGTGAATGAATGTGATGTCTGCAGAAGAGTGAAGGTAGAACACCAACGACCAGCTGGTCTCCTCCAACCTCTTGCCATTCCAGAATGGAAGTTTGACCACATTGAGATGGACTACGTGACGGGTTTTCCAAAGTCCAAGCGTGGCAATGATGCTATCTTCGTTATCATCGACAAACTCACTAAAGTGGCTCACTTTCTTCCTATCAAAGAGTCTATCACAGTAGCTCAATTGGCAGAGCTATATACCTCCAAGATTGTCTCTCTGCACGGAATTCCGCAATTGATATCTTCAGATCGTGGAAGCATCTTCACCTCCAAGTTTTGGGATTCTTTTCAGAAGGCCATGGGCACCAACATCCGTTTTAGCACAGCTTTTCATCCTCAAACTAGTGGCCAAGTTGAGCGTGTCAATCAAATTCTCGAAGATATGCTCAGGGCTTGCGTCATCTCTTTCAGTATGAAGTGGGAAGATTGTCTTCCATATGCCGAGTTCTCCTATAACAACAGCTTCCAAGCGAGTTCGCGCAAGGCCCCATTTGAAATTCTCTATGGCAGGAAGTGCCGTACTCCTCTTAACTGGTCAGAGACTGGTGAACGTCTACTTCTTGGCAATGACTTGATCACAGAGGCAGAAGAGATGTGCAAAGTCATTCGCGAGAATCTCAAAGCCGCGCAATCGCGCCAGAAGAGTTACTATGATAGTAAGCATCGTGACTTGGCTTTCGAGATCGGAGACCATGTTTACCTCCCCGTCTCTCCAATGAAAGGTACTCGTCACTTCGGTATCAAAGGGAAGCTTGCCCCTAGATACATGGGTCCTTTCAAGATCGTCAGCAAGAGAGGCGATCTCGCCTATCAACTTGAGCTTCCATCCAACTTTGCAAACATGCACGACGTGTTTCATGTCTCTCAACTCCGCAAGTGCTTCAAGGCTCCTGACCGCACCGTCAACTTCGAAGAAATTGATCTCCAAGAAGACTTGTCTTATTGTGAGCACCCAGTTGCTATTCTTGAAGAAACTGAGCGCAAGACTCGCAACAAGTCGATCAAATTCCTCAAAGTCAAGTGGTCACATCATTCTGACCATGAAGCCACCTGGGAACGCGAGGATCACCTCCGTTCTCAGTACCCGGAGTTTTTCCAGTCCTAGATCTCGGGACGAGATCCTTTAGTAGTGCTGGAGTGTTGTAACACCCTGGATGCAATTTACCTTATATGGATTCCAACTCTTGTCGTTTCCGGCACTAAGTTATATTATTTCCTCATTGTCGGGTTTTTGTCTCCGTGTGTTTTTTCCTTGTCATGCATCTCTTATCATGTCATCATGTGCATTGCATTTGCATACATGTTTGTCTCATGCATCCGAGCATTTTCCCCGTTGTCTGTTTTGCATTCTGGCGCTCCTATGTCCTCCGGTGGTCCTTTCTACCTCTTTTCGAGTGTGGGTGTTAAACATTTCCGGATTGGACCGAGACTTGCCATGCGGCCTTGGTTTTCTACTGGTAGACCGCCTGTCAAGTTTCGTACCATTTGGAATTCATTTGATACTCCAACGGTTAACCAAGGGACCAAAAAGGCCTCGTATGTGTTGCAGCCCAACACCCTTTCAAATTGTCCCAAAACACACCTAAACCTCTCCCATCTTATAGAGCGTTCGATCACGATCGCGTGGCCGCAAACTGCACCTCATTTGGAGCTTCCTAGCTCCCTCTACCTATAAAACTAGCCCCTCTTCCGAAATCACGGATCTCTTCCTCCTCTAACCCTAAAAATTCGCCTCCGCCGCCACCGGACACGTCTGCCGCCACCGACCAGTCAAGTGCTGACACGTGGCACCCAGAGGTCTCCACCGTGCCGCGGGCCGCCCGGCCCGCGGAGAGCCCCCGAGAGTGCACCCGCCGCCGCCGACCTCTACTCCGCGCCGCCCGCATCGTCTGAGCGCCGCCGCCTCTCCTAGCTCCGGCCGCCGCCCGCCATCACCGGCGACGACGCCGACCTCGCCAGATGCCACCGCAGCACCCCGCGCCCGCCGTCCTCCTCCGCGAGCTGCTGCCGCCCGAGACCAACTCCGACGCGCCGTCCCCGGCCTCTCCTCCCTCGGCTCCGGCGGTCCCCAAGCCCGATTCCGGCGAGTTCGTCGACTCCGGCCGGCCATCTCTGATTTCCGCGCAGCTACAGTACCACCCGCCGATCAAATCTGGATCTCGATCATCTCACGGTTGACCTTTTCTTCCCGAAACCCTAGGTTTTTTGCATTCTTTGGCATGCCATAACTTCCTCATCGTAGCTCCGATTCCTGTGTGTAGCATATCAAAATGTTCGTCTCGACGAGTACATCATTTCATGTCATTGCATCATTTTCATTTGTGTTCATCTTGATGCCCGAAAAGCTGTTGGAAGAGGGCTATGTGATGATTATGTCAGATCTGTTTCAGCAAATGGCATTTTGTGATCTTTGTGGTGACTAGCACAAGCATGCAGAGTAGCTTACTCATTGACTAGCACAAGCATGCTAAGTCCTTGTCCTGCTGTAATTTTTATGCCATATGTTCATGTTGTTTCCTAGTGATCCGTGCCTCTTTTGAGGATGATCAGTAAGGATGTTTTGTTAATATTGTGGTGCTCTATCCATCCATGTCTTTGTTTGCAATTATGGAGCACCCTAGCTTGAGTCAACCGAGCTCTACTTTTGCTATAAAATGTTCCTGGCAGATTGTTAACATGTTTAGCGAGTTTGCCGAGGTTGTTACTATTGATCCGTGCATGCTATGATGTTGTTCTTTCCATGTCTAGCTTCTATGCCATGTCTTCTTGATGGGTGTATGCTTAGTTTGTCATGCAATGCCTTGTAGTGAGTGCATCGAGCTCGTATACATGCCTACTTGTTTATCTGTTTTGTAGCTCTAGTTTTTCATTGTCTGAATCTGTTTATGTTTTTGCTATGTTCACATGCTTGCAATTGTATTTTATGATACCTTTTGGCTCAAGGTCACTAAGGGACTTTTTTTATATGGTTAGAGTAGCTTCATGCCATGCCTTGCTTTGCCATGATATGTTCCTGTAGCATGTAGTTTTCATGCTCTAAAGATTGCTTCCTGATGATAAATTCCTGACTTGTGTTAATTTCACAAAGTCTGAAACCTGTTATCATTTGCACATTTGCCATGCTTGTTTGAACCTGTTAATGGATGAATTAGCCATAGCTCAGTGTTCATATTTTGTCAAGAATCATGAGTGGATACCTGCCATGTATTTTGTTGCCATGTTTGAGTGTTGTACCATACTTATCTTGGTGCATTTAGATGGTCACTTGCTGATTATCGCAGACCAGTGCCATATTTGTTTTGCTTGCCATTTCCAAACCGTGCATCCGATTCCGGTGATCTTTATATCGATTTCAACCGAAATCACCTCACCTTTCTAGTGGCACTCTTGGATTTCCATGTTGAGGCCAGATTCAATCATTCGTTTGGAAATCTTGCATATGCATCACATATGGCATCCCGCATATCATACCATGTTTGCATCATGTTGCTTGAGCATTGCACGTGGTTGATTGTGTCCCTTTTGCTTGTTGTTCTTGCTTGGGTAGAGCCAGGAGATGAGTTCATGAATGAGGAGCCCGTTGAGTTTGCTTACGAGGATCAAGTCAACTCTGAGAATTTTGTAGGCAAGATGACCATACCCTCGAAATCACTTCTATCTTTGCTTGCTTGATGCTCGCTCTTTTAGTATGCCCCTGCAGGGATTTGAACTTTCGAAAGCCGTGCCCGCGGTTATGGGCAGATGGGAATTTTCTAATGTCCGGTTGTAGATAACATGAAACTTAACTTAATTAAAATGCACCAACCGTGTGTGTAACCGTTATGGTCTCTTCTCGGCGGAGTCCGGGAAGTGAAACGGTGTTGGAGTAATGCTTGACGTAGGTTGTTCTAGGATCACTTCTTGATCATAGTTGTTCGACCGTGCTTTTGCCTTCTCTTCTCGCTCTCTTTTGCGTATGTTAGCCACCATATATGCTAGTCGCTTGCTGCAGCTCCACATCATACCTTTACCTAACCTTAAGCTTAAATAGTCTTGATCGCGGGGGTGTGAGATTGCTGAGTCCCCGTGACTCACAGATTACTTCCAAAACTAGATGCAGGGACCGATGATGCCGTTCCAGATGATATGACCAAGCTCAAGTGGGAGTTCGATGAAGACTCTCGTCGTTACTACGTGTCTTTCCCAGATGATCAGTAGTGGTGCCCAGTTGGGGCGATCGGGAACTTTGTCGCATTTGGGGGTTGATCTTTATTTTGGTTCCATAGTCGGACCTTGAGTGTATTTGGATGATGTAATGACTTATTTATGTATTTGTGTGACGTGGTGAGTGTAAGCCAACTATGTACCTTTCCCCTTTATTTATGTACATGGGTTGTTTGGGAAGTTTACCTCACTTGCGACATTGCTTTCAATGCGGTTATGCCTCTAAGTCGTGCTTCGACACATAGGAGATATAGCCGCATCGAGGGTGTTACACATACTGCGGGATCTGTTGTGTCGTCGTATGATTTGATGTTCATGGGTTTAAACCCTTCAGGGAACTCGTTCTCCATTACCTCGGTGAAGCATAGGGGGTGTGCGGCACCTCTGTATCAGGCCATGTCATGACATAGTTCGGATGGAGTCCATATGCGGTTTTCAGCCCGAGGTTGGTTGTGTTTATTGCACCAGGCTTGATAGCCCGCCTCTCGCACGTGGTGGTCGATCGGGTCCGTCAACCGCATTACGCACGGGTGGTATGGGCTCCAATGCCTCATCGTCGAATTGGGGTAGAAGCTTGTGCTTCGGGTAACACTTTTTCGGTCTCTCAAGGCCGTATTCTTCAGCTGCCAAGACATTAGTCCATCTGTCGTTGAGCATGTCTTGGTCAGCTTGAAGCTTCTGCTGTTTCTTTTTAGGATTCTAGCTGTAGCTATTAGCCGATGCTTGAAGCACTCTTGTTCGAGGGGTTCCTCTAGCACGATAAAATCTTCATCGCCCAGGCTTACGCCATATTCGGAGAGTGGAAAATAGTTGTTGTCCTCCGAGTCGTTGTACCTTGTTTGTTCGTTTGGGTCAACGTGCCCGTCCTCCCGATCATCCTGTTCGGATGTTGGTTCGATGGGGTCTTCTTGGTCTTTGGCATTCTCCGAAGTATCATTCTCTTCGGTGCTGGTATTGCTTTTCTTGCTGCGGCATGATTTAGAGTGGTGCTGCTGGCGATGAAATTTCAGTGGTATCTAAGGAGGTTCGTCCTCGACTAGGTTTTCTCGTCATTGTTGTTACCGTTTTTAGGTGTATCCACTATATATATGTCATACGAGGAGGTGGCCGTCCAACATACAGTGACCGGCGGGTTTTGGGCCTTCTCCTCGCCAGCATCGTCATCCATACCGTCGATGTCTTCGGAGCCGTAATCAAGCATGTCGGTTAGGTCCTCGACAGTGGCTATGAAGTGGGTGGTGGGTGGGAAGTAAAATTCCCTATTTCCAGCCCCTAGTCCGGGCTGGGCGTGATTCAGAAGCGGTTCCTTTGTGATGATGAGGGATCACATTAGGTCCAAAGCCTCGTTTAAGAGAGGGGTTTGGACATGGTCGGAGGTTTCTGGGCTGAGCTCGCATGACGCGGGCCTCTAGGGTTCAGAAGTGGTATCCGGAGAAGAGTCCGGCCTTGCAATGATTGTCGGAGACGCTAATATCTTGGTGTTGAGCTCTAAGGCCGCAAAGAGTCCGGCGGGATCTAGTCTCCCGTCTTCGGACCAGATGACGCACTCTGGATCTAAGGCCGGAGCGGTGGTTAAGGCCGCGAACCCTTGGAAGATCTAGTCTCCTCGGATATCAGAGACATAGTTCAGATTTCCAAAACTAATCTGGTGACCAGGGGCGTAGCTATCGATCTGCTCCAGGTGGCCAACCGAGATGGCACGCACTACGAAGCCGCCGAATACAAAGATCTGGCCGGGGAGAAAATTCTGCTTCGCGGCAGCATTGTTGTAGATGATTGATGGAGCCATCGAGCCTTTCGATGACGACACAGTGGAACTCTCAATGAAAGCACCAATCTCGGTGTCAAAGCTGGTTGATCTCGGGTAGGGGGTCCCGAACTGTGCGTCTAAGGATCAATGGTAACAGGGGACAAGGGACATGATGTTTACCTAGGTTCAGGCCCTCCCGAGGGAGGTAATACCCTACGTCCTGCTTGATTGACTTTGATGAGTACAGGGGTTACAATATTTGATCTACCACGAGATTGTATTGCCTAAACCTTGATTGTCTAGCCTGTATGATTATGATTGTGATCTACCCTCTACGGACAAAACCCTCAGGTTTATATAGACACTGGAGGGCTAGGGTTGTACATGGCTGGTTTATAGAGAAAGGAATATCCATATCCGCACACTAAGCTTACCTTTCACGCCAAGGAGAGTCCCATCCGGACATGAGGGAAGGCCTTCTATCTTGTATCTTTGCGGCCCATCTGTCTGGCCCACATCACGTAGCCTGGACACCCGAGGACCCCATAATTCAGGACTCCCTCAATGGTGATGGGTTCGTGGCGAGCCATCGCCCTCCCGTCTCCCCCATCACGGGAGCGGCTGTGGCGCGTGCGCCTCCTCCCAGACGAGCCAACTAGGCCACTGCGGTCAATGGAGCCACTGATCTTCAAGCACCACCGCCGCATGACCCCGCAGCCCTAGTGGTCGTCCCACCGTAGCGTGGGTGTGGAGCTGCCACCGCCGCCACTGGCACCATCAGGAGCCAGGCGACGGTGCGGTCGACGTCAACGACATCCATGCCAAGCACGGCCACGAAAGCCATGGCGTGAGCTCAGCTATTACTGAGGTTCACGCCGGCAGCCGAGCAGATGGATGAGTGGCATGCCACCATCCAAAGGCTGCTCGGTTTCGCTGAAGTTGGGGGCTCGCGACAAGCTTGCCCACAGCAACCTCCCCAAGAAATAGCCACCGCACGCGCCGCTAGCCGTACGAAGGGGGTCGTCCCCATGGTTAAGTCCCTACCACGGTAGCCGGTGAGGGCGCAATAGAATAAAGACCCCGACAACGTCTCGATGGCCTCTTCTGACCCTCGAGCATGTCCAGGCCAACATTGAACCCCGGAAGACAGACAGTAGGAAGACGTGTGCATCGTCGCGGAACGGCGCCGCAACGACCCCCGCCAGACCGATGGGTGCGATGGCCTCAATGTCGACAAGCTTGCGCTCGGTGTTGGCGGGTGCCTACCTATTGAAGTCGGCTTCCCTGCATTTACACGACAGTTGCGGCAAGTTCGTTGGCTGTCCGTTCACACATTCAAGCCGGAGGTACGTGAGTAGTACGATGGGAGGCTGAACCTGGCAGAATTCCTGAGCATCTACACCATCGCTATTCATGATACCAGGGGAAGAGATGATGCACCTACCGGAGGAACCCGGCAGAGTTCCAAAAAACTACTTCCCTTTGGCCCTAAAGTCCAATGTGAGGTCTTGGGTGATGCACCTGCTAGTGAACTCCATTTCGTCATGGGCAGACCTGTGCCACGAGTTCATTGGTGCCTTCACCGGTGGCCACCAAGAGCCTGGTAGGACCAGGGACCTGTAGCTTCTCTAGAAGAAGGTTGGAGAAACCCTCAGTAACTATTTGCAGATATTCAGTAAAGTTCATCGAAATATTCAAAATATCCATTCGGCAGCTGTTATAGCAGCTTTCTAGTCCAATGTGCGTAACCGCCACATTCGTTCCAAAATCAAAGTGTGGTTGCCCAAGACTGTGAAAGAACTATATACGCTGGTGGACAAATGTGCCCGGATGGAAGAAGGAAGGAAGTTGCCCGGAGAGGAGGACTGCATTAATGTTGATTCAGAGGATGAAGATGGATCAACCAGTCAGAGGAAGGGCAATAAGTGCAATAAGAAGCCAAGAGATAAGGAAGTGATGACTATAGAAGGTTCGGGCACACCTAGTACCGGAAGAAGGCCAAGGCTGAGGCCCCCGGCAAGTAAGCTGTCCCGTGCACTGCCTGCCGGGAAGCCGCTGCCGCAGAAAAAGTCGGGAAAGAGGATGGGTCATACTGCAAGATCCACCGGACCAAAGGCCATGACCTTCAGGAATGTTATCAGGTTGAGCATCTTGTCAAGAATTAGAGGGAAGAGTATGATAAGCATGATACGGAAAAAGGTCAGAATGCTGCTGGCGGTAAAGGCCGAGTCGGTGAAGCAAATTGCCCCGACAAACCCTTTCGGAACAAAGGAAAACCCACTAGGGGCCAAGAAAAGGAAACCTGTAATGATGCCTGTGATGGAGGGGATAAAGAGGAAACTAGTGAGCAGGAGTTCCAAAAGGCCACTGACACCCTATGCATTGATGGGGGTGCATCTTTGCACTCCTCTCATCGCCAACTCAAGCGATGGGCACGAGAGGTCAATGTTGTGGGACCAGCGCCAGAGGTCCGGAAACCGCTCAAATGGTCCCGCACACCCATCATTTTGGACGAAGAGGCTCACCCTGATCGCACCACTGTGGTAGGGTGTTTGTCGTTGTTGGTCTCCCCAACAATTCGCAACCTCAAGGTCACAAAGATGCTAGTGGACGGTGGGCCCAGGTTGAATCTGATTTCCCCAGCAGTTATCAACGAGCTTCAGATAGGAGAAGAGGAGCTAGAGGCCACTAACACACTTCAAGGAGTTAATCCCGGCAGGAGTCATCCTAAGGGGAAGATTACATTGCCGATGACGTCTGGGGGACAGCTGAACTATCAAACTGAGAAGATTGTGTTTCATGTGGTTGATCTCCCCCTACCATATAATGGGATTCTTGGATGACTAGCCCCGGCCAAGTTCATGGCAGCATCCCACTATGCTTACAACACCCTGAAAATGCCTGAGCCATTAGGAGTCCTCACTATCCCGTCATATGAGAAGGATGCAATTATCTGTGTGGACAAGATGTATCGGGATGCAGTTGCAGTAGAGGCTGCAGCAGCAGTAGTTCCCGCCAAGGAAAGCAAAGGAAAGAAGAGGGATTGTAGTACCTCCGGCAAGGAGTCTGGGAAGCGTGCCCCCTCCGAGTGCATGACACCCATTGACGACGTGCCGAAGTGTTCCAACAGCAAGAGATCCAAGGTTACTACACCCCATGTGAAGAAGGTCCCGGCAGGGCTAGCTGGCATTGATGGTACTTTCACTATCAGCGCCACCCTCGATGACAAATAGGAAAGCGCGCTCGTTGCCTTCCTGTGGGTGAATATCGATGTGGTTTCTTGTCAACCATCTGATATCCCCAGTGTTCCCAGGGTGGTAATTGAGCAGCACCTTGCTGTCTGCCCACATGCCCGACCCATTAAGCAGAAAGTATCAAAGCAGGCCTTGGAGAGGTAGCAGTTCATTGCCGAAGAGATCAAGAAGTTAGAGGCAGCTAGTTTTGTCAGAGGAGTATTGCATCCTTCATGGTTAGCAAATCCAGTAGTGGTCCGGAAAGCTAACGGGAAGTGGAGGCTTTGCATTGATTTCACAGACCTCAACAAGGCTTGCCCAAAGGACCAATTTCCCTTGCCGCGCATCGACCAGATCATGGATTCTACTTCAGGATATGATTTGATCTCCTTTTTGGATGCATACTTAGGATATCATTAGATTTTCATAACCAAGGAAGGTGAAGAGAAGACATCATTCATCACTCCGTGTGGTACATACTGCTTTGTCCGTATGCCATTCGAATTGAAGAGTGCCGGGTCCACTTTTGCAAGGGCAGTCCAGATCGGTTTTGAGCCATAGTTGCACAGAAATATAGAAGCCTATATGGATGATATCGTGGTCAAAACCAAGGATAAGGCCACCCTTATCCATGATTTGGAAGAGACGTTTTCCAATCTGTGCAAGATCAATTTGAAGCTTAATCCATAGAAGTGTGTACTTGGTGTTCCCTCTGGCAAGCTACTTGGGTTCTTCGTGTCCCAGTGGGGGATCGAAGCCAACCCCGACAAGATCAAGGCCATTGAGCAAATCCAAGCGCCAAGGACAGTTAAGGATGTGAGGCGCTTGACGAGATGCGTTGCCGCGCTAAGCAGATTCATCTTCAAGTCTGCCGAGCATGCCCTGTCGTTCTTCAAGGTTTTGAAGGAGGTGGGGCCTATGAAGTGGACCCCGGAAGCAGATGCAGTTCTGCAGGAATTGAAAGCCTACCTATCATCGGTGCCTATCTTGGTTGCACCCAAACCCCAAGAGCCATTATTGCTTTTCTTGGCGGCAACCAACCAAGTGGTTGGTGCAGCCTTGGTAGCACAGCGAGACGTAGATGAGGCAGAAAGTGGCCAGATCACGCCAGATTCAAAAGAATCAGAACATCAATGAGCACGGCAACGAGAGCAACCCCTAGGACGCGACAAAGGAAGAAAGTGGTGTAGCGCCCAGTGTACTTGTTAGCTCCTTGTTACAGGGGGCTAGATCTAGGTACTCTGGCGTCCAAAAGTTGATCTTTGGTCTCATTATGTCCTCAAGGAAACTGCGCCACTACTTCCAAGCCCATGAGATCACGGTTGTCACTCGTTTCCCGTTGCAAAGGATACTCCAAAACCCTGAGGCAACTAGAAGAATAGTGGAATGGGCTTTGGAGTTATCTAGGTTTGGTTTGAAGTTTGAGAGCACTTCAACTATTCAGAGCACACTACAGGAATCAGCTACTTTGCCGTCTGCCACGGCGGACGGCAAAGGCCTGAACGGCGGACGGCAAAGGCCTTTCCCGTCAGCCACGGACGGCAAAAGGCTCCGGCAAAGTAGGCTTCGGTAAACAGCTACTTTGCCGTCTGCTACTGACGGCAAAGTCTTTGTCGTCTGCGGCGGACGGCAAAGAGAGCGCGGCGGACGGCAAAGAGAGCGGACGGCAATAATTGCGCTGTCAGTCCGTTAAGTGGCTAACGGAAGGCCTTTGCCATCCGCCGCTGACGGCAAAATTTCTAGGGTCTTTGCCGTCCGCCGTGTGATGTCATCTACACGTCACTACATGACAGGTTCTTTGCCGTCCGCCACTGACGGCAAAGTCTTTGCCGTCTGCCACTGTAGGCAAACTGACCAAATGGGTCAGCTCCCAGGAAGCACAGCTGGATGCCACGTGGCTTCTTTGCCGTCCGTGGCAGACGACAAAGAGCCCGTTGCCGTCAGTGGCATACGGCAAAGAGCCTGCATTGCCTCTGTTTTTTCATGTACCCAACCATTTTCACAGCAAATAGATGATACATATATATTTTTCACATGGCAAGTTCACAGCAAACATATGAGATATCCAACACATATAATTTCATCATACATGCATAGTTCCATCAACCATACATAGCAAGTTCGACATACATGCATCCAACCATACATATTACAATAGTGTCATCCTACCATACATGCATAGTTCATAGATACAAAGGAAACATAGTTCATCCAAACAAGCACTCCATCTATGCAAGCTTCCGTGAAGTGAATGAATTCTGCAAAATGGGAAATAAGAAAGTTAGAAGAAGAAGATTAGAAGAAGAAGAAGAAGAAGAAGAAGATTAGAAGAAGAAGAAGAAGAAGAAGAAGAAGATTAGAAGAAGAAGAAGAAGAAGAAGAAGAAGAAAATGAAGAAGAAGAAGAATATATGACATTTATGAGCTAATTTAGGTGAAATTGATCATTTGTGAGCTAACTTAGGTGAAATGGATCGTTTATGAGCTAACCTAGGTGCAATGGATCGCTTATGAGCAAACTTAGGTAAAATGCATCATTTTAGAGGTAACCTAGGTAAGATGGATCATTTTGGAGCTAACCTAGGTAAAATGGGTCATTTCAGAGCTAACTTGGGTAGAATGGATCATTTATGAGCTAAGTAAGGTTAAATGGGTCATTTTAGAGCTAATGTAGGTAAAATGGATCGTTTATGAGCTAAGTAAGGTAAAATGGATCATTTTAGAACTAACTTAGGTAAAATGGATCGTTTATGAGCTAACTAAGCTAATTATGCCATTTTTGACATAAGTAAGCTAAGTACATGTCATTATTGAGCAAACCTAGTTAACTAAGCATATTAGAGCTAACTTTGGTCATTTTGGAGGAAACAAAGCTAAGTACAGACCGTTTTAGAGCTAACTTAGGTAAAATGGATGGTTTTGGAGGTCAGTAAGCTTATTAAGTCATTTTGGAGGTGAAGAAGCTAAGTCTAGGTCATTATGGTAAGCATTGGAGAAAATAAAGCTAAGTCTAGGTCTTTATGCATGTGTTAAGCAAAGCACTAGATAAACTTACCAAGATGTAGGAGGTGTAGGAGCGGGGTGGCTCGTGTCGGTAGCTGGAGAAGGATCGTGCGATGCTTGTCTGGAGTTACGCTGCACCAAAGATCATTTCCAATGTCTTGTTAGCATGATGACACTCAAATGTTAAGACTAGCAAGTAATGTCCATTCAATAAAACTCACCGTGGTCCCAGGAGCAATCACTGGCATCGGCGGAGCGGTCTGACCTGTCTTCTCGCACACAGACTGCACATTTGGTTTTGACGACTCAGTCATACTAGTTAGTAATGAGACAAACACTACATGAATGTTTTGGCTAATCTGCAGAAGAAACTTACCACAAGGAGCTCGTACATGGCCCTTGCCTGCATGTCATTCCGTGCCCTCTCCTCCTCCATCATCTTTGTCGTCCTCTCCTCCAACTCCCGCTGCCTCTCCGCCGCCTCCGCCAGAAGTTTCTCCGTTCTATCTCTCTCACTCTGTATAGCAGCCTGCAACACCACTCACATGACCATTTGTAATCATTGATGGAAGCGCACAGAATGTAATGGAGAAAGATAACTAAGTACGTATCACTAACCTTGATGGCGAGTTGCACTGGCTGTTCACGAGGCCTTATCTAAGGAGCGGAGCTCGACTGGCGCGCCTTGATCTCTGGGAGAGTGCTAGGACAACGGATAAGTCCATGTCCAATGGCTATGGAGCCATGGGACCTCCCGCCACCAGATATCATCAACAGCTCTGGATCAATGGGACCCTGGCTCGGGTTAAATTCCTCCCCTTTCCTCGCCTTCCCCTCATCTCTATATCTCACGAGCTTGTTGTGGGAGGAGATGTTGGTGAAGTTGTTTGCATCATCGAGGTCAGACTGAGAGAAAGCCTTGACTTTCTTGAAAGAGGCAGTGTGGGCCATGGCATACAGGTCGTACACCTCTGGCACCTTATCCGCCTTATTGTAGCGTGCCTGAAAGAAAGAAACAATGAAAATTAGTAATTAAAGGGCTCAAGCTAGCATGATGAATGAATTGCATGAATCATGAAGCAAACCACATACCTAGTTGCGCCCGAACTGATATAAGTTGGAGCTGCCTTGATGGTGTGGCACACCTTCCATTTGGGCATGTTTGTCCTTGGCCTCATTGTGGAGGGCTAGCCATTGTGGAGAGCACCACTCATCGACCAACACCTCCCAACAATCCATCCGATCCGCACACCATCTCGGAGGCGCCTAAGTTAGCAAATAGAAACTTGAGCGCTATGGCTAAGAATTACTAAATGAAGGAACTTAAGTAGAGAAGGCCTTAAGAATTACCTTCATGTACTGCTCCTTACTCAGGAACTTATCGCGGCACGCCGGCTTGGTCTTCTTGATACCACGCAAGGCGTAGTAGTCTCGAACAGCCTGCACCCGAGCCTCGTGCCGTAAGTTCTGGAGTAGGCGCTTGCAGACGTTCTCGATAACATGTGCCGCGTCCTCCTCGTATCCCTCCTCACACCTGTAGAATGTCTGCAATCAAATGAGACAATATTGATTAGTACAATTAATAACTAGCTAGTTGAAGATTTTTAAATGTGTAAAGGAGAAACTACCCAAAACTTTCTGATCACCATGTCTGCCCTCGTGTCGCACACGACACCGTCGATAATCTCATCCGGCGGGGCCGGGGCAGCCACGTAGTGCTCCCAGCTCAATCCAAGCTCTGGAAGCCGACCCTCACCAGGCAACGTGACAAACCCCGGGAAGTTTTGCCGGCAAAGAACTCCAAGGACGGAGTTGGGCCGGCGGACACTATGATGGTGGTCCCAACCCCTGCAGCATGACAAGGCCAACGCATTAGTTATTTGAAAAAACGTGAATGCACAAGGTACAAAAATTTTAAATGCACTTACGTACCTCTCCCCATCAGGGAAAATCAACCACCTCTGCTCGCGGGTCACCGACACGGACGGGAGCCGTGTAGCACCACGCTGGTAGATGGTGCCCCCCTCCTCCTCAAGATCAGTCGGCTCCCCACCATCATCAGCATGGCCACTCGGCTCCTCGGGCTGATCCGGCCAGGTACCCCATCCGGACGTGTGCTCCTCCGGGGTCACGTGGGCCGAACTCTCGTGGGCCGAAGGCCAGTCGACCCGAGGCTCGTGGGCCCAAGACCCGTGGACCGGAGGCTCGTGGACCGGAGTCCGTGTAGCCTCCTCCTCGGACGAGTCCACCCTAGCAGTCACGTGCTCGGGTGAAACAGCCGGGGGTGGCGGCGAGGAAGGCGCCGTAGCCCTACCTCCTCTCCCACGACCACGTGCCCCACCTCCTCTCTTCCTACCTCGAGCTCGTCCCCTGCTGGGCACCGCGGTCGATGAAGAAGGGCCCGGCGGTGTGGCCATACTGTCCAGCAACGCTCGGCGGAGAGGTGCGTCTGGAATGGAAGACCTCAGACCACGCTCCCGACCAGCGCCCACCATCTTTCAACACCTGCCATGACAAACAGTAAACGAAATTAGTACAACATAAAAAAAGACCGACATGAATAATAATATGTGTATCACTTAAGTGTATCATCATCAAGTACAACATAAAAAAATGTAATACCTGACACTACTAATAATCTCGATCAGTATCATCAATAAATGCATAATCATCATCATCACTATAATCAATGACGGGCTCATAGGGTTCATTGGCATCAACATGTGCAAGGCCACCTTGACGTAATCGGTCAAGCATTGACAGGTCATCCCGCAGCAGTAACCTCTTCTTGTTCCGGCTCTTCTTGTTCCTCCTCTGGGGTGATGTCGGATTCATTGTCGCTGTCTACTTCAATGTTTTGGGGTGAAGTATAGCGGTTCTTGAAACGCTTTTTGGAAAGACGTGTCTCTTGGAAGAATTCTCCTTCATATGTGTCTGGGTTAATGTGAGGTTCATAATCCTCTTCCTTTGGGGGAGAAAGTCTAGCACGTGGCGGCACTTCATAAACGACATCCCAACCTTTCAGATTTGGATTAGTTTGGCAGGCCCACGGTAGATAGAATACTTGGGTCGCCTGTTGAGCCATAATATAGACATCAGGAACATCTAAATGAGTGCTTTGGTTGATTTCAACTAGCCCTACATGTTCATGAGTCCTTCTAGTCTCCTTCGGCTGAAACCAATAACATTTGAAGACTACGACATTCGGTGGATTTTCACCATAGAACAGAAGTTCATAAATTGCTTCAACTCTCCCATAATACTCGGTACCTCCTTCGCCGATAGCAGATACACAACAATTTGTTGACTTTCGGTCGGCCATAGATAGCTCTTTGCCATAGGTACGAAAGCGATACCCGTTGATGTTGTACTTGTCAAATGAACGGACCTTATAGTCAAAACCATTAGCGACTTGTCTCAATTCGGCGTCCATAGACTCTGAATTAGCCTACAAGTTTAATATGAAAGGATTGTTGCATTATGCACAAATTAGCGAATGAAATGAAATTGTCTAATAGAAATTACCGTTTGTTTGAACCAAGAGATGAAACCGGGATAGCCACCTCCTTGCTTTGCGAGAAGCTCATACTCTTCGACGGAATCCTTTTGGATCTCCGCTCCATACGAGAATATGGTGACGTATCGACTGTATGACATATCCAGGAATAAGAGTAGTTCAAAGGAAATAGAAGTTGCGAAACAATGTACCGAGAACTTACTCGATGTACGGCCGCACTTCTATCAGGTTGTTGAAGATATACAACGAAATGGTCCGCCATTCTTCGTTATCCAAAGATACTGGATGTGAAACACTAGCTGGTGCGAGATTCCCTTTGAATAGGCTGAGGTTGGATCCACCCTTTTTAGGCTCGTCAGCATTGTACCGAGGCTTCGGATTATGCAAATGACGATTTTTGGCTTCGTAGTGCGCTGTTACGAAGTTTGCCGCCTCCTCTGTGATGAATGCCTCAGCCATCGATGCTTCAATTCTACGTTTATTTTTACATTTTTCTCGAAGCGTCTTCTGCATCCTCTCAGTTGGGTAGCACCAACGATTTTGCACGGGCCCCCCCCAATCTTGCCTCGGTCGGGAGATGCAAAATCAAATGCTGCATTGGATTAAAGAAGCCCGGTGGAAAGATCTTCTCTAACTTGCAGATCAACTCCGGCGCCAACTCTTCCATTTCTTCTAGCACGCCAGGCGATAGTTCTTTCGCACAAAGAACACGGAAGAAATAGCTGAGTTCTGCCAGTACTAGCCATTCATCCTCAGGGATGAAGCCACGCAACATCACCGGCATTACCCGCTCAATCCATATGTGCCAATCATGACTCTTGAGACCAAATATCTTCAGTTTATCAAGATTCGCTCCCCTCTTTAGATTCGCTGCATACCCATCGGGGAACATCAACTGCTGTTGCACCCACAAGAATATTCCCTCATAGCTGGCCTTCCAAGATTGAACCATGCCTTTGGCTTCGTCCAGTTCTGCTTTCCTTTCGGTTCTTTCATGTTTTGTAACGGCCTATCACATAGCGCCTCCAGATCGACTCTAGCCTTAGTATTATCCTTTGACTTCCCATCTATGCCGAACAATGTACCAAAAAGTGCCTCGGCGATATTCTTCTCAGTGTGCATCACGTCGATGTTGTGTGGGCAAAGGAGGTCTTTGAAGTAAGGCAGATCCCATAAGCATGTTTTGTGAGTCCACGCGTGCTTAGTATTATACCCCTTGAAGTACCCTGGACGTTGTGGATCTGGCTCGAGAGCGTTTAACTGATCCAGGGTCTGTTGGCCTGTCAATGCAGGTGGTGCAGAGTTTTTGACAACTCTACCCCTGATGAAGTTCTTCTTGTCTTTCCTGAACTTATGGCGAGGATCCAGGAACTGTCTATGCATGTCGAAGCAAGAAAACTTGCGACCGGCCTGAAGCCAACGAAACTCAAGAGCTCCCTTGCATGTGGGGCACGGGAACCTTCCATGCACACACCAGCCAACGAATAGCGCATACGCCGGCAAGTCATGCGTCGAGTACATGTACCAGACACGCATTATGAAGTTCCGTTTGCTAAAGGCGTCGTATGTCTTGAACCCATTATCCCAGGCTTCTTGCAATTCGTCCTTAAGCGGCTGCATGTACACATTCATATTTTTGCCCGGATAGTTGGGTCCTGGAATTATCAACGTCAGGAAAATGTTCTTTCTTTGCATAATCTGTCCGGGGGGGAGATTGAGTGGAAAGACAAATACGGGCCAACAACTGTATTGGGCTGCCGTCATACCAAACACACTGAACCCATCCGTGCTGATGCCGACTCGAGGATGCCTCGGATCTGCCGCTTTGTCAGCATGTAATTCATCAAACTTTTTCCACGCAACACCATCCGATGTGTGTACCATCATCAGATTCCCATCTGCATCTAGTTCGGTTCTTTTGCCTGTTTTGTGCCATGTCATCTGTCTGGCCGTCTCTTCGACCATGAAAAGACGTTGAAGTCTTGGTACGATTGGCATATACCGAAGAACACTAACGGGGATTTTGGTCTGTGTCTTCTCACCCATACCGTTGTCTACCACAATATACCTGGAAGACTTGCAAATGGGACAATAGTTCAAGTCCGCATAGTCAAGCCTAAATAAGGCACATCCTTTCTCACAGGCATGTATCTTCTCATAGGGCATCTTCAGTGCACGGAGGATTTTGTCCGACTGGTACAGGTTTGCAGGCATTACATGGCCTTTGGGTAGAAAGCGTCCAAATACTGTCATAATTGCGTCATAGCATTCTCTGCCCAAGTTGAACTGAGCCTTCAGAGCCATTACTTGTGAGATGGCATCCAACTGACAAAGCTCAGTGTGCTCGTGGAGCGGACGTTTGAAGACTCCAACATTTCATTGAAGGCCTTTGCAGATTCCTCCATCTCCTCGTCCGAATACCGAGCATCATCATAGTCTTGCACCATGTTTTCCATCCCAGTACCATGCTCGTCGGTGCGACGACGATCCACCTCAGCTCGGTCAAGTTGGGCAAACTCACCATGAAATGTCCACACCGTATAATCGGGCGTAAAACCACTCTTCTACAGGTGTTTGCCCATTTCAGCATCTGTCCTCTTTTCCCAATTGCCGCACCGGAAATAGGGGCACCAGGTTTTCTTCTGGCCATTTGCAAATGCGGCTTGCACAAACCCCTAGGTTTTTGTGAACCATTCAGCGCTCCATTTGTTCTGACCAGTGTGACTGGTATACATCCACACACGATCACTCATCTTGAATTTCAGAGCTACTGGACACACAACAATTATATATGTAATTCACCATGTATATTCTCATCAGTTGATCTACTTTGTCAATTTTATTACGTCCATGCAACCTACACTCTAATAGGTAATGATAGGTCCTAATCCCACCCGTGTATGTGTAGATTGGGTTCATTTTCCCATGCTATGCTCCGGATCAGACGCAAAATTTCGGCAGCACCTCCCCGCTGTTCTCCTGATACACGTCTCTGCAATAAACAGAGAGGACGTGTACCCAGAGAACAACAGGGGAGGCACTGACGAAATTTATGCGTCGGATCCGGAGCAAAGCATATGGGAAAACGAACCCAATCTACACATACTCGGGCTGTCCATGGATAGCGTTGGACAATTCGAAAGAATCAAGGTTATAAATATGCAAATGCATGCATATTTATAACTATGACGCTTTCGAACGGGAGACACATATTGGTTACGCATACTGATGATTCAAGACACATATATAGCTAGCTATCAAGTTTCATCGGAATAGATCAAATAATTAATGGGGGAGGAGGACATGTCATTTGTGCTCACCCACGAACGAAGGGGCAGAGCTCGCCAAACACACAACGAGGTCGTCGAACACCAAACCTCGCAGCGATGAAACAACTGCACATTTAAAACTACCCGATCAACACAATTATATATGATGTTTTTCATAACAAAATCGAAAAATATATGACCTAACTAATAATTCACAAATATATGACCCCGTCGGCCTCTGGAAGGCCAAAGAACACCTTTTCGGGAGGTGTCGGTGGTCGGGGTGTCCTGTCGGTGTCGGGGTGCCGTGTCGGGGTCGGGGTGCTGTTTCGGGGTCGGGGGGTCGGGGTGTCGTGTCGATGTCGGGGTAGTGCCGTGTCGGTGTCGGGGTGTTGTTTCGGGGTCGGGGTGCGGGTGCGTCGGCCGGTCAGGGTGTCGGGTCAGGCTCGGGGTCGGGGGTGTCGGGGTCAGGCGGTGTCGGGGTCGGGGTCTGCTAGGCCCGACCCCGGGTAGTCGGGCTCCCCAGGCTTACCCGACCCCGACGCTGCCGACGGCTGCAGTCCGGCTCCCCCCGGTGTCCTGTGCCGACCCCGACCCCGTGACACCACCGACCCTCTGACCCCGACGACCCCCAGCCCGTCTGGGGCCCGGACCGAGCGCCGATCCGGTCCCTGGCCCGGGTCGGTGGCTCGGCCGAGCCTGATGCCGACACCCACCGGGGTCACGACATAGGGGAGTCGATATTGACGTCTCCGGTTGGTCGGGGTCGGGGTCTAGGGGTCGGGGGTGTCGTGTGGGGTGCGTGGGGGTCTGGGTACCGTGTCGGGTCGGGGTCGGGGTGTCGGGGTCGGGGTCGGGGTGTCGGGTCAGGCTTGGGGGTCGGGGGTCGGGGTCTTTCTTCCTCCTTTCCTTTTTCCTCTTCTTCTTCTCCTCCTCTCCTCTTTTCTTCTTCTTCCTCCTTTCCTTTTTCCTCTTCTTCTTCTCCTCCTCTCCTCTTTTTTCTTCTTCTTCTTCCTCCTTTCCTTTTTCCTTCTTCTTCTTCTCTCTTCTTCTTCTTCTTCCTCTTCTTCTTTTTTCTTCTCCTCCTCCTCTTCTTCTTCTTCTCCTGATCTCCTCTTTTTCTCTTTTTCTTCTTTCCTAAAACTAAACTAAACCTAAAACTAAAACTAAAAAAACAGAAAAAGAAAAAAACTAAATCTAAACCTAAAACTAAACTAAAACTAAACCTATAAACCTAAAACTAATCCTAAAACTAAAACTAAATCTAAACTAAACATAAACCTAAAACTAAAAAAACAGAAAAAAGGAAAAAGAAAAAAAGGAAGAAGAAGGCCTCACCTGCAGGGTGGAGGAGGGGGGCGGTGCGGCCTGGGGCGACGGAGGAGCGGGGCGGGGCGGCCTGGGGCGGGGGGGGGGGGGGGGGGGCGCGGGGGCGGCGGCGGGGGGCGCTGGGGCGGCGGCGGGGCGTGGTGCGATGGGGCGGTGGAGGTGGGAGAGAGAGAGGAGGGTGCGGGGCGCGGCCCCGTTAACGTTACGTGGGGCCTCCCTCTTTGTCGTCCGCCTCCTTGCTCTTTGCCGTCTGCTAGCGGATGGCAAAGAGGGGGGCTCGTCAGGTTTTTTTTTTGCAGCTCGTCAGTGGGGCCCCTCCCTCTTTGCCGTCCGCTAGCCGACGGCAAAGAATCTTTGCCGTCCGCTTTTTGGAAGCTGATGGCAAAGAGCTTCTTTGCCGTCCGCTAGCGGACGGCAAAGAACTGGCAGATGGCAAACTAGCTGATTCCAGTAGTGGCAGGGCATTTGCAGAGTTTATTGCAGAATGGACGCCAACCGTTGAGGAGGAAAGGACAAAGACAGCTCTCCCCGGCAAGGAATCACCCCAAGAATGGATCATGTATTTTGATGGTGCTTTTCCCTACAAGGTGCAGGGGCTGGCATGCTTCTTGTTGCCCCCTCTGGGGAGCACTTGAAGGATGTCATCCTGATGCACTTTTCCCGGGAAGAAGCCACCAACAATACAGTAGAGTATGAAGGGCTCCTTGCCGGCCTCAGGATTGTAGCAGAGTTGGGAATTAATAAGTTGATCATTCGAGGAGATTCACAACTCGTGGTGAGACAAGTCAACAAGGATTGCCTAAGCCCATTGATGGAAGCATACGCCGAGGACTTAAGGAGATTGGAGGAGCACTTTGACGGGTTGCAAATAGAGCACGTACCTCGTGTGGAAAACAGCATAGCTGATCACCTGTCAAAGTGAGCTGCGCACAAGCTTCCTATGGAACCAAGAACTTTTGTTCTCCATCTCTCTCAACCCTCCGTATCATCATCCACAATCGCCAGGAAGAGGAGAAAGTTGGACTACGGTCAGCCTCTCCCGGCAGAGCCATACACTCCCGACAGAGACCCTACCGAAAACAACTCCTCACAGCTTGCCGGACCGCCCCCTCCAGCTGGGCCTATGGACCCCGCGTGCGAGGCTGGTGCTCCCGCAGCAGAGGAGGTGCTGCTAGTCCTCGTTGTCGAGCCCCGGGCTCCAACTTGGGCAAGGCATATTGTCCACTTCCTCCAAACCGGAGAACTTCCTGGCAACCATGATGAAGCTGAAAGAGTATCCCGGAGGACCAGTATGTATCAGTTTGTCGATGACACTCGATACAGAAGAAGGCCCAACGGTGTTAAATTGAAGTGTGTTTGCCGGGAGGATGGAAAGGAACTGCTGGCTGAGATTCACACAGGAATGTGCGGATCACACATTGGATCAAGGGCATTAGTTGGGAAAGCATTCCGGCAAGGATACTATTGGCCCACAGCCCTCCAAGATGCAGTTGAGCTCATCACGAAATGTGAAGCTTGTCACTTCCATTCCAAGAT
The DNA here is from genome assembly GCF_003073215.2 of Triticum urartu. Lineage (NCBI taxonomy): Eukaryota > Viridiplantae > Streptophyta > Magnoliopsida > Poales > Poaceae > Triticum > Triticum urartu. The sequence goes on along the minus strand of NC_053027.1, from coordinate 360,533,761 downwards.
AACAAACCCCCCTGCCCAATCCCTTCAGACAATCCCTCTATCATGGCCATTTTCGTTCTGGGACCTCGATATCCTCAGCCCTTTCTCTCAAGCAATCGGGGGCTTTGAATTCTTGTTCGTTGCCGTCGACAAGTTTACAAAGTGGCCGTAAGTGACTGCCGTGAGAAAGGTAACTGCTCAGTCAGCTATCAAGTTACTGAAAGAATTGGTGTGTCGTTTTGGAGTTCCTGCAAGGATCATCACTTACAACAGCACCAAGTTCACGAGCCACACCTTCATGCAATATGTTCATACCCACGGATGCAAAATCTCATTCGCTTTTGTGGCACACCCCCGGAGCAATGGACAAGCTGAGAGGGCGAACGCTGAAGTGCTTCATGGACTCAAGACAAGAACTTTTGATATGCTGCAGAAGCACGATAGGCGGTGGATTCAAGAGCTGCCGGTAGTTCTTTGGTCCCTCAGAGCGACACCTAATCGAGCTACCGAGCAGACTCCCTTCTCCCTGGTCTACGGGGCAAAAGCAGTTATCCCCATGGAACTCATTTATAGGTCCCCTCGAGTGCTTGCCTACGATGAAGTAGCGCAAGATCAGCACTGGCGTGATGACGGTGTGCTATTTGAGGAGTACCGTCTCCAGGCTGCTACGCGTGCTGCACGCTACCAGCAAGCCCTGCGTCGCTATCATAGACGCAGGGTTCATGCCCGGTGTTTTGAGGAAGGTGACCTTGTCCTCAGGCGCGTTCAGTCCTCCAAGGGTACAAACAAGCTATCACTAAAGTGGGAAGGCCTTTACTAGGTGGTACGAGTCAGCAGACCTGGCGCAGTCCGTCTGGTGACCGGGGATGGCACACAGTTGCAAAACTCATGAAATATTGAGCATCTCCATAAGTACTACCCGTAAGGTGCAAGGCTCTCGGGCACTGGCTGGCAGCCACGATTTTGTACATTCCTTGCCTCAGTTGCATATAACCCCATGTACAAAGCCGGGGCGATGACCCCCTGCAAGATAAAATAAAGAAGCGCTGTGGGGGTGATGTAGGGTAGGAACCCTATAACCCGGTCATTCACAATAGGAGCGGGATCCCACGAAGAACACGAAGAACACGAGGTGGAAAGAGAGGGAAAACACAAGGGAAACACGAGGGAAACACTAAACCAACACAAGAGAGTCACACATGTGCTAGATCCTCGAATACATAGGGTTCACATGGTACACAATAAACCAAGGACGATACAAGGGTAACGGTCTTCTCCGTGAGGAGGTCTTGATGTTCTTCTCCATAAGGAGGTCTTGAATCCAAAGGAATCTTTTCCGAAGAGGCTGCGGTCTCTCACGAGGAGTAGATTCAATGAGGATGAGCGAAGCAATATCTCTCAAAATGAGCTAAACCAACGCTAACCCTAGCTAGAAGGAATAGGTGGAGTATTTATAGTCTTAGTGCAAAAGAGGGGGCGAAGGGGTACATGGGCTGCGTCCCAACATGAATTAGCACACAGGCGTCGGACGTCCGGGGGTCACCGGTCGTCCAGAGGCTCGCGTGGGTCCGGACGTCCGGTGCCTGTCGGACGTCCGTAATTTCGGTTCGGGTGTGCTTCGGTCGGACGTCCGGGCGTTGTCGGTCGTCCGACGGGCTCTGGAAATCCGTAGATTTTGCTCGGGTGTAGGGGCGTCGGTCGTTCGGAGAGGGCCGGACGTCCGGAGCCTCGAGGTCGTCGAACGTCCGGTCCAGGCCGGTCGTCCGGAGCCTGTAGCTTCCTCTTCATCACTTATTTTCCGTCTTCACGTCCAGCTTCCTCTTCTTCATCTCCTTGCTCCTTAGCTTCTCCATGGTACCTAAGCATGCACAAAGTATCCATATGAGGTAGTAGCCATGTCTCATGTGTATCAAAGTGGAAATGTGAGAGGAGAGATGTCACCTCAGTTTCAAGAGCTCTTGCACGTGCTCGTGTCATGGGTCCAAGAGGTGTCGAAGGAGATGTAGTTGGGTCCATGGGGATGGGATTGGAATGCTCTGCATCATCTCCCCTCCCTTGGGGAAGATCCGTCCTCGGATCAAATTCTTCATCACCATGCAAGGGAGAGAGATCTTTGACGTTGAAGATGTCGCTCACGTTGTACTTGTCGCGTGGGAGGTCGATCTTGTAAGCATTGTCGTTGTATCGTGCGAGAACCTTGAAAGGTCCATCCACTCGTGGTCGAAGCTTGGACTTGCATTCTTGTGGAAAGCGATCGTTGCGAAGGTGTAGCCGCACATGATCACTAATGTTGAAGACCATAGGTTGCTTGTTGAAGTTGAGCTTGGTCGCAAGGCGTTGAACTTGGCGCTCGATGGTCTTTCTTGTATCTTCATGCACCTTCTTGAGATGTTTCGCTCGTGCACTTGCGTCCAAATTGATGCGCTCTTGGAGTGGTAGAGGAAGAATGTCCAATGGTGACAATGGGTTGAATCCGTAGACGACCTCGAAGGGGGACTTGCCGGTAGTTGAGTGTTTTGCTCGGTTGTAGGTGAACTCGGCGATAGGTAGGCACTCCTCCCACTCCTTGATATTCTTCTTAATGAGTACTCGAAGTAGAGCGGAGAGTGTGCGGTTGGTCACCTCCGTTTGGCCGTTGGTTTGAGGGTGGTAAGCCATGGAGAAGAGTAGCTTGATTCCGAGCTTGGCGCATAGGGTCTTCCAAAAGAAGCTTAGGAACTTGACGTCGCGGTCCAAGATGATCGTCTTTGGCACTCCATGTAGACGCAATATTTCCCTACAAAAGAGATTAGCAACATGTGAAGCATCGTCTATGTTGTTGCAAGGAATAAAATGTGCCATTTTTTGAGAAACGGTGCACAACGACAAATACTGAATCGTTCCCATTTCGAGTCCTAGGAAAACCAAGTACAAAGTCCATGCTAATGTCTTCCCATGATTGGTATGGAATTGGTAGAGGCATATAAAGGCCATGACATTGAGGTTTGGACTTAGCTTTGCGACATGTAGAGCATCGGTTGGTGAAGCGATTGACGTCCCGAAACATCTTGGGCAAAAAGTAGGTTTTCAAGAGCGTAGCGAATGTCTTGTTGCGTCCGAAATGTCCCATTAAGCCTTCTCCATGAGATTCCTGCAAAAGCAACAAACGAAGAGAAGACTCGGGGATGCAAAGTTTGTTAGCTCTCATAAGATATACATCTTTGATGTAATAGCGTTTCCAAGAGGTGTGCGACAAACACTTGGCATAAGGAGTAGAAAAAGTTGCATCATGCTTATACAAGTCTTTGATATGCTCAAAACCAATGACATCCAATTCAAGTTGAGTAACAAGCATGCATATGCGAGAAAGTGCATCCGCTTCAATGTTTTCCTTTCCTTTGATGTACTTGATGACATAAGGAAAAGACTAAATAAATTCACTCCATTTAGCATGACACTTGTTCAACTTGGTTTGACCCTTAAGATACTTGAGAGTCTCATGATCGGTATCAATGATGAAATCATGTGGGTGAAGATAGTCTTCCCATTCATGCAAAACACGGACTAAAGCATATAGCTCTTTGTCATAGATGAGGTAATTGAGTTGCGCTTCGGAAAGTTTCTCACTAAAGTAGGCTATGGGGCGCTTCTCTTATGTTAACACACCTCCTATGCCATTACCACTAGCATCGCAATGAATCTCAAAAGGCTTGTCGAAGTTGGGTAAAGCAAGCACGGGAGCATGAGTAAGCTAATTTTTAAGATCATTGAATGCGGTATCTTGGGATGGTCCCCAAACAAAAGGTGCATTCTTCTTGCTCAAAGCATGCAAAGGCGAAGCAATGGTGCTAAAATCCTTCACAAAGCAACGATAGAAACCCGCAAGGCCAAGAAAACTACGCACTTGATGCAAATTGGTTGGTTGTGGCCAAGTCTTGATAGCATTGATCTTGGACTCATCAACATGAACACCCTTAGAAGAAACAACAAAACCCAACAAAACGAGCTTGTCAACGCCAAAAAGGCATTTCTCCATATTAGCATAAAGATGCACTTTTTGAAGAGTTTGCAAAACGGTTCAGACATGGGTGACATGCTCTTTGAGAGACTTGCTAAAAACAAGGATATCATCAAAGTAGACCACAACAAATATACCAATGTAAGGGTGAAAGACATGATTCTTAAGCCGCATAAAAGTACCTAGTGCTTCCGATAGGCCCATGGGCATAACTAACCACTCATACGAGCCAAACATGGTTTTGAAAGAGGTTTTCCATTCATCACCCTCTTGTGTGCGGATTTGATAGTAACCACTCTTAAGATCAATTTTAGAAAATATAGTGGCACCACTAAGTTCATCAAGCATATCATCAAGGCGTGGAATGGGATACCTATAGCGAACGGTGATAGCATTGATAGGTCTACGATCGGAGCACATGCGAAAGCTACCATCACGTTTTGGCACAAGAATGACCGGGACGACACAAGGGCTTAAACTTTCACACACATGTCCATGGTCTATGAGATGCTTTACTTGCCTTTGTATTTCTTTGGTTTCTTCGGGGTTGACGCGGTAGGGAGCTTTGTTCGGAAGCGGTGCTCTGTGGATGAGGTCGATGCGGTGCTCAATGCCTCGTAGTGGAGGTAGTCCCGGAGGTAGCTCGTCAGGGAAAACTTCGTGAAATTCCTGCAAAACAGAAGACAACACTAGAGGAAGAGTGTGAGAAGTGTTATTTTGTGGTGCATTGTCCTTGCACACGAGGAGGTAGTGTAGGACACTAGACGGGTTTTCACACACTCCTCTTATCTCACTTTTGGTGGCAAATAGGACTAGATTCTTCTTGTCGCTCATAGCGGAGGTGTTCGATTTGGGCTTGTGGCGCTCACTCTCTTTTTGGTGGCTCGCTCTCTCACTATGATCTCCACGATGGGTGGCTTGCTTGTCGGCGATCACTTGACTTGGCGACATTGGACGGAGGACGTACTCCTTGCCCTTCATCTTGAAGATGTAGTGTTTCGTTCGGCCGTTGTGGATGACTCCTCTATCGAATTGCCATGGGCGTCCAAGGAGAAGATGGCAAAGGGTCATTGGAACTACGTCGCACTCCAAGTGTCTTCGTAGGCGCCAATTTTGAAGGAGACTTGTACTCGGTGCTCGACTTGGATGGTGCCAGAGTCGCTAAGCATTGCACTTTGTATGGATGTGGATGCTTTGTCTTGGGCAATTGGAGCTTGGAGCAAAGTTCTTCACTTGCGAGATTATGACAACTTCCTCCATCGATGATGACCTTGACGGATCATCCATTGGTGCCGGCCTTGGTGTGGAATATGTGGCATCTTTGGTCTTCTTCTTGGTGATGTTGGAGAGTCAAGACTTTGGAGACAACAAGTGCGGGACTTGAATCTTCATCACAAAAGACTTGTTCCTCTTCATCATTCACTTGCCGGTGCATGGCGACTTGCTCAATGGCATCCATTTCTTCTTCACTCATTGAATCATAAGTGCCGTCGTCATTGAGGATCATGGTCCGCTTGTTGGTGCACTCATAGGACTTGTGGCCTCGGCCTCCGCAAGTGAAACACTTGAAGGAACTCGTCTTGACAGTCTCATCGGTTGGAGTTGATGATGATGAAGCTCTCGGCTTGAAGTTGCTCTTAGTAGGAGGATGACTTGGAGTGGACGAAGCTTTCTTGGAACTCGATTTGTCGATGGTGCTAGTAGAAGGCTTGGTAGTCGGTGTTGGAGTCGTTCAAGCTTGGTTGTTGGAGAAGCTATATGACTTGGATGAGAACTTGGCATACTTGAAATCATCTTGCACTTGGCGTTCTGCTTTGGTAGCTTGGTGCACTAGCTCGATGAGGTTTGAGTATGGTTGGAAATCGGCGATCTTCTTGATAGGATGGTTGAGTCCATTCAAGAAACGTGCCATTGTTTGCTCTTCATCTTCCGTGACATTGGCTCGTATCATGGTAATCTCCATCTCCTTGTAGTACTCTTCAACTCTCTTGGTTCCTTTCTTGAGTAGTTGGAGTTTCTTGAAGATGTCGCAGTTGTAGTAGGTAGGCACGAAACGTGCTCTCATGACATCCTTCATTTGTGCCCAAGTGGTGATGGGTGGTTCACCTCTTGTCTCACGGCGCTCGATGACTTGTTCCCACCAAATGAGGACATAGTCTTGGAACTCAAGGGATGCCATCGCGATCTTCTTCTCTTCTTCATAATTGTGCAAACAGAAGATCTTGTCAACTTTCAATGCCCATGAAAGGTACTCTTTGGGATCGTTGCTTCCGTTGAACTTGGGCATGGTGAACTTGAACTTGCCATAGCGTTGCTCTTCATTGTGTTGGGGCCCGGGATGATGATGCCCGTGTTGTAGATGATTGTTCAACTCATGGTGCTCTTGGCGCAGAGGGTTGTCAACCTCATGTTGCTCTTGTCGTGGAGGATCTCCATTGTCTTCATGATGTTGAGGAACTTGTTGTTCTTGACGTGCTTGTGGAGGAGCTTGTCGAGCTCGAGGATGAGCTTGAGGAACTTGACGATGCACGTGAGCTAGAAATCTCCATTCTTGAATTTCTTCGCGAAATGCTTCTTCTTGTTCTTGAGCTTGACGGCCTTGGTTCGCTATGACTCTACTTGAATCTTAGAGGGCTTGTTGCGCTGCAAGTGCTTGAGTTTCACGGAGTTGTTCTTCTTGGCGTTGTGCTTCGGCCTCTTGTGCAACTTGGTGTAGACGCGCTCGCTCTTCCTCTTCATGTTGGCATTGTCGTTGCTGTTCTCGTGCAAGCGCAAAGGCCTCTTGAGTTTGACGTTGTCGGTGCTCTTGAGAGTCGGTGTCGTGTAGGGGATTGTGGCTTGCTTGACGATTGTTGCGCGCGGCTCGGCGAAGAGTGTTTGATGTCGGTATACTTGAGCAGGCGAGTGTGAAGTCGGAGTGTCGGCTTGAGCGAGTCCTTCTTAATGAAGACGAAGTGGAAGAAGAGCGGTTGAGCAACAAAGCGCGAATTTCGTCCATCTTTGCATCATTCTCTTGCTTGTGATCGTCGAGCTTGTGGTCGAAGTAGTCCCTTGTACATTGCTCAGAAAGTCGCAAGTCGGTGGCGAGGTTGTCGATGCGTTCACTCATAGCTTGTTGCTCTTGATGCAAAGCACGTTGTGCACCAAAGAGGTGACTCTTGGTGACGAAGGAGTTCATGTCGTCGTGTTGCTCCATGAAGAGTGGGTTGGTAGAAGTACTTGGCCTATCCATCATTCCAAGACAAATGTGAGTGGTAGAAAGAGAAGAACAAATACCAAATGTACCATGACCGAAGTTGAATGTGGATCAAGGATCACTCCAATGTAGGACAAGGAAATATCACAATTGGTACTAGCTCTTGTCGGTTTCTCACACCTACACAAGTAAAAGCTTTTGATGGAGCTTGGTTAGGATGGTGGCACAAAATTTGATGCAATTGTAAGTGAGCTTCAATAATGTTGGAAAAGATTCGCAAGATGCAATGTAACAAGTCGACCAAGTATGTAAGGTACAAAGAAACACACACGCAAAAAGATAAGTGGGTCGTGCAACCAAGGTTTAGCCAAAATGTGGAATCCACAAAAATGCTCTTGTTGCACAACACTAGAGAGACGCTAGCACGATTGCACAATAGGCGGATACAAGAACTTGTGCACAACCTACTAAGCAAAAATGCAATGACTTCTATCCCAAGTATGCTTTATGCAAGGTGTTTCTATGATATGATCCAAGATGATCGACTATGACAATCTTAATGTTATATGATGCTATGGTTCTTGCTTAAAAGCTCTTTACTTATCTTTCCTCTTTGCTTAAAAGCTTGTTTGGCTCTTTGATGTTGGAGCTCTTTTTCTTATGCGATGCTTGACGAACCAAGATAGCAATTGTGTATGCGATGACAACTTTGTGACACAAGAGATGATACCAATATATGCAACAATGATGTATGTATGCTATGGGAAGTATAATCACTAATGTGCACAAGTCTCGTTGCCGGCAATACTCAATGGCTAGTCTCGGTGGGTAAGCAACGCAAAGGAGTAAGGCTATGATGGGTATCAATGTAATGGCAAGAGTGATATGTCCAATACCAAGACGAGGTTACCGGTATTGCTTCCGGTATGGTGTCAAAATGGTGGCACGAATACCAAGGTGTAGTCGAGGTGGTCGTTGTTGATGACGCGTCCGTGGCAAAGATGAGCGGCGGTGATGTCGATGTCGAACCGTACCTAGATAGCCGAAACACAAAAGGATACGGAACCGCGTGTCAGAGTGCGAAACGGGCCAAAATGTTGGTGGTATGCGGAAGTGAGGATGGTGTATAGTGGTAGGAGTGCGTTTGGGAAATGTGGGGCGGTGGTGTTGACTACACTGAAAAAAATCAGTTTCGCCAGGGTCGGTCGGACGTCCGGGCTGGGCTGGTCACCCGGTCGTCGTCGGACGTCCGGGCTGGGTCGGGCGTCCGATGCCTAGGCGATTTTCAGGCACAGGATGAACAGTAAGGGTTCTAGGTGGAGATGGCGAAAATGGTCAAATCCGGAAAATTTTGTGGATGGAAAGGGTGGGGAAAGGGGAAAAAGCTAGATCCACTCAAAACAAAGCAAATCCACGGATCCAAACCAACAAAATCTCAACACACTAACAAATCACAAAAAAAATTGGGGCTATTTTTGTGGGGAATTTTCGAATTAGGACGAAAAACAACAAAACAAGGCTAGCAACAAGACGGGGAGGCTCCAAAATCGTGATCAACGTGGCTCATGATACCAAGATGATGTAGGGTAGGAACCCTATAGCCAGATCTTTCACCATAGGAGCGGAATCCCGCGAACAACACGAAGAACACGAGGTGGAAAGAGAGGGAAAACACAAGGGAAACACTAAACCAACACAAGAGAGTCAACATGTGCTAGATCCTCGAATACATAGGGTTCACATGGTACACAATCAACCAAGGACGATACAAGGGTAACGGTCTTCTCCGTGAGGAGGTCTTGATGTTCTTCTCCATAAGGAGGTCTTGAATCCAAACGGATCTTCTCCGAAGAGGCTGCGGTCTCTCACGAGGAGTAGATTTGATGTGGATGAGCGAAGCTCTATCTCTCAAAATGAGCTAAACCAACGTTAACCCTAGCTAGAAGGAATAGGTGGAGTATTTATAGTCTTAGTGCAAAAGAGGGGGGTGAAGGGGTACATGGGCTGCGGCCCAACACGAATCAGCACACAGGAGTCAGACGTCCGGGGGTCACCGGTTGTCCGGAGGTTCACGAGGGTCCGGACGTCCAGTGCCTGTCGGACGTCCGTAATTTCGGTTCGGGTGTGCTTCGGTCGAACGTCCGGTCGGGGTCGGATGTCCGGGCGTCGTCAGTCATCCGAGAGGCTCTGGAAATCCGTAGATTTGGCTCGGGTGCGGGGGCGTCGGTCATCTGGAGAGGGCCGGACGTCCGGAGCCTGGAGGTCGTCGGACGTCCGGTCCAGGCCGGTCGTCCGGAGCCTGTAGCTTCCTCTTCATCACTTCTTCTCTGTCTTCACGTCCATCTTCCTCTTCTTCTCCTTGCTCCTTAGCTTCTCCATGGTACCTGAGCATGCACAAAGTATCCATATGAGGTAGTAGCCATGTCTCATGTGTATCAAACTGGAAATGTGATAGGAGAGATGTCACCTCAGTTTCAAGAGCTCTTGCACGTGCTCGTGTCATGGGTCCGAAAGGTATCGAAGGAGATGTAGTTAGGTCCATGGGGATGGCCGTGGGATGCTCCGCATCAGGGGGGGGGGCCTGATCGAGATCGCATGCATGCACGAGCACACCCAGATCACTGCATAAGCATTTCATGAGCATTTTGATATGCATATAGATAGGATTGCATCCTGCATTCATTCTCATCTTCATGGACTTGCAGGTTCCTGCCGTGAACTTGACTCCGATAAGGGACGAGAAGATTGCACGACACAGTGATCCCTGGCAAGCCAAACAGATAAGTTTACCTCTTCTACATTAGTGTTCTGTAAGCTATAACTTGTGCATAGAGAATCCTCGCCGCTCTATTGGAACTAGGGTGCTCCCATCCTTGGCTCAAACGCTGCTTCGGCCTGGATGGTTGCAGTGGCCCTTGGTGAAAAGGGAGTGGACGGGGGGCTGGCACCTCAGTATGTTCCCCGACAGACTTGGTTCTCCGGCAGACGAAAAGGGTGCCAGTAGGATTGAAGGAAATATGCCCTAGAGGCAATAATAATGTTATTATTTTATTTCCTTATATCATGATAAATGTTTATTATTCATGCTAGAATTGTATTATCCGAAAACATAATACTTGTGTGAATACATCGACAAACTAAAATGTCACTAGTATGCCTCTACTTGACTAGCTTGTTAATCAAAGATGGTTATGTTTCCTAACCATAGACATGTGTTGTCATTTGATTAACGGGATCACATTATTAGGAGAATGATGTGATTGACATGACCCATTCCACTAGCTTAGTACCAGATCGTTTAGTATGTTGCTATTGCTTTCTTCATGACTTATACATGTTCCTATGACTATGAGATTATGCAACTCCCGTTTGACGGAGGAACACTTTGTGTGCTACCAAACGTCACAACGTAACTGGGTGATTATAAAGGTGCTCTACAGGTGTCTCCAAAGGTAAATGTTGGGTTGGCGTATTTCGAGATTAGGATTTGTCACTCCGATTGTCGGAGAGGTATCTCTGGGCCCTCTCGGTAATGCACATCACATAAGCCTTGCAAGCATTGCAACTAATGAGTTTGTTGCGAGATGATGTATTACGAAACGAGTAAAGAGACTTGCTGGTAACGAGATTGAACTAGGTATTGAGATACCGACGATCGAATCTCGGGCAAGTAACATACCGATGACAAAGGGAACAACGTATGTAGTTATGCGGTCTGACGGATAAAGATCTTCGTAGAATATGTGGGAGCCAATATGAGCATCCAGTTTCCGCTATTGGTTCTTGACCGGAGACATGTCATGGTCATGTCTACATTGTCCTCGAACCCGTAGGGTCCGCATGCTTAAGGTTTCGATGACAGTTATATTATGAGTTTATGAGTTTTGATGTACCGAAGTTAGTTCGGAGTCCCGGATGTAATCACGGACATAACGAGGAGTCTCGAAATGGTCGAGACATAAAGATTGATATATTGGACGGCTATATTCGGACACTGGGAGTGTTCCAGGTGATTTCGGAGAAAACCGGAGTGCCGGAGGGTTACCGGAACCCCCCGGGAGAAGTAATGGGCCATATGGGCCTAAGTGGAGAGAGAGAAGGGTAGCCAGGGTGGGCCGCGCGCCTCCTCCCCCCTTGGTCTGAATTGGACTAGAAGAGGGGGGGCGGCGCCCCCCTTTCCTTCTCCCTCCCCACTTCCTTACCCCCTCCTAGTAGGAGTCCTACTCCTACTAGGAGGAGGACTCCTCCTTGGCGCGCCAATAGGGCCGGCCGGCCTCCTCCCCTTGCTCCTTTATATACGGGGCAGGGGGCACCCCTAGACACACAAGTTGATCCACGTGATCATTTTCTTAGCCGTGTGCGGTGCCCTCTTCCACCATAATCCTCGATAATATTGTAGCAGTGCTTAGGCGAAGCCCTACGACGGTAGGACATCAAGATCGTCACCACGCCGTCATGCTGATGGAACTCTTCCCCGATACTTTGCTGGATCTGAGTCCGGGGATCGTCATCGAGTTGAATGTGTGCTAAAACTTGGAGGTGCCGTAGTTTCGGTGCTTGATCGATCGGGCCGTGAAGACGTACGACTACATCAACCGCGTTGTGCTAACGCTTCCACTATCGGTCTACAAGGGTACGTAGATCACAATCTCCCCTCTCGTTGCTATGCATCACCATGATCTTGCGTGTGCGTAGGAATTTTTTTGAAATTACTACGTTCCCCAACAATGGTATCAGAGCCTAGGTTTTATGTGTTGATGTTATATGCACGAATAGAACACAAGTGAGTTGTGGGCGATATAAGTCATACTGCTTACCAGCATGTCATACTTTGGTTCGGCGGTATTGTTGGACGAAGCGGCCCGGACCGACATTACGCGTACGCTTACGTGAGACCGGTTCTCCCGACGTGCTTTGCACAAAGGTGGCTAGCGGGTGTCAGTTTCTCCAACTTTAGTTGAACCGAGTGTGGCTACGCTCGGTCCTTGCGAAGCTTAAAACAGCACCAACTTGACAAACTATCGTTGTGGTTTTGATGCGTAGGTAAGATTGGTTCTTACTTAAGCCCGTAGCAGCCACGTAAAACTTGCAACAACAAAGTAGAGGACGTCTAACTTGTTTTTGCAGGGCATGTTGTGATGTGATATGGTCAAGACATGATGCTAAATTTTATTGTATGAGATGATCATGTTTTGCAACCAAGTTATCGTCAACTGGCAGGAGCCATATGGTTGTCGCTTTATTGTATCAATGCAATTGCGCTGTAATGCTTTACTTTATCACTAAGCAGTAGCGATAGTCATGGAAGCATAAGATTGGCGAGACGACAACGATGCTACGATGGTGATCAAGGTGTCGCACCGGTGACGATGGTGATCATGACGGTGCTTCGAAGAGGGAGATCACAAGCACAAGATGATGATGGCCATATCATATCACTTATATTGATTGCATGTGATGTTTATCTTTTATGCATCTTATCTTGCTTTGTTTGACGATAGCATTTTAAGATGATCTCTCACTAATTATCAAGAAGTGTTCTCCCTGAGTATGCACCATTGCGAAAGTTCTTCGTGCTGAGACACCACGTGATGATCGGGTGTGATAGGCTCTACGTTCAAATACAACGGGTGCAAAACAGTTGCACACGCGGAATACTCAGGTTATACTTGACGAGCCAAGCATATACAGATATGGCCTCGGAACACGGAGACCGAAAGGTCGAGTGTGAATCATATAGTAGATATGATCAACATAGTGATGTTCACCAATGAAACTACTCCATCTCACGTGATGATCGGACATGGTTTAGTTGATTTGGATCACGTAATCACTTAGAGGATTAGAGGGTTGTCTATCTAAGTGGGAGTTCTTTAGTAATATGATTAATTGAACCTAAATTTATCATGAACTTAGTACCTGATAGTATCTTGCTTTTTTATGTTTTATTGTAGATAGATGGCCCGTGTTGTTGTTCCGTTGAATTTTAATGCGTTCCATGAGAAAGAAAAGTTGAAAGATGATGGTAGCAATTACACGGACTGGGTCCGTAACTTGAGGATTATCCGCATTGCTACACAGAAGAATTACGTCCTGGAAGCACCGCTGGGTGCCAGGCCTACTGCTGGAGCAACACCAGATGTTATGAACGTCTGGCAGAGCAAAGCTGATGACTACTCGATAGTTCAGTGTGCCATGCTTTACGGCTTAGAATCGGGACTTGAACGACGTTTCGAACGTCATGGAGCATATGAGATGTTCCAGGAGTTGAAGTTAATATTTCAAGCAAATGCTCGGATTGAGAGATATGAAGTCTCCAATAAGTTCTATAGCTGCAAGATGGAGGAGAACAGTTATGTCAGTGAGCATATACTCAAAATGTCTGGGTATAATAATCACTTGATTCAATTGGGAGTTAATCTTCCAGATGATTGCGTCATTGACAGAATTCTCCAATCACTGCCACCAAGCTACAAGAGCTTCGTGATGAACTATGATATGCAAGGGATGTATAAGACTATTCCCGAGCTCTTCGCAATGCTGAAAGCTGCGGAGGTAGAAATCAAGGAGCATCAAGTGTTGATGGTCAACAAGACCACTAGTTTCAAGAAAAATGGCAAAGGGAAGAAGAAGGGGAACTTCAAAAAGAATAGCAAGCAAGTTTCTACTCAAGAGAAGAAACCCAAACCTGGACCTAAGCCTGAAACTGAGTGCTTCTACTGCAAGCAGACTGGTCACTGGAAGCGGAACTGCCCCAAGTATTTGGCGGATAAGAAGGATGGCAAGGTGAACAAAGGTATATGTGATATACATGTTATTGATGTGTACCTTACCAATGCTCGCAGTAGCACCTGGGTATTTGATACTGGTTCTATTGCTAACATTTGCAACTCGAAACAGGGACTACGGATTAAGCGAAGATTGGCTAAGGACGAGGTGATGATGCGCGTGGGAAATGGTTCCAAAGTCGATGTGATCGCGGTCAGCACGCTACCTCTACATCTACCTTCGAGATTAGTATTAGACCTAAATAATTGTTATTTGGTGCCAGCGTTAAGCATGAACATTATATCTGGATCTTGTTTGATGCGAGATGGTTATTCATTTAAATCAAAGAATAATGGTTGTTCTATTTATATGAGTAATATCTTTTATGGTCATGCACCCTTAAAGAGTGGTCTATTTTTATTACATCTCAATAGTAGTGACACACATATTCATAATGTTGAAGCCAAAAGATGCAGAGTTGATAATGATAGTGCAACTTATTTGTGGCACTGCCGTTTGGGTCATATCGGTGTAAAGCGCATGAAGAAACTCCATACTGATGGACTTTTGGAACCACTTGATTATGAATCGCTTGGTACTTGCGAACCGTGCCTTATGGGTAAGATGACAAAAACACCGTTCTCTAGTACTATGGGGAGAGAAACAGATTTGTTGGAAATCATACATACAGATGTATGTGGTCCGATGAATGTTGAGGCTCGTGGTGGATATCGTTATTTTCTCACCTTCACAGATGACTTAAGCAGATATGGGTATATCTACTTAATGAAACATAAGTCTGAAACATTTGAAAAGTTCAAAGAATTTCATAGTGAAGTTGAAAATCATCGTAACAAGAAAATAAAATTCCTATGATCTGATCGTGGAGGAGAATATTTGAGTTACGAGTTTGGTGTACATTTGAAACAATGCGGAATAGTTTCGCAACTCACACCACCCGGAACACCACAGCATAATGGTGTGTCCGAACGTCGTAATCGTACTTTACTAGATATGGTGTGATCTATGATGTCTCTTATTGATTTACCGCTATCGTTTTGGGGTTATGCTCTAGTGACGGCCGCATTCACGTTAAATAGGGCACCATCAAAATCCGTTGAGACGACACCTTATGAACTGTGGTTTGGCAAGAAACCAAAGTTGTCGTTTTTGAAAGTTTGGGGTTGCGATGCTTACGTGAAAAAGCTTCAACCTGATAAGCTCGAACCCAAATCGGAGAAATGTGTCTTCATTGGATATCCAAAGGAAACTATTGGATACACCTTCTATCACATATCCGAAGGCAAGACTTTTGTTGCTAAATTCGGAAATTTTCTAGAGAAGGAGTTTCTCTCGAAAGAAGTGAGTGGGAGGAAAGTAGAACTTGATGAGGTAACTGTACTTGCTCCCTTATTGGAAAGTAGCACATCACAGAAACCAGTTTCTGTGACACCTACACCAATTAGTGAGGAAGCCAATGATGATGATCATGAAACTTCAGGACAAGATACTACTGAACCTCGAAGATCAACCAGAGTAAGATCCGCACCAGAGTGGTACGGTAATCCTGTTCTGGAAATCATGCTACTAGATCATGATGAACCTATGAACTATGGAGAAGCGATGGTGAGCCCAGATTCCGTAAAATGGCTTGAAGCCATGAAATCTGAGATGGGATCGATGTATGAGAACAAAGTATGGACTTTGGTTGACTTGCCCAAAGATAGGCAAGCAATTGAGAATAAATGGATCTTCAAGAAGAAGACTGACGCTGACGGTAATGTTACTATCTACAAAGCTCGACTTGTCGCAAAAGGTTTTCGACAAGTTCAAGGGATTGACTACGATGAGACCTTCTCACCCGTAGCGATGCTTAAGTCTGTCCGAATCATGTTAGCAATTGCCGCATTTGATAATTATGAAATTTGGTAGATGGATGTCAAAACTGCATTCCTGAATGGATTTCTGGAAGAAGAGTTGTATATGATGCAGCCGGAAGGTTTTGTCGATCCAAAGTGTGCAAGCTCCAGCGATCCATTTATGGACTGGTGCAAGCTTCTCGGAGTTCGAATAAACGATTTGATAGTGTGATCAAAGCATTTGGTTTTGTACAGACTTTTGGAGAAGCCTGTATTTACAAGAAAGTGAGTGGGAGCTCTGTAGCATTTCTTGTATTATATGTAGATGACATATTACTAATCAGAAATGATATAGAATTTCTGGATAGCATAAAGGGATACTTGAATAAGAGTTTTTCAATGAAAGACCTCGGTGAAGCTGCTTACATATTGGGCATTAAGATCTATAGAGATAGATCAAGACGCTTAATTGGACTTTCACAAAGCACATACCTTGACAAAATTTCGAAGAAGTTCAAAATGGATCAAGCAAAGAAAGGATTCTTGCCTGTGTTACAAGGTGTGAAATTGAGTAAGACTCAATGCCCGACCAATGCAGAAGATAGAGAGAAAATGAAAGATGTTCCCTATGCTTCAGCCATAGGATCTATCATGTATGCAATGCTGTGTACCAGACCTGATGTGTGTCTTGCTATAAGTCTAGCAGGGAGGTACCAAAGTAATCCAGGAGTGGATCACTGGACAGCGGTCAAGAACATCCTGAAATACCTGAAAAGGACTAAGGATATGTTTCTCATATATGGAGGTGACAAAGAGCTCATCGTAAATGGTTACGTTGATGCAAGCTTTGACACTGGTCCGGACGATTCTAAATCACAAACCGGATACGTGTTTACATTAAACGGTGGAGCTGTCAGTTGGTGCAGTTCTAAACAAAGCGTTGTGGCGGGATCTACATGTGAAGCAGAGTACATAGATGCTTCGAAAGCAACAAACGAAGGAGTCTAGATGAAGGAGTTCATATTCGATCTAGGTGTCATACCTAGTGCATCGGGTCCAATGAAAATCTTTTGTGACAATACTGGTGCAATTGCCTTGGCAAAGGAATCCAGATTTCACAAGAGAACCAAGCACATCAAGAGATGCTTCAATTCCATCTGGGATCTAGTCCAGGTGGGAGACATAGAGATTTGCAAGATACATACGGATCTGAATGTTGCAGACCCATTGACTAAGCCTCTTCCACGAGCAAAACATGATCAACACCAAAGCTCCATGGGTGTTAGAATCATTACTGTGTAATCTAGATTATTGACTCTAGTGCAAGTGGGAGACTGAAGGAAATATGCCCTAGAGGCAATAATAATGTTATTATTTTATTTCCTTATATCATGATAAATGTTTATTATTCATGCTAGAATTGTATTATCCGGAAACATAATACTTGTGTGAATACATAGACAAACTAAAACGTCACTAGTATGCCTCTACTTGACTAGCTTGTTAATCAAAGATGGTTATGTTTCCTAACCATAGACATGTGTTGTGATTTGATTAACGGGATCACATTATTAGGAGAATGATGTAATTGACATGACCCATTCCACTAGCTTAGCACCCGATCGTTTAGTATGTTTCTATTGCTTTCTTCATGACTTATACATGTTCCTATGACTATGAGATTATGCAACTCCCGTTTGCCGGAGGAACACTTTGTGTGCTACCAAACATCACAACGTAACTGGGTGATTATAAAGGAGCTCTACAGGTGTCTCCAAAGGTAAATGTTGGGTTGACGTATTTCGAGATTAGGATTTGTCACTCCGATTGTCGGAGAGGTATCTCTGGGCCCTCTCGGTAATGCACATCACATAAGCCTTGCAAGCATTGCACCTAATGAGTTAGTTGCGAGATGATGTATTACAAAACGAGTAAAGAGACTTGCCGGTAACGAGATTGAACTAGGTATTGAGATACCGATGATCGAATCTCGGTCAAGTAACATACCGATGACAAAGGGAACAACGTATGTTGTTATGCGGTCTGACCGATAAAGATCTTCATAGAATATGTGGGAGCCAATATGAGCATCCAGGTTCCGCTATTGGTTATTGACCGGAGACATGTCTCGGTCATTTCTACATTGTTCTCGAACCCGTAGGGTCCGCACACTTAAGGTTTTGATGACAGTTATATTATGAGTTTATGAGTTTTGATGTACCGAAGTTAGTCCGGAGTCTGGGATGTGATCACAGACATAATGAGGACTCTCGAAATGGTCGAGACATATAGATTGATATATTGGACAGCTATATTCGGACACCGGAAGTGTTCCAGGTGATTTCGGAGAAAACCGGAGTGCCGGAGGGTTACCGGAACCCCCCCGGGAGAAGTAATGGGCCATATGGGCCTTAGTGGATTGAGAGAAGGGCAGCCAGGGTGGGCCGCGTCCCTCCTCCCCCCTTGGTCTGAATTGGACTAGGAGAGGGGGGGCGGCGCCCCCCTTTCCTTCTCCCTCCCCACTTCCTTTCCCCCTCCTAGTAGGAGTCAGTCCTAGTAGGAGTCCTACTCCTACTAGGAGGAGGACTCCTCCTTGCGCGCCAATAGGGCCGGCCGGCCTCCTCCCCTTGCTCCTTTATAAAAGGGGGGCAGGGGCACCCCTAGACACACAAGTTGATCCATGTGATCGTTTTCTTAGCCGTGTGTGGTGCCCCCTTCCACCATAATCCTCGATAATATTGTAGCAGTGCTTAGGCGAAGCCCTGCGATGGTAGAACATCAAGATCGTCACCATGTCGTCGTGCTGACGGAACTCTTCCCCGACACTTTGTTGGATCGGAGTCCGGGGATCGTCATCGAGCTGAAAATGTGCTAAAACTCGGAGGTGCCATTGTTTCGGTGCTTGATCGGTCGGGCCATGAAGACGTACGACTACATCAACCGCGTTGTGCTAACTCTTCCGCTGTCGGTCTACAAGGGTATGTAGATCACACTCTCCCCTCTCGTTGCTATGCATGACCATGATCTTGCGTGTGCATAGGAATTTTTTTGAAATTACTACGTTCCCCAACAAGGATATCATGTCAGGAAAACTTGTTTAATTACAGTAAAGAGGCACTCCACCTCTGCAAGGACATATACATGCACGGGTTCCCGGCAAGGCTTATCTCTTTCATTGACATGCAGATACAAATACAAGCATTACAGAACACAGACATGGATGAAAGGATTACATTATTTGAATTAATTTGGCAATTGCCTACAAGTTTAAGATGGTAAAAAGATAAGTGCTCCGTAATGCCCTTTACTGTCCCTATCCTCCTAGGCACATCCATCAAAGGCGAGGAGGACAAAAGGAGCGCCAGAGCTAAAGTCCCGTCCATTCCCATTGGGCTCCAGGGAGGTAGCCCAGAGGGAACGGAAGCACGAGGGAACGCCTCGATGAAGAGCACGGTGGAAGGCGGCCCCGTCAACCACCGTCACCAGGGCCAGCAGGACTAGGCAGGGCTAACGGAGCTGCAGCCCTAGAGGAAGCCTGCCGGGGTCCAGTTGGAAGACTGTTGGAGGAGCCCGGCAGCACCATCCACACCTCTGCATCCATCTCCCCGGCAAATCACATTGTCGGGGAAGAGGCACAGATGCAGATGGTCGTGCTGCCACCTGATGAAGATGGTGCGGGCGAGGATCAGCCGGAGTCAGAGTCGTCGCTCCTCCGCCCGCTGCCATCATCATCGCCATCACTGTCCTCCTTGTCGCTTTCGCTCGAGGAAGAGCTTTTGTCGTCGGTCGATCTCTCCATGCAGCACCCTAAGCGGCCTCCTGAGAGCCCAAAGATCTTGACGAAGAGCAGGCTAGTCTCCATTAATTTACAATAGCAAATGTGCCCCTCCGAGAAGCTGTGGGCACGAGTGAAGGTCTTCCAGCCACGACGAAGATAAATTACATGAGGGGCGGGGAAATTGACGTCAACCCACAAGCTTCCATTTCCATAGCCCCTCATGTCGGAGTCAAAACCGGCGGATCTCGGGTAGGGGTCCCGAACTGTGCGTCTATGGCGGATGGTAACAGGAGGCAGGGGACACGATGTTTACCCAGGTTCGGGCCCTCTTGATGGAGGTAATACCCTACGTCCTGCTTGAGTGATGTTGATGATATGAGTATTACAAGAGTTGATCTACCACGAGATCATAGAGGCTAAACCCTAGAAGCTAGCCTATGATCTGATTGTATGTTGTCCTACGGACTAAACCCTCTGGTTTATATAGACACCGGAGGGGGCTAGGGTTACATAAAGTCGGTTACAAGGGAGGAGATCTACATATCCGTATTACCAAGCTTACCTTCCACGCCAAGGAGAGTCCCATCTAGACACGGGACGAAGTCTTCAATCTTGTATCTTCACAGTCCAACAGTCCGGCGGTCTGGAGACCCCCTAATCCAGCACTCCCTCAGTAGCCCCCGAACCAGGCTTCAATGACGATGAGTTCGGCGCGCAGATTGTCTTCGGCATTGCAAGGCGGGTTCTTCTCCAAATTCTAAATATCTGCTGAGTAGTGTCCAGCTCCCCATAAATGTTGCACTTCTTGGCTTCTGCGCCCAATAAGGGCTATCTTGCACGTGTCGAGCGAATGCGAGGAGCCATGGCATTTTTACATTCGCCACCCTAGCCATGTAAATAAACTGTCTATTAAAGCGACGGGGATTCTTAGATCCAAACCACACCATCCTCCCACAACGAGTATCCATCGGAGCGCGCTCGGAAAAATCCATTCCAACATGGCTGGCCATCGCAGCCCCTCCTCCCGCTCCCGTAGCCCTAAGCCCGGTGATTGGGAGAAGTGTTACGTCCCGCACAACCAATTAGTAGAGTTGCAGACCCAAGGATTTCTCCCTCCAGCATATATGGTCCCCGTTCGAGCCGGGCTCGCCACCTATAATGGCGGGTAGCAAGCGGAGAGCTTCCCCAATCCCTACAAGGGGGAGCGGGTATGCCTTGTCCCTTATTTACTAAGGGGACTTGGATTTCCAATCCATCCGTTCCTCCGTGGGCGCCTGGAGTTTTACGGCCTCCAGTTGCATAATTTCACCCCCGCTTCCATATTATACATCGCTGGTTATGTTGCCCTTTGTGAGCTGTTTCTGGGCTGCGAGGCTCATTTCGAGCTGTGGAAGAGGCTATTCTGCCTTGTGCCCCGTACACAGGAGGGGTCACTATATCAAGTCGGTGGAGGCGAAATATGACGCATCGTCAGGACCGGATACCTGTCCAATACCCCGAAGAAGACGTCCGAAGACTGGCCTTCAGAGTGGTTTTACATGGAGGACGTCCCCCTTCCATATCCTATTCGGAGGGGTCTTCCCGAGTTCAACAATGCTCCTCTGAAGAAATGCTGAAGCTGGCGGCCACGGAGCCCCCAGGAGGAACACAACAGAGAAGTCCTTTACCTGATGGAACGGATTAAAGTCCTGGCTCAATCAGGATTGGCAATAATCAAGGTTATGTCAATATGCATAATGCGGGGGGTGCAGCCACTTCAGTATCGAGGGAACCCCCTGTTATGTCAACAGCCCACCTCCACAACCGGAGGACCCTGACGGGGCCCTCGATCCCGAACTCGAAGAGGATCCGGACATATTTGTGGAGCTGATAGATAGGACATTCTATCAATTGAGCTGCAATGACGCCATGGTGGCCATCACGGCCGACTATCCTGGGCTACTCCCTGCATCGCATGTAAGAAAAAACTGGAGTCCCAACTTCCGAGAAGGATCCCCTTTTATGCACTTCAACTACTGTACACATATGGTGTTTTACAGGGAAGGCCTTCGGGACGCCATGACGAGCCCGCAGTGACTCGCCAACAAGGGGCACCGAGGCCGGGTAGGCAAAAAAGGAAGGCGGTTAGGACTGAGACGTCGGCGTGGAGGTATGATACAAAACCTCGCTCCGTGGTTGTCGTCTTTCTTAAAATACAATGACGTCCATGTTTCCTAGTAGAAAAAATGCTCACCGGACTATATCCGGAGATGTTGTCGATCACGCCTCCTCCAGTCGGGCTCTAGGGCCGGACATAGAGGTGGAAGCTAACACGGGGCGAACGTTGGATGCTCCTCCTACAGAGGATGCGGATAGACTATCCGCTACAAATTGCAAAGTGGAGAGCGCCATGAATCACAGGCGTCGCTGGGCCGTACTCCATGACGCTTGTTTCTCCCAAGAGGCGTTCGATGCCTTCAACTCAGGAGACGCGTACATCCGTCCTGCTCAAAATGGTCTAGCCAGAGCCACCGACCAGTATGTAAGGGATATACGGGTAAGAAAATCTGACAATTATATATATCAGTAGCCCCCGAGACTTGAAATAGTTGACGCAACTGATTTAAGGATCATTATTTGTGCAGGTTCTTACAGAGAAGAATTCCCAATTGTCTCAAGAGCTGGAAGAGTGCAAGGCCCAGCTACGGGTCGCTGTTGCCATGTTGAAGGAGTCCAAGAGGGGCCCCTCTGGTAACACTTGTTTCCATTGCAAAGAATACAGGTACCAGATAGTATGTGGCATGCATGCAAATCTAACAATAGATGTTGCAGATGACCCCGGAGTGAATCCGGAGGCTGTGCCGGTGAATGCGGAACGTGCTGATCGACAGCTAAATGCCGGCGAGTGCATGCTTACACGAGTCAGGCAAGAGAAAAATAATCTCCGGGACACCAATATCCAGCTGGGCGTGGAACTGAAAGATGTCCGAGCCCAGCTTGCAGACTCCATGAAGGAGAATAAGCGGCTTCGACACGGCATTTTCAGTAAGTGCTTTGAACAAACTTTGGAAGGAGTTCGGCGAAGAAGCCGGCTAAGAGTGTTATGTCTGCAGGTATGCTGACGGGTCGTCCCGCGGAGGAGATGCCCGGGTCTGCAGGTGATCTTCTACCAGAGCTCTCACAACTGCACGAAGAAGTTCGGCAGGTGATGCAGGGTATTACCCAAGCCTTGTGGCCATCCGCGTCCCCGCCAGGAGGCATGGGGGAGCTTATAGAGAAGCTCAAGGGAGCGCGGCGGCGCTTCCGATTATGGAAGATATCGGCCTGCCGACAAGGTGCAAGGGAAGCCTGGGCTATGGTGAAGACGCGATATACCAAAGCTGACCCAAACCACATGGCCGATGTCGGACCTATGGGGCCCGATGGGAAAGAGATCCCCATCAGTTTGGTGTATGACCAAGTAGAATTAGCCGCAAAGTATTCCCAACAGGATTGTAGGCTAGACAGCCTGTTGGATGGTATAGAATAAGAATTTAATCAGTCTTAGTGACTGTGTACTTCAAGTGACATATATAATGTCCCTAGCCGGATTGTAAATCATTTGTCATGGCGGACCTTTTCGCTTCGACCTCTGGACCCGATAGTCCGGAGTGCATCCGAATACCCGCTCGGTTATGTAAAAACTGGGGTATGCATGGAAACCAGGCGTAGGGGTCATAAGTGCTTGAACAGACAAGTACCCAACTAGCTATGTTATATTACATGGATAGTAAGAAACATCTTCCAGATGTAATAGTTCCGTTAAGGGTTCCTGTCCCTGGGTACACATGCCCTAATGTGCATGTCCGAACTGCGAAAAGAGACGCAAGCTATAAACATCTGGGTCATGTGTCAAATTAAATAAAAGTCATCTTTTCTTCACCGACCGAATATTCCCTTAAGAACGCTAGCTTTCGGCTTCACCCAGTCTGAGGTACACATCCGGCTGACCCGACAGTAACAATCACAGAGGTGCTCCCCTTTTACCCTAGCCGAATTAACGGGAACGTAGGGCATAAATACAAGAGCCAGGCAACCCAGCTTGGCCAAAACTTAAGTCATATCGATGCATATAATGGCGAAAAAGGGTACATGTGGAAGAATAACACATGTGCAGGGCATAAAGCCTAGAAAAATAGTTATATTAAGCTTCTGTATAAGAAGCCCCCAGGTATAATGACCGCAGTTAGCGCGTCAAGATTGTGTAACCAAGACACAAGTGTAGCCTTTTAAGGCTTTAAGGAGAATAAAAAGAGAGGAAGAGAGAAAAGATAGATAATTGATATGCAAAAAATTGACGGAGGTAAGGAGACGAACATAGAGTCTGGCACTAGGCGTAGAATCTTTGGAGTCTGGCTGCGTTCCATGGGTTTGGCTCTAGTCGATTATCCGATGCATCCCGCAGACGGTATGCTCCACCGGTCAGAACCTGGTCAATAATGAAGGGACCTTACCATTTGGGCTTGAGCTTGTTCTTTTTCTTCTCCGGCAGGCGTAGAACTAGTTCGCCGATGTTATAGGTTTTGGCCCGTACTTCTCTGCTTTGATAC
Source organism: Triticum urartu (assembly GCF_003073215.2). Taxonomy (NCBI): domain Eukaryota; kingdom Viridiplantae; phylum Streptophyta; class Magnoliopsida; order Poales; family Poaceae; genus Triticum; species Triticum urartu. The sequence goes on along the minus strand of NC_053027.1, from coordinate 360,509,616 downwards.
CTTCGAGCTTGTTGCTGATAGAATGCGGAACGGGCTTTTGCCACGTCGTGCTCCTCCTCCAGGGCATCCAAACTGCCCCGCTGATCGAGCTCGGCCTCTTTTTCTTCGTACATGCGCACTCGAGGTGAGTCGTGAATTATGTCGCAAGGAAGAACCGCCTCTGCGCCGTACACCATAAAAATGGTGTGTATCCGGTAGTGCGATTCGGCGTGGTCCGCAACCCCCATAGTACGGAGTCGAGCTCCACTACCCAGTGCGTGTTTGATTCCTTTAAGGACCGCACTAATCTGGGTTTGATGCCGCTCATGATAAGACCATTTGCTCGCTCGACTTGACCTCAAAGTGATAGACATAAGCATAATCGAGCTTGATGCCCATGTTGCTGCACCAAAGTTTCACCTCGGTGGCTGTAAAGTTTGTGCCGTTGTCAGTGATGATGCTGTGGGGGATGCCATAACGGTGTACAACCCCAGATATGAAGTCTATCACCGGTCCGGATTCAGCCGTTTTGACAGTTTTGGCTTCTATCCATTTGGTGATTTTATCCACCATGACCAGTAAGTATTTTTTCTTATGGGTTCCCCCTTTAAGGGGTCCGACCATATCAAGCCCCCAGACCGCAAAGGGCCAAGTAATGGGGATTGTTTGGAGAGCGGTAGGCGGCATATGGCTTTGGTTTGCAAAAAGCTGGCAACCGACGCAATGTTGGACCAGATGCTGTGCATCTGCTCGGGCCGTCGGCCAATAGAAACCTGTATGGGAGGCCTTGCTTACAAGGGCCCGGGCTGCGGCGTGATGGCCGCCGAGTCCAGCATGGATTTCTGCCAAAAGCTTCCGCCCTTCCTCTTAGGAGATGCACCTTTGAAGGACTCTGGTAGTGCTTTTCTTATAAAGCTCTCCCTCGTGGACCTTGTAGGCTTTAGATCGCCGCACTATGCAGCGTGCCTCATTTTGGTCCTCGGGTAGTTCCTACCTGGTTAGGTAGGCGAGGAATGGTTCTGTCCACAGTGCGATGACGGCCATTATCACGTGGGTTGAAGGTGTTATTTCGATGGTAGAGCCTCCGATTGTATCAGAGTGTTCGGTATCTGATGTTGTGGCCGGGTCCGGACTATTGTTACCGGTGTCCCCTTCCCATACCACGGATGGCTTAAACTATTTTTCCAGGAAGATGTTAGGTGGGACAGGGTCGCGCTTAGCGCCGATACGGGCAAGGATATCCGCCGCCTGATTGTTTTCCCGAGCCATATGGTGGAATTCAAGCCCCTCGAACCGGGCTGACATTTTGAGGACGGCGTTGCAATATGCCACCATTTTCGGATCCTTGGCATCGATGTCTCCATTTATTTGAGATATTGCGAGGTTCGAGTCCCCACGCACCTCCAGGCATTGAATGCCCATGGAAACTGCCATCTGGAGACCGTGTAATAGGGCCTCGTATTCGGCTGCGTTATCGGAGTCTGTGTATAGTATTTGGAGTACGTATTGCACTGTATCTCCGGTGGGGGATGTCAGGACGACGCCAGCCCCCAGAAGAGCCAGCATTTTAGAGCCGTCGAAGTGCATGATCCAATTGCAGTATGCGCCGTACTCTTTAGGGAGGTCGGCTTCTGTCCATTCGGAGACGAAATCGGCCACTGCGTGGTCTATATGTTATGTCGAACAGGAGGAGCTCGATAGCCCATTTGGCAATCCGGCCGTGGCATCGCGGTTGTTTATTATGTCGTTGAGTGTTACTTCTGAGGCCACCGTAATTGAACACTCTTGAAAGTAGTGTCGTAATTTCCGGGATGCCATGAATACCGCGTATGCTATCTTTTGATAATGTGTGTACCATGATTTGCATGGAGTGAGGACAGTGGATACATAATATACCGGCTTTTGAAGTGAGAATTTATGTCCGTCCTCTCTCGTTCAATGACAAGCACTGCGCTTACAACTTGGTGAGGTGCCGCTATATATAACAACATTGGTTCGCCGACATTTGGTGCGGCCAAGATTGGGTTGGTGGCCAAGATGGCTTTTTATTTCTTCCAATCCAGCCGTGGCTGCATCCGTCTACTCGAAGTGTTCGGTGCGCCGAAGAAGGCGATAGAGGGGGAGTGCCTTTTCTCCTAATCGGGATATAAAGCGGCTTAAGGCCGCCACACATCCAGTTAACTTCTGGATTTGCTTGAGGTCAGTTGGGATAGCCAACTACAAAAGAGACCGGATCTTAGCCGGATTTGCTTCAATTCCTCTACTGGAGATGATAAAGCCCAGGAGCTTTCCGGCGGGTACGCTGAAAACGCATTTTTCCAGATTGATCTTAATGTCGTATGTTCGGAGATTGTCGAACGTGAGCCTCAAGTCATCTATTAGGGAGTCGACGTGTCTGGTTTTAACGACCACATCATCGACGTATGCCTCCACTGTTTTCCGATCTGCTTTTCCATACATGTCTAAATCATGCGCTGATACGTTGCGCCGGCGTTTTTAAGCCCGAAGGGCATTGTGTTAAAACAGAAGGGGCCGTATGGAGTGATAAATGCCGTTGCGGCTTGATCGGACTCCACCATCTTAATTTGGTGCTAACCGGAGTATGCGTCGAGGAAGCACAATGAGTCGTGTCCTGCGGTAGTGTCGATAATTTGATCGATGCGAGGGAGGGGGAAGGGATCCTTTGGGAAAGCCTTATTAAGGTCCTTGAAGTCGACGGATAGGCGCCAGGATTTGTCCTTCTTTGGTACCATCACCAGGTTTGCTAGCCAATCCAGATGCTTTATTTCTCTAATGAATCCGGCCTCCAGTAACTTGTCTAGCTCCTCTCCCATGGCTTGTCGCTTAGGTTCGGAGAAACGCCGAAGAGTCTGCTTGACTGGCTTGAATCCCTTTAGAATGTTAAGGCTATGCTCGGGCAGCCTACGTGGGATTCCTGGCATGTCTGAAGGATGCCAGGCGAATATGTCCCAATTCTCGCACAGGAACTCCCGTAGTGCGGCGTCTACAGCGGTGTCGTGGGTTTGTCATGGCAGATGTCCTCGTGAAAGGACTTAGTCATGTAGCCATCGCTACGGGTTAGCTTAAAGGGGTTAAACCGGACAAGGGGACACGATGGGTTTTATACTAGTTCTGCCCCTTCGATGAAGATAAAAGCCTACATCTAGTTGTGATTGGTATTGCTAGGGTTTTGATGACCAGGGAGCGAATCCGCTTTGCCTGGCTTTCGAGTTGTTGTCTGTTCCCCTCAAACCGCGACCGGATCGTACCTTTATATACATAGGTTGACTCCTGCCGGTTTACATAGTCCCGAGGCCGGGTCATAGAGGTGTCCGGCTCGGTCTCTATTCCTCTAACTTATAATACATGTTTATATGACAAAGTCGGTTCACATCTACAGGCTTTAACCCGCCTTTGGGCCTTGGGTCTTCGTAAAGCGCCACCATCTTCATATCTTCATGGGCTTCTATCTTCATGGAGCAAACCCGGCCACTCCTAGCCGGTTTACCTCCAGTAACCATATCCCCAACATTACGCCCCAGATTGATTTGCACTTGTTCAAATCAATCTTCAATACTTAGAAAAATTCTTGCCCTGGCACCTTCTTATAAATCTAGTAAATCGCCATGACGCCATCCTTTAAATCCGCAGTAAATCATTATGACGTCATCTACCCGTTGAAGCCGAAGATATCCTTCATTAATGAACATTCAACCCTTGAGGTGACATCCTTATTAACTATCCATTTCCAGCTCCTCGATTTACGCACCTGTCGCTTATCGGTTCACCTTATAAATAGGACCACGGGCCCTTCTCTTTTTCCCCTTCGTCTTCTTCACCTCTTCTTCCTCCTTGCGACATATCTGTCCCTGAGCGCCGCCGCTGCCACCAAGCTTTTCCTCCATCTCTTCGCCGGCCGGTGCATCAACCTGGTTGGGACAGAAAGCTGCGGCGCTCCTTCGTTGCTTCCATCAGTCTCTGTAAGTCTTTCCCTTCCCCCCTTTGTAGATCTGTTTATGGTTCCCTCGTTCTACGTAGTTCTCGAAGTTCATCAGGGCTCCAGTGCGGATCTTCCCTGTTCCTCCTTATCTATGGATAAAAAACTTCAAGCTTGATATATTGCTCGTAATGGTTTACTTTCCGCTACCACAACAAACCTTTTGTACTCGAAAAACTGATCTGATCCATTACGAACTGCTTTGGGTCCACCCCTTTTAGGTCAAAATATTTTTGCTTTCCTGTATTTCAGTAGATCCAAAATTTCCATGTCTCCTCGTGGAACCTGTTTCACCTTACTTAGTCATTTTTATCTTGGATTTGTATCCTCTTTACCACATAGGTGGTTTACCTTTCTAAGAACAACCTATCACATACCATTAGTCCCTCGTAATCCGGAAAACCCTTTTACATCCGTTGTTATAATCCGGTTTAACAACATGTGTATACCTTTGTTCTGATATGACCTTGTCATTCATTATTGTATCAACCTCTGATTTACGCAATTTTACATAGCTGTATATCTTTATTCCGTCGCACCTTGCGTACCACCATGAATGATTTGTAAACCAGTATTTCTTTTTAGCTTCTTGTTCACAGTGGCCAAACAGTTTTATGCTTGCAACTGGGCTCCTTCCCGATTACAGAAGAACAGTTGAACGGAATGGTAAATATTGGCACTTTGCCCAAAAAAACTAAGATTCGATGGCGAGTTCCAGGAATAGAGAATCCTCCAGTAACCGGGTGAGGTAGTGGTCTCTGTCGACCACATAGGTCATGGTTTCAAACCACCCATGTCGAAGTTTTTCCGAGATGTTCTTGCCAGTTTCCAACTCCATCCTCAAGATATTGGACCCAACTCGGTGTCCAGTCTATGCAACTTCCAAGTCTTCTGTGAAGTGTACTGACAAGAAGAACCAACTGCTGAGCTGTTCTGGGATTTTTTTTCATCTGAACCGGCGCACGGAATTTGTAAACGGTCCCAACACTGAACTTGGTGGCGTCTCTATTCAAAAGTGGAAAGAAGTTGAGTTCCCTCATGCCAAGCTGCACAGTCACCCTAAGGACTGGAACCAGACTTGGTTCTACTGTAAGGATACCTCTCCTGAAGATGAGAACCCTCTACCAGGCTATCGTGACCACCAGCTTTCCAACACTCATCCATTGCCGCAACGTTTAAGTTCTGCAGAACGGGCCGCATATGCCCCTCAACTCGCCAAGCTCCGAGCCTTTATGGCCAATGGTTTATTGGGCGTCGACTTTGTGCGTTGTTGGATATCTTGGAGCATCTTGCCATTAAGCTGCCGCTCCGGTTTAATGTGTGAGTACACCGGTGAATTAGAAGACCCCCAACGCCACATCAACATTCAGTTAACTGATGAAGAGGTCACTGAAGGTGTTAAGAAAATTTTGAATGAATCGTAATCTGTCTATCGCCAAACCGGCTTGAACCCCTTATACACACAAAATAAACCGCCTGTTGTAAGTACTATCCTTCCTTTTTATCTTCGATATTTTTTAAATTGTTCAACCCATAAACATTCTTATGTTTGTTTATAAACAGGGTGATGATCCATTCTGGAAGAGGAAATCCGTAGATAAAGCGGCAAAGCCATCCCGTCTCAAAACAAAAGCCGTCAAGAGAACCTCAAAGAGGAAAACAGCTGAACATATCAACATGGAACTTGATGAAGATGCAGATGAACCGGAAGTTGTGGTAGAACTTGACTCACTTGGCTCCCTTTTCATGCACCTCATTAACAATGATCTTTATCACGAGGACGTGGAAGGCAGCCAGGCTAATGACATAGAGATAATTACCCTTTCCTCCGGTTCAGACTCTATGCCAACACAAAAACCCGTCAAGCGGTCCGGAAAGTAAGCTTTTCTCATCCTCTTGCTTAATTGGATCCAACATTTATTTTGAAGACGCAACAGCACGAGGCTCGCCGGACAACCCGGCACAGCGGCTAGCAGGTCACTTTGGCCGGTTTACCTGACAGCCTGGTTCAGAAACGCCGATCTGAGGTCTCCCCCACTTCTGACAAGTCTTATCCCAAGGCAGGTTATTTCCGTCAACCTCTTAATCCGTCTGATTCAAATTATCAGGTGACACCTCCCTCATCCTTTGGCGAGTCAACAGCGACCCAACTCCCTCCTCTTAAAACTGTAGCTGGGTAAGTACTCAAACCCTTTCTTCGAATGTTTGCATATCTTGAATAGTATGCTTAATTTTCACCTCTTTTATTTTTGTTTGCACAGCCAAAGCCAGACCCAGCTAAAAAGGTTGGGTGAACAACCCGTCTGAAGACCAGGTGGTTCTTGAATAGGAGCAAACAGGTGAACCGGACCAAACTGGTGAGCCGGAGGGTCCCCATCCTGAAGCTACCCTTGATGAGCCACCCCCTCAAAATCAGAATATCGACAAATAAACCGAAGCTGACACTGCTGTTCCTGATACTGAACCGGCAGCTCCAATCCGGGCTAGTCCGGTGAGAATTACTGGCACTCCACCATCACCCGTAAAAACTACTGGAGGCCAAGGAGATGATGTTATCATTACTGGCATAGGCCACAGCTCTCCTGGCCATCCTGTAATCTTGGCCAAACATAGTGCCAAAGAAAAGTGTGCTGCCATGGAGAAGGGTAAATGGAGCACTGATTTATCAAGTTATGCTCATCTCAGCGCTGAAGAACTCCACTCCAGTTTTTTAAATTGTCTGCACTCAAACCATGATTATGAAGCCAGTTTGGTGAACCTGATGAAGGAACGCTATGAGGTATTTTTCATCTCCTTTCATTTCTTGCCTCCAAAGTCTAAACATCAGCCCAAGTAGCTCCCAAGGGCCGTTTTATGATGTGAATCTTAAACTGGGACTTTGTAATACCGTAATCCTTACATGTTGATTCTCAATATGTCAAGTCCTCAGTAAAAACAAAATCGATACTTTATCAGTGTAGTTATGTAGCTTTCATCGGTGTAGCCCCCAAGGGCCGGTTTAGCTTTGCGAGGTAACCGGGGTCTTGAATCCATGCATCAGTTTTGAACAAATGTACATTACCCCCCAAGTGTTAAGGATAATGCTTGCATTGTACTTGAGACTTGTGAAAGACTTGTTGATAATAGAGCAAATAAGCATTAGCCCCCAAGTACGAAGTGCATAACTTATTATACGCTTAGTACTTAGAAAATACATGTCCTGTTGTTGACATATCTTTGCCTTTGCAGGCCGAGCTAAGTAATAGGGATGCTCGAATCGCTGATCTTCAAGAGAACGTGAAGTCCCAACAAGTAGAGGCTTCGAAAGCCAAGGAGGAGCTGACCAATGCCCTGGTAGCTATGGAGAAGTTAAACAAGACTTTTAACAAGGAGCGTGCTGACTGGGAAGCCGAAAACGCCAGTTTAACCAAGAAAGCCGAAGACGCAAAAGCAGCCCTGAAGCCAGTTTTAGACGAACTGAACGGCTTGAAGCAGCAGATCGACGCCATGACGTCCGCTGTGTTCGGTAAGTACCTCCTTATGTTGTTTGTCCAATTCATGAGATCTTATCATTTACCAGTTTGCTGATATTGAACCATGACAGGCACTCGTATTCTCATCTAGGCGCTGATATGCGGATGAAGCTTAAAGCGGCTTATACCTTAATAGAACAGCTATACTCTGGATCCCAGCGTGCTATTTGCACTGCAGCCTAGAACAAGCCGGCACCATCATTGATAAAAGAAACCCTTGAGAAGCTGGCCATGCTACCAGCCCGGATTACCGAACTGAAGAAGGCAGCCGCAAGATCAGGAGCGCTGACCACACTAATCCGGGCCAAGGCATGGATTCCGGATCTTGAAGCGGATGACATCATTAAAGGATATCCAGGTGTGATGGAGGACGGTTCAAACTTCAACAATGATGATCTCCGAAGGCTGACAAAGGAGATGCGGCCAATAGCCAGCAAACTGGCGGAGGACACGAACTTATCTCATTTCCAGCCGGTTTACGATGCTGAAGGAAAGAGACAACCAGCCAAAATCCATGAAGTTGAAGAACTTGTGCCTCCAATCCGTAAGCATACGTATGCTCCTGACATTAACCCCTCCAGCCTTATCCATGAAGAAGCCGTGTTTCAAGCTTTAACGGGAATCGATGGGTCAACGGTTGATTTCCAGCGTCTAGGGAGGGATGAAGAAGAGGTGATTGCACTAAATGACCCTCAATCGTCAAGCCGTCCCGATGAAGCATCCTAAACCGGTAGCCGGTTTATCAGCTACTGTGTGCCACTGCTTGAAACAATTATTCAATTGGAGCCGTTTTGAAGCTTCTTGTAATAGGATAGCAAAAACACATTTATCTGCCATGCCATCGAGCATGCTTTGTGTTGCTTGATATTGTGAAAAACTTGCTCCACTTCTGGAATCTATCTATGCATAATCCATTATACTTTATGTTCCTACATATAAGAACTAAAAAGCGTCCTAGTGGTTTACCACTAGACGGGTCATGATGCCCAACAGCCATACATAACTTGGATGGCTATCCAAATTTTATTTAAACCAGATAAGATAAATACTATCTGTGACATACCTCGTTTTAGCTGACCAACTACTTGTATGATAAAGGTGAAGAACACCAGTCCATAGCATTGTCAACTCATTGCCCTCTTGCCGGTTCATATAGAAACCATTTGGAGCTATAATAGCTGCATAATACTGGTGATATATAATCAAAAACCAGACCGGAAGAATATTCTGCTGATTTAAAACTCATCATGTACTGACAACTAAGCGTTGAAAGGCATGCCGGGTTGGAAAGAAACACCGGTTTAGCATAAAAAATATTTATAAATCCCTTATCATAAAAAATCGCAAAGACAAAAAATATAAAAGGCTTTTCATGGGCTGCCAGGCCCTAAATCAAAGCTTTTCATGGGCTGCCAGGCCGCTGAGTTAAACCGTTTTGCAAAGCCTGTTAAGATGGACCTCAATCTTTAACCAATCACCGTTTTAACTTTGACAAGTTCAGGGTCCATGGAAGTAACTTGTCAAACGTTCGATGGGTCATACCAGGTTTACCTAGACGGAGTGGCTTACTTAAAGAGGCAGGATAACCCGGAGTTTTAGGTGAATACACCTGGCTTCCAAGCCTAGCTTGATAGCCTATTACAAGGGTTCAAGTTCACTGTTCTTTGAGAAGCAAGGAGCCCCCAGGTAGTATGTGAGCTATGCTTAGTGGTTACCTATGTTTGAACTGTGCTTAATGCAACAGATTCTCTTTGGCTCCACATAATTTCCTTTTGGCTTAAAGCCTATCAAGATGTGTAGCTATGGTGTGAAAACAACCAAGCCCCCTAGTGACATCCCTTTTTTGGTTTTAAACCGATCAAGAGGTGTAACTATGGTTCAAATATGATCAAGCCCCCTAGTGATTTTCTTTATATACGTGCGTTTGTAGAGGCCGATTTAACAAAACTCCGCTTTCTCCGTAGAAGCCCTTTGTAGGCTCACATGATGTAAAAAAGAACAGATACCCCGCTTTATTCGAGGCTCTGGTTTATTATATAATATATACATTGTCATAAGTATGTACATAAGAAGAGCCTGTGGCTCAAGTATTCCACATTCGCTTGGTGTCCTCCTCCGATTTACGTGAGTCTTTGTGCTCTCGAACATCAATGAGGTAGTATGACCCGTTGTGCAGATTCTTGCTGACCACAAAATGTCCTTCCCACGGTGGGGATAACTTGTGCATATCAGTCTGATCCTGGATGAGCCGGAGCACCAGATCACCCTCTTGAAAGGTTCTGGTCTTAACCCGGCGGCTGTGATAACATCGGAGATCTTGTTGATAAATCGCCGAACGTGCTACTGCGAGATCACGCTCCTCATCTAACAGGTCCAGTGAGTCCTGACGTGTCGTCTCATTATCAGCTTCAATATAAGCTGGCACACGTGGCGAGTCGTGACGGATGTCACTAGGAAGAACTACCTCCGCTCCATAAACCATGAAGAAAGGCGTGTAACCCGTAGATCTGTTAGGTGTGGTGTTGATGCTCCATAACACAGAAGGCAACTCCTCCACCCAACAACCCGGTGTCCGCTTCAAAGGAGCCATGAGGCGGCGTTTAATACCTCTCAAAATTTCTTGATTTGCCCTCTCCGCTTGACCATTAGATAGGGGGTGAGCCACCGATGCCATATCAAGCTGTATGTGCTCACGTTGGCAAAATTCCTCCATCTCTCCCTTTGACAGATTAGTACCATTATCAGTTATAATAATTTGTGGAAAGCCAAACCGGAATATCACCTTTTTAATGAACTGAACCGCCGTGGCCGCATCACACTTGCTGACTGGCTCTGCTTCCACCCATTTGGTGAACTTGTCAACTGCCACTAAAAAGTGGGTCTATTTGTCCTTGGATCGCTTAAAGGGTCCAACCATATCGAGCCCCCAAGTCGCAAACGGCCAAGTTATTGGAATCATCCTCAACCCCTGAGCCGGAATATCAGCACGGCGTGCAAATTTTTGACAACTGTCACATCTTTTGACTAAATCCTCAGCATCAGTGTGAGCTGTTAACCAATAGAAACCATGACAAAAAGCCTTAGCCACCAATGATTTTGAACCAGCGTGATGACCGCAATCTCCTTCATGGATTTCTCGCAAAATCTCACAACCCTCTTGAGGAGATACACAACACTGAGTTGCTCCCGTGACACTATAACGATGTAACTCCCCATTGACTATGGTCATTGACTTGGAACGCCGGATAATCTGACGGGCCGAGGTTTAATCCTCTGGCAACTCGCCCCGGTTCATGTAAGCTAGGTATGAGATTGTCCAATTCGGTATAACATGCAAAGCTGCCACCAATTGGGCCTCCGGGTCCGAAATAGCCAACTCCTCCTCTGTTGGTGTCTTGACCGACGGGTTATGTAGTACGTCAAGGAAGACATTTGGTGGGACCGGTTTACGCTGAGAGCCAAGGCGGATTAAAGCATCCACCGCTTCATTCTTTCACCGGTCTATAGGGTCAACTTGATAACCCTTGAAGTGACCAGCCACCGTGTCCACCTCTCGTCGATATGCAGCCATGAGTGGGTCTTTAGAATCCCAAGGGACAGACACCTGTTGAACCACCAGATCCGAGTCACCGAAGCACTTAACCCGACTTAAGTTCATCTCCTTAGCCATCCGAAGACCGTGGAGTAAGGCCTCGTACTCAGCTGCATTGTTAGTACAAGGGAACATTAAATGGAGGACATAACAAAACTTGTCACCTCGTGAGGAAGTTAGTATGACTCTAGCCCCCGAACCCTCCAACTATCTGGATCCATCCAAGTGAATAGTCCAATACGTGTTATCTGGCTTTTACACTAGTGTATGTAACTCTGTCCAATCATTGATGAAATCCACGAGTGCTTGGGATTTAATCGCTGTGCGAGGTGTGTATTTGAGCCCGTGAGGTCCAAGCTCAATGGCCCACTTGGCAATCCGGCCAGTTGCTTCTCTGTTTTGAATGATATCTCCCAGAGGGGCTGAACTTACCATTGTGATAGGATGACCCTGAAAATAATGTTTGAGCTTCCGACTTGCCATAAATACTCCATACACCAGCTTTTGCCAATGTGGATACCTCTACTTTGATTCAATAAGCACCTCACTGATATATTAAACCGTCCGTTGAACCGGATATTCCTTTCTAGCCTCCTTGCGCTCCACAACAATAGCCATGCTAACAGCTCTGGCATTAGCAGCCACTTACAGGAGTAAAGGCTCTTTATCGATCGGAGCTGCAAGCACAGGCGGTCCAGCTAACTGCCTCTTCAGATCCTCAAACGCTTTATCAGCCACCTCGCTCCAGACAAAGTCATCTGTTTTCTTTAGCATCTGATATAAAGGGATAGCTTTCTCCCTGAGAGGACTGATAAACCGGCTCAAAGCCGCAATCCGGCCGGCCAAACGTTGAACGTAATTGATACACGCCGGTTTAGCCAAAGATGTATTGCTGAAATTTTTTCCGGATTAGCCTCAATGCCCCTGTTTGACACCAGAAAGCCCAAGAGTTTGCCTGCCGGGACACCAAAGAAACATTTGTCCGGATTGAGCATCATCTTGTAAACCCAGAGGTTGTCAAAGGTTTCTCTCATGTCATCTATCAATGTTTCCTCTTTCCTGGACTTTGTCACAATATCATCCACATATGCATGAACATTGTGCCCAATCTTCTTATGGAGACAATTCTGAACACAGCTTGATAAGTCGCCTGGGTACTCTTGAGCCCAAAGGGCATGGAGACATAGCAGAAGGCTCCAAAGGGAGTTATAAAAGCTGTCTTCTCCTGGTCCTTAACTGCCATTTTGATCTGATGGTAACCAGAATAAGCATCCAAAAAACACAAGCAGTCACAACCCGCCATTACATCAATAATCTGATCAATACGAGGGAGGGCAAAGGGATCTGCTGGGCAAGCCTTGTTCAAGTCTGTGTACTCCACACACATATGCCAAGTGCCATTTTTCTTGAGAACCAGCACCGGATTAGCCAACCACTCCGGGTGAAAGACCTCCACGATAAATCCTGCGGCCAACAACCGAGCTACCTCTTCACCAATAGCCTTGCGCCTTTCTTCGTTGAAGTGGCGGAGAAACTCTCTGACCGGTTTAAACTTAGGATCAATGTTAAGTGTGTGCTCAGCGAGTTCCCTCACTACACCTGGCATGTCATAAGCCTTCCATGCAAAGATGTCCCGGTTCTCATGGATGAACTCGATGAGCGCGCTTTCCTATTTGGGATCCAGGTTAGCGCTGATGCTGAACTGCTTGGATGAATCTCCAGGAACAAAATCAACCATCTTAGTATCTGTGGCCAATTTAAACTTCAACGCCGGATCGTGTTCCGTAGTTTGCTATTTTCAAAGAAGTCATATCTGCCGGATCAACCTTGTCTTTGTAAAACTTCAGCTCTTCTGTGGCACAAACCGACTCAGCATAAGCCGCATCACCTTCCTCACATTCCAAAGTGATCTTCCTGCTCCCATGTACTGTGATGGTCCCCTTATGACCTGGCATTTTAAGCTGCAGATAAACATAATGCGGCCTTGGATTGAACTTGGCGTAAGCCGGTCGCCCAAACAGAGCGTGATACGAACTTTTGATTTTTACCACCTCAAAAGTCAATGTTTAGTATTTAGCACACACCGCTTCGTCCACATCTAGAATCTCCATTGCCATCTCATAGCTTTCAACCCATGCCTCTGGTTGCAAATCGGCGGTGTAATTGGGTACCTTACGAGGGCCCTTAAAATCCTTGGGCAGCTGCACATTACGCAAAGCGGGGGTGAGACACGGCACCCCTAAGGAACTGAATACCGCACCTGGCTCTACCGAAGCGGTAGGGTGAACTGGAGTAGGTTGACGGGCTCCATGCAGAGCTACTAATTTGGCCTCTCGACGTGCATGACCATGATCCACCACATCCTGCGCATTAGCCCCTCCACCTGCCGGGTTGTGACCTCGTGGTGAATTACGGCGACGTGCACTGCTGCACACGACCGGTTCATCCTCAACGTGCCTGTTGTAGCTCCGGCTCGGGCGGAGGGTGGAATGAATCCTCTCACGACTATGCGAATAAGCCTACTGCTAGTTTAACGCCGTTTGAAGGAGCTCTCTGGCCCGTCGTGCCTCAATTGCAACTGGTGACTCGCCGTCGTCGGGAGGGCTGCCAATCGTGAAGCGGCGGCCACAATGTTGTCCAACGGGTTGGAGTAATGCCCCCGGGGCGTCGGAACATACTGTGTCACAATGTTGTTCTGACGAGGCGGGTCCATCATGCGCGGCCGAACCGGCGCTCCAGTTCTCGGCGCCTCCTTCCGGTTTAATACTGGCTGGTTACTAGTTCCTGCTCCTGGCGTGTTGAAGAGATTTCTTGGCTCATAACTCGGCGGGATATGCGACTGGAATCTTCTTCTCATGACTTCCTCTGAGGCATTCTGATCCAGCCTAAGCCTGTAGGCCTGAGCTTCCAACTCGGCCTGTTATGTAGCCATCCCGGCATTCTCTGCTACTAGGTCCGCTTTAGCCTGAGTTATCTGATCTTTCACCTTTGTGATCTCCGCATTGTGCTGATCCCGGGCCGCTGCGTAAACCTCTGCGGCCATCAATGTTGCTAGAGTGTCGAACAAGTCAGACAGAATTTGAGCCGGAGGTGGTGCAGAGCCCCCCGCTCCCGCCGGTGTTGTTGTTGCCGAACCAGAGAGCATTGCCGCGGTGGTTGATGAGTGGGGTGCTGGTTGTGTACCGGCCATAAAGATAGTGACCCGGTTTGGCAGATCAAGGGGGTCCAGAATACTGTTGCCATCGGAACCTTCGCTAATCCGACCGTCCTGCAACTGATATAGCGATTCTGTTTCTCCAGTTGAAGACTCGTCATCAGAGCAGACAACGGTTTCTCCATCAGATGCCGGTCCTTCCTCGTATTCTGCTCCATGGATGACACCTACAAAAACATGCCTTGCTGCGGGCTGAACCAGGGGAGAGCTTGCACGCTGAGCCATCTCGATGATGTCGGCGCAGGTGTCTAGCTCAGGGCCCGGTTCGCCGATCTTGCCGATGAAGATGTGAATCCCACCAAAGGGGACCCGGTACCCGTATTCGATTGAACCGGCCTCGGGGCCCCATCCAGCGTCATCGATGTAGAGCTTGCCGCGACGACTCTTGGTCATCAGGCCCATAGCGTATCCCTTGAGTCCATCAAAGCTGCCCTTCAAGAACTCGAAACCATCGTGCGATAGCCCCAAAGTGGGCGCCAACTGTCGTGGGTTTGTCATGGCAGATGTCCTCGTGAAAGGACTTAGTCGTGGAGCCATCACTACGGGTTAGCTTAAAGGGGTTAAACCGGACAAGGGGACACGAGGGGTTTTATACTAGTTCGGCCCCTTCGATGAAGGTAAAAGCCTACATCTAGTTGTGATTGGTATTGCCAGGGTTTCGATGACCAGGGAGCGAATCCGCTTTGCCTGGCTCTCGAGTTGTTGTTTGTTCCCCTCAAACCGTGGCCGGGTCATCCCTTTATATACATAAGTTGACACCCGCCGGTTTACAGAGTACTGAGGCCGGGTCATAAAGGTGTCCGGCTCGGTCTCTATTCCTCTAACTTATAATACAAGTTTATATGATAAAGTCGGTTCACATCTACAGGCTTTAACCTGCCTTTGGGCCTTGGGTCTTCGTAAAGCGCCACCATCTTCATATCTCCATGGGCTTCTATTTTCATGGAGCTAACCCGGCCACTCCTAGCCGGTTTACCTCCAGTAACCATATCCCCAACAGTGGGGTTTAACTGTGCCCCGATGGATGCTATTTTGTGGGGTCCCTTGGATGGACTTGGAATTTGACTATTTCATCCGCTGGTTTAAAAGAGGTGGACTTGGACCTTTTGTCTAGTATCACGTCGTCCCTGTCCAATATGGAGCGCAGCGTGGTTAATTCCTCCGCCATAAGGGCTTCGAATAATGCCTCGAGGGCCAGTGTGGCTGTTTTGTTCTGGCGCGGAGTGCTATGTCCAGATCACTAGCTAGAGTGATGATTCCATTGGGCCCGGGCATTTTGAGCTTCATGTAACTGTAATGGGGTATGACTTGGAAAATCGTGAATGCCTCCCGCCGTAGAAGGGCGTGGTATCCACTACTGAACGGGGCCACTTGGAATGTAATTTCTTCGGACCTGTAATTATCCGGAGTGCCGAATACCACATCTAGTGTGATTTTCCCAGTGCAACGTGCCTCCCGACTAGGGATGATTCATCGGAAGGTCGTGCTGCTTTGCTCAATACGGTTTCTATCTATTTCCATTTTTTGAAGAGTCTCCTCATAAATGAGGTTTAGTCCGCTTCCGCCGTCCATGAGAACTTTAGTGAGCCGAAAGCCGTCCACAATTGGACTGAGGACCAAGGCGGCTAGTGCTCGGGCTTTTCGGAATTTAGGTTCGTCACTGGCATTGAAGGTGATAGCCATGTCGCTCCATGGATTTATTGCTGCCACGTGGCAGACTTCGGCAAGGCTGCGGAGTGCTCGCTTAAGCCTATTATTTGAGGCGAAGGTCTCGAAGACTGTCAATACTGCATTGTTATCCACGGGATGGTGCTCTGAGGTGTTTTGGATGAGGAGATCCTCACCGCTCTTGGCCACCTGCCGGAGTACCCAACATGCTCTAAGGGTGTGTCTTGGTATGGTATCCGCTGTACTATGAATTTTGCAGGGCCTGTTAAGCCATCCCTCCAATACGGTTCCACGCCCTGTAGTGGGCTTTTGCTTCTTTGTAATTGAGTCGGGCGACTTATGAGAGTGCACCCTTTTAGTTCGAACTGGGGGTTTTGTCAGAGCCGGATTATGCCAAAATTTTGTTTGGGTTTCCAGGAGCTTTCCATCGCACAGTACTTCCGTACTATGGCCGCCAAGTCAGCGAAGTGTGCTATGTCACAGCGACTTATGGCGTTGAGGATTCCCTTGTCCGTGCAATTGTTGCAAAAGAACGAAATTGTCTCTTCCTCGCGACAGTCCTTGACCTTGTTCATTACAAGAAGGAATCTGGCCCAATAGTGATGTACTGTCTCTTGGGGCTCTTGCCTAATGTGGAAAAGATCGTTTGTATCTAGGTGGGTGGGTTGATTTAAGTCCAGACCTTGACCCAATCTGAGACCCCAGGGCGGGGGAGTTTCCGATCTTGGAAGTTCGGGTTCCGGGATGTTGCCCCGTAGGTTCGGTATGCAGCCTGATTCTAGGTTCAGGGTTAGGGCGATGTCCTCCCGTGGGCGGGTATCCGGCTCAGATGGCTCGGGAATCCGGACATAGTTCGTCCTTAGGATAGAGGGAGAATCGCCGCATTGCTCCTCCACCACCGCTATCTGATGGGTGACCGACGAAGAGTTAATCTCCCTTTGGTCGGGTTTAAGCCCAATCTGATTGTAGTCCGTAGCGACTCCCAGAGCGGCGATGCGATCTAAGAGCTCATTCAAAGAGGAGAGCTCCATTGGATCCATCTGCTCAGTGAATTTCGAGCCAATGTGGAGGATATTTTCGATGACCTGAGAAGTCATCGTCGGTGCAGTGGCCAAGTGGGCGGTCATGACGAAGCCGCCTAGTCAGAGAGTTTGGCCTACAGCCAGGGCTCCCCCAGAGGTGATGTTGTCCTTGACAACGAGACGAGACATCCCTCCCTATGATGACGACACAGTGGAACTCTCAATGAAAGCACCAATGTTGGTGTCAAAACCGGCGGATCTCGGGTAGGGCGTCAGGAATTGTGCCTCTAGGGCGGATGGTAACAGGAGGCAGGGGACATGATGTTTACCCAGGTTCGGGCCCTCTTGATGGAGGTAATACCCTACGTCCTGCTTGATTGATCTTGATGATACGAGTATTACAAGAGTTGATCTACCACGAGATCGTAGAGGCTAAACCCTAGAAGCTAGCCTATGGTATGATTGTATGTTGTCCTACAGACTAAACCCTCCGGTTTATATAGACATCAGAGGGGGCTAGGGTTACACAAAGTCGATTACAAGGGAGGAGATCTACATATCCGTATTACCAAGCTTGCCTTCCGCGCCAAGGAGAGTCACATCCGGACACGGGACGAAGTCTTCAATCTTGTATCTTCACAGTCCAACAGTCCGGCCAAAGGATATTGTCCGACTGTCCAGAGACCCCCTAATCCGGGACTCCCTCACCTCATGTGTAGCTTTAGAGCGCGCGGTTGCTCGAGCTCCATCTCCCGCGCAATGCTCAGGAACTCTGCTGGGTTCAGCCTCCCATCCTACTTCTCAGGTATCTCCGGCTTGAACGTGCATACGGACGGCCAACGGACTTCCGGCAACTCTTGTGTAAAGGCAGGGCAGTCGACCTCGAAAGGTAGGCACCCGCCAACACCGAGCGTTGGCTCATCGACGTTGAGGTCATCGCACCCATCGGTCTGGCGAGGGTCGTTGCGGCGCCGTTCGGCGACGATGCGCGCGTCTCCCTCCTGCCTGTGTTCCGGGGTTCGACGTTGGCCTAGACGTGCTCGAGGCTCAGAAGAGGCCATCGAGACGTCGTCGGTGTCTTGATTCTTCTGCGCCCTCACCGGCTACCGTGGCAGAGACTAAACCGTGGGGACAGCCCACTTCGTACAGCTACTGGCGTGGGCGGAGGCTGTTGCTTGGGTAGGTTGAAGTGGGCAAGCTCGTCATGATCCCCCAGCTTCAGTGAAACCGAGCAAGCTTTGGATTGTGGCACACCACTCATCCATATGCACGGTTGCCGGCGGGAACCTCAATAAAAGTTGACCTCACGCCATGGCTTCCATGGCCGTGCCTGGCATGGATGTCGATGACGTCGACCGCAGCATCGCCTGGCTCCGGTTGGTGCCACCGGTGGCGGCGGCAGCGCCGCGCCCATGCTGCGGTTGGACGACCACTAGGGCAGTGGGGTCGCCCGGCGATGGTGCTCGAAGATCAGCGGCTCCGTTGAGCACAGTGGCTTGGTTGGCTCGTCCGGGAGGAGGCGCACGTGCCACGGCTGCTCCCGTGATGCGGGCGACCAAAGGGCGACGGCTCGCCGCTGACCGAGCGTCGTTACTGCGGCTGTGTTCGTCGGCGAGAGGAGGGGGCCCAGACGGAGTGACCTCCTCGCCCGCACCTTGCAGAGGTTGACCGTCAAGATGCTGCTGATGTTCTCCTCTAGTAGCTCCGGCCCTCGTGTCGGCCGCGGGGGGGGGGGGGGGGGGGTAATGGCGCCACCTTCTCCAACCACGCGCCCAGCAGTGCCCACGTTGTCGCACACTCACGTGTCCCCCACGGCGTGAGAGGCCGCGGGCGGTGGAGCCTTCGAGGTGGATGGATGGGCCGAGGTGCCTGATTTCTTCTTGGGCGCCATGGTCGATGGCGCTATCACGGACGAAGAAGGCGACAAAGATGATGCGCGGCGTACACTTTCAGGTTCGCACAAGCGCTCCCCCTACCTGGCGCGACAAATATTTTGCTGGATTTCCGCGGCCACCTATGGGACCGTGTGGCCCATTGTTGGTTCGGCAGGGGGACGACGTGTTGCACAAAGAGCAGACCAGCGTACGGCAGCGCGTCGGAGGGCACACAAGCGATTTACCCAGGTTCGGGCCGCCGCGAGGCAAAATACAGTACTCCTGCTTTAGTGGATTGATGGTGGAATGATTGTGGTGGTGCGTAGTACACTTCGCCCGGCAAGGTTTGCCTTAGGGTCGCAGCGACTACGCGCGTATGGTGGCTTGGGTTTGTCAACTTTCCAACCTTCTAACCCCTCCTACGAGTGCCATGGGCCTCCTTTTATAGATTAAGGGGTCACCACAGAGGCAAAGTGGTCATTAACCGTTGATATGATAGCGAACAGTGCTATCATACCTAACTCTGCAGGCTAATAGTTGCATTAAGTGCGCCGCTAAGTGTCAGATGACTGGTCGCCCGCCAAGGTCTGTCGGGCTATCTTGCCATCTATGCACCTGTTCTCTTCACACGTCGCAGGATGGGTGTCATCCGTAGGCTTCTTCTGTAGGAAATGGCTGCCATGTGGCGAACGGTTGCCACTTAATCATCTTGCAGCTTGACACCACACTAATTGACGACGTGAGTCGTGCTTGAGTGGTTGGTGGGGTGGTTCTGCCCCCATGAGCCCCGGCAAGCTCTGCTGGGGAGCCTCGGTTGCTTTCTTCTGGTGGTCACCTCGCCCCATGTCGGGCTCGCCTGCCCGACAAGGGAGGCCCTTCTCTTGCCAATATCTTGCTCCTTACGCTCGATCCTGGTCCCTCTGAGCTGCATGTTGGTTCTTCAAATCTCTTGGTTCTTCAATCTCTGGCTTAAGCTAGTGCTTCAATTCTAGATCTTGTGCCTGTGCACAGTTGGTCAATAGACCCAGGGTTTGTTGCACCGATAGAAGCCCCCGGGCCTACCCCGAACACGCTGCTGAGCGTCCTCTAGGTAGGCCTAATAAGTGTACAGGAAAGGTTCCTGAAGGGGTTGGCCCCTTAAGTTTTCTGTTGCTGCTTCATCAACCTTGATTCCGGGCCAGTTTCCGGTTTCCCCGCTCATTGTGCGCGGCGTCGTGGAAGAATTTGGATCCCGGCATGCGGATTCTCCTCGCACCATGATCATGGGGTGGAAACGGCTACCCCACTCGCCCACCGTTCTGCACGCACCTCACCATGTGTCCCGCATGCATTGGGCGTGGTAGGTGGTGGGTGCGGAGGGTACAGGGAGGAGTGCCATGGTTGAAAATTAAACATCGGTGGTTGAAGTAGAGGGTCGGCCTTGATTCCCAAAGCCGTCGATGGTGCAGAAGGGGCCGTATTGGAGGAGCGGGGTGGCCATCTTTACCACGAGAAGCTAGCCCCCCTACCTCGTCCCCTCTATAAAAAGAGGCAAAGGCAGTAACCCTCTGCACATACCTCTCCTTCTTCTCCGCAATTCTTCCTAGTCATGGTGAGAGGGTGATGCCTATTACACAACCTTCTTCTTGTAGACGTTGTTGGGCCTCCAAGTGCAGAGGTTTGTAGGATAGTAGCAAATTTCCCTCAAGTGGATGACCTAAGGTTTATCATTGCGTGGGAGGCGTAGGATGAAGATGGTCTCTCACAAACAACCCTGCAACCAAATAACAAAGATTCTCTTTTGTCCCCAACACACCCAATACAATGGTAACTTGTATAGGTGCACTAGTTCGGCGAAGAGATGGTGATACAAGTGCAATATGGATGGTAGATATAGGTTTTTGTAATCTGAAAATATAAAAACAGCAAGGTAACTAATGATAAAAGTGAGCGGAAATTGTATTGCAATGCGTTGAAACAAGGCCTAGGGTTCATACTTTCACTAGTGCAAGTTCTCTCAACAAGGATAACATAATTAGATCATATAACAATCCCTCAACATGCAACAAAGAGTCACTCCAAAGACACTAATAGAGGAGAACAAACGAAGAGATTATTGTAGGGTACGAAACTACCTCAAAGTTATTCTTTCCGATCAATCCATGGGCTATTCCTATAAGTTTCACAAACAGCCCTAGAGTTCGTAGTAAAATAACACCTTAAGAAACAAATCAACCAAAACCCTAATGTCACCTAGATACTCCAATGTCACCTCAAGTATCCGCGGGTATGATTATACGATATGCATCACACAATCTCAGATTCATCTATTCAACCAACACAAAGAACTTCAAAGAGTGCCCCAAAGTTTCTACCAGAGAGTTAAGACGAAAACGTGTGCCAACCCATATGCATAGATTCCCAAGGTCACGGAACCCGCAAGTTGATCACCAAAACATACATCAAGTGAATCAATAGAATACCCCATTGTCACTACAGGTATCCCACGCAAGACATACATCAAGTGTCCTCAAATCCTTAAAGACTCAATTCGATAAGATAACATCAAAGGGAAAACTCAATCCATTACAAGAAGGTAGAGGGGGAGAAACATCATAAGATCCAACTATAGTAGCAAAGCTCGCGGTACATCAAGATCGTGCCAAATCAAGAACACAAGAGAGAGATTGAGATCAAACACATAGCTACTGGTACATACCCTCAGCCCCGAGGGTGAACTAATCCCTCCTCATTATGGAGAGCGCCGGGATGATGAAGATGGCCACCGGTGATGATTCCCCCTTCCGGCAGGGTGCCGGAACAGGGTCCCGATTGGTTTTTGGTGGCTATAGAGGCTTGAGGCGGCGGAACTCCCAATGTAGGTTTCTTTTCGGGGTTTCTATATTTATAGGAATTTTTGGCGTCGGTCTCATGCCAGGGGGGGTCTCTGAGTCATCCACGAGGTAGGGGGCGCCCGCCGAGGGGGGTAGGGTGCACCCTCACCCTCGTGGATGGCTCGGGACGCTTCTAGCCCAACTCTTTTACTTCGGGGGCTTCTTTTGGTCCATAAAAATGCACAAAGTTGGCAGGTCAATTGGACTCTGTTTGGTATTCCTTTTCTATAAAACTCAAAAACAAGAAAAAAACAGAAACTGGGACTGGGCTCTAAGTTAATAGGTTAGTCCCAAAAATCATAAAAAAATAGCATATAAATGCATATAAAACATCGTACATGGAAAATATAATAGATTGGAACAATAACAAATTATAGATACGTTGGAGACGTATTAGAGGGCGAGGGCGCAGTAGTGTCTCGACAGCGGTGACGAGGGATTCCACTCGGCAGCGTATCCCTCCTCCTCCAGATCCTCAGGCGGTGGAGCCCACTGCGAGAGGAGGGGCGCGGCCGAGGCCTCCATGGTGCTCGAGGAGGAGGACGAGGGAGCTCCTTGACTGTGCCCTCACCGTCGACTCTTCCCCTGATGGAAGGCCACGTCGGGGATCAACCTCGAGAGTTCATCATCAGGTTGTATAAGACCTTGTGTGGTCACCTTCGCCTTCCAACCTTCTTTGCGTGGGATGAAGTGGGCCGTCCCCACGGTTCAGTCTCGGCCACGGTAGCCGGCGAGGGCGCAGAAGAATCAAGACACCGACGATGTCTCGATGGCCTCTTCTGAGCCTCGAGCACGTCTAGGCCAACGTCGAACCCCAGAACACAGGCAGGAGAGAGACGCGCGCGTCGTCGCCGAACGGCGCTGCAACGACCCTCACCAAACCGATGGGTGTGACGACCTCAACGTCGATGAGCCTGCGCTCGCTGTTGGCGGGTGCCTATCTTTCATGGTCGACTGCCCTGCCTTTACACGAGAGTTTCCGGAAGTCTGTTGGCCGTCCGTACGCACGTTCAAGTCGGAGATACTTGAGAAGTATGATGGGAGGCTGAACCCGGTACAGTTCCTGAGCATCTACACCATCGATATTCTGGCTACCGGGGGAAGAGATGAGAAGGTGTTCGCCAACTACTTCCCTTTGGCACTAAAGTCCAATGTGAGGTCGTGGCTGATGCACCCGCCGGAGAACTCCAATTCGTCATTGATACGCCCATTTTGCATCATGCTTTTATTTCGACATTTATTGCATTATGGGCTGTTATTACACATTATGTCACAATACTTATACCTATTCTCTCTTATTTTACAAGGTTTACCTAAAGAGGGAGAATGCCGGCAGCTAAGATTCTGGGCTGGAAAAGGAGCAAATATTAGAGACCTATTCTTCACAGCTCCAAAAGTCCTGAAACTTCACAGAAGACGTTTTCAGAATATATAAATAATACACAGCGAAGAAATTCACCAAGGGGGCCACACCCTACCCACGAGGGTGGGGGGCGCGCCCTACCCCCTGGGTGCGCCCCCTACCTCATGGGCCCCCTGGTGGCCCTCCGGTGGCCATCTTCTGCTATATGAAGTCTTTCGGTGGGAAAAAAATAGGAAGCCATCTTCTGGGACGAAACTCCGCTGCCACGAGGCGGAACCAATCTACGGCTCTGGCGGAGCTGTTCTGCCGGGGAAACTTCCCTCCGGGAGGTGGAAATCATCGCCATCGTCATCACCAACGCTCCTCTCATCTGGAGAGGGCAATCTCCATCAACATCTTCATCAGCACCATCTCCTCTCAAAACCCTAGTTCATCTCTTGTATCCAATTCTTGTCTCCAAGTCCGGGATTGGTGCTAGTAGGTTGCTAGTAGTGTTAATTACTCCTTGTAGTTGATGCTAGTTGGTTTATTTGGTGGAAGATCATATGTTCAGATCCTATATGCATATTAATACCCCTCTGATTATGAACATGTTTATGTTTTGTGAGTAGTTACGTCTATTCCTGAGGACATGGGAGAAGTCTTGCTATTAGTAGTCATGTGAATTTGGTATTCGTTCGATATTTTGATGAGATGTATGTTGTCTCTCCTCTAGTGGTGTTATGTGAACATCGACTACATGACACTTCACCATTATTTGGGCCTAGAGGAAGGCATTGGGAAGTAATAAGTAGATGATGGGTTGCCAGAGTGACAGAAGCTTAAACCCTAGTTTATGCGTTGCTTCGTAAGGGGCTGATTTGGATCCATATGTTTCATGCTATGGTTAGGTTTACCTTAATACTTTTGTTGTAGTTGCGAATGCTTGCAATAGAGGTTAATCATAACTGGGATCCTTGTCAAGTAAGGATAGTACCCAAGCACCGGTCCACCCACATACCAAATTATCAAAGTATCGAACGCGAATCTTATGAACGTGATGAAAACTAGCTTGACGATATTCCCATGTGTCCTCGGGAGCGCTTTTCTCTATATAAGAGTTTGTCCAGGCTTTTCCTTTGCTACAAAAAGGATTGGGCCATCTTGTTGCACTTTATTTACTTTTGTTACTTGTTGCTGGTTACAAATTATCCTATCACAAAACTATCTGTTACCACTTATTTTAGTACTTGCAGAGAATACCTTGTTGGAAACCGCTTATCATTTCCTTCTGCTCCTCGTTGGGTTCGACACTCTTACTTATCGAAAGGACTACGATAGATCCCCTATACTTGTGGGTCATCAAGACTCTTTTTCTGGCGCCTTTGCCGGGGAGTGAAGCGCCTTTGGTAGGTGGAATTTGGTAAGTAAAAATTTATATAGTGTGCTGAAATGTACTGTCACTTGTTACTATGGAAAGTAATCCTCTGAGGGGCTTGTTCGGGGTATCTTCACCCCGACCAGTAGAGCAAAGAGTTGCTCCTCAACCTACTGAACCTACTGAAAATGAAAATGTCTACTTTGAAATTCCTTCCGGTATGATATAAAAACTGATAGCTAATCCCTTTTTAGGAGATGGAACAAAACATCCTGATGAGCATCTAATATATGTGGATGAAGTTTGTGGATTATTTAAGCTTGCAGGTGTACCCGGAGATGTTGTTAAGAATAAGTTCTTCCCTTTATCTTTGAAGGGAGATGCATCGACATGGTATAGGCTATGTGATGATATGGGGTCTTGGAATTACAAATGATTGAAATTGGAATTTCATCAGAAGTTTTATCCTATGCATCTTGTTCATCGTGATCGCAATTATATATATATATATATAATTTTTGGCCTCGCGAAGGAGAAAGCATTGCTCAAGCTTGGGGGAGGCTTAAATCAATGTTATATTCATGCCCCAATCATGAGCTCTTAGGAGAAATGATTATTCAAAATTTTTATGCTCGGCTTTCTGATAGCAATCGCACCACGCTTGATACTTCTTGTGCTGGCTATTTTATAATGAAGACTATTGAATTCAAATGGGATTTATTAGAAAGAATTAAACGCAACTCTGAAGATTGGGAACTCGACAAAGGTAAGGAGTCAGGTATGACACCTAGGTTTGATTGTGTTAAATCTTTTATGGATACCAATGTTTTCCGTAAATTTTGCACTAAATATGGACTTGACTCTGAGATAGTAGCTTCTTTCTATGAATCTTTTGCTACTTATGTTGATCTCCCCAAGGAGAAGTGGTTTAAATATCATCCTCCCATAGAAGTAAAAGTAGCTGCACCTATTAAAGTTGAAGAAAAGATTGTCACTTATAATGATCCTATTGTTCCTACTTCTTAGAAACTGTGGTACGTAAAAGCAATATTAAAACTTATACACCTCATGAGCAAATTAAATTTGAACCTGATATTGCTATTGTTAAAGATCTCTTGTCTCATAATATTGATGGGCATGTTATTTATTTCTGTGATGAAACTGCTAGAATTGCTAAACCTTGTGCTAAAGATAAACCTAGACCCGTGGTAGGCATGCCTGTTGTTTCTGTTAAAATAGGAGATCATTGTTATCATGGTTTATGTGATATGGGTGCCAGTGCTAGTGCAATACCTATTAGCCTATATAGAGAAATTATGCATGATATTGCACCTGTTGAGTTAGAAGATATTGATGTCACAATTAAACTTGCCAATAGAGATACTATTTCACCAATGGGAATTGTTAGAGATGTTGAAGTCTTGTGTGGGAAAACTAAATATCCTGCTGATTTTCTCGTTCTTGGTTCCCCACAAGATATCTTTTGTCCCATTATATTTGGTAGTCTTAAACACTGTTAATGATACCATAGATTGCAAAAGGTAAGTTGTTACTATCGGTTTAGATGATATGACTCACGAATTTAATTTCTCCAAATTTAGTATACAACGTCGTGAAGAAGAATTACCTAGTAAGGATGAAATTATTGGTCTTGTTTCTATTGCCGTACCTCCTAGTGATCCTTTAGAACAATATTTGCTAGACCAAGAAAATGACATGTTTATGAATGAAAGAAGGGAAATAGATGAAGTATTCTTTAAACAGGAACCTATTCTGAAACACAATTTGCCTGTTGAAATCCTAGGGGATCCTCCTCCACCCAAGGGTGATCCCATGTTTGAGCTTAAACCATTACCTGATACTCTTAAATATGCTTATCTTGATGAGAAAAAGATATATCCTGTTATTATTAGTGCTAACCTTTCAGAGCATGAGGAGGAGAGATTATTGAAAACTCTGAAGAAGCACCGTGCTCCTATTGGGTATACTCTTGATGATCTTAAGGGCATTAGTCCCACTCTATGCCAACATAAAATTAATTTGGAAGAAGATGCTAAACCAGTTCGTGATCATCAACGATGGCTGAATCCTAAAATGAAAGAAGTGGTAAAAAAAGGAAATACTAAAGCTCCTTGAGGCAGGTATAATCTATCCCATTGCTGATAGTCAGTGGGTAAGTCCTGTCCATTGTGTCCCTAAGAAGGGAGGTATTACTGTCATTCCTAATGATAAAGATGAATTGATTCCTCAAAGAATTATTACAGGTTATAGGATGGTAATTTATTTCCGCAAATTAAATAAGGCAACTAAAAAGGATCATTACCCCTTACCTTTTATCGATCAAATGCTAGAAAGACTATCGAAACATACACATTTATACTTTCTAGATGGTTACTCTCTCAAGTACCTGTGTCAGCCAAAGATCAATCAAAGACTAAATTTACTTGCCGTTTTGGTACTTTTGCTTATAGACGTATGCCTTTTGGTCTATGTAATGCACCTGCTACCTTTCAAAGATGCATGATGTCTATATTCTCTGACTTTTGTGAAAAGATTTGTGAGGTTTTCATGGACGATTTCTCCGTCTATGGATCTTCTTTTGATGATTGCTTGAGCAACCTTGATCGAGTTTTGCAGAGATGTGAAGAAACTAATCTTGTCTTGAATTGTGAAAAATGCCACTTTATGGTTAATGAAGGTATTGTCTTGGGGCACAAAGTTTCTGAAAGAGGTATTGAGGTTGATAAAGCCAAGGTTGATGCTATTGAGTAGATGCCATGTCCCAAGGACATCAAAGTTATAAGAAGTTTCCTTGGTCATGCCGGATATTATAGGAGGTTCATTAAGGACTTCTCAAAAATTTCTCGGCCTCTGACTAATTTATTACAAAAAGATATACCATTTGTTTGTGATGATGATTGTGTAGAAGCAATTGAAATACTTAAGAAAGCATTGATCTCTGCACCTATTGTTCAGCCACCTGATTGGAATTTACCCTTTGAAATTATGTGTGATGCTAGTGATTATGCTGTAGGTGCTGTTATAGGGCAAAGAGTTGATAAGAAATTAAATGTTATTCAATATGCTAGTAAAACCCTACACAATGCTCAAAGAAATTACG
Organism: Triticum urartu; assembly: GCF_003073215.2. Taxonomy (NCBI): domain Eukaryota; kingdom Viridiplantae; phylum Streptophyta; class Magnoliopsida; order Poales; family Poaceae; genus Triticum; species Triticum urartu. The sequence continues at coordinate 360,482,044 of NC_053027.1, read as the reverse complement.
CTACTACTAAAAAAGAATTCTTAGCAGTTGGACCTTATATTGTTGATTCTAAAGTAACTATTCACACTGATCATGCCGCTATTAAATATCTTATGGAAAATAAAGATGCTAAACCTAGACTTATTAGATGGGTTCTCTTGCTACAAGAATTTGATTTACATATCGTTGATAGAAAGGGAGCTGGGAACCCCGTTGCAGACAACTTGTCTAGGTTCAAAAATGTGCTTGATGACCCACTACCTATTGATGATAGTTTTCCTGATGAGCAATTAAATGTCATAAATGCTTCTAATACTACTCCATGGTATGCTGATTATGCTAATTACGTTGTTGCTAAGTTTATACCACCTAGTTTCCCATGCTAGCAAAAGAAAAAGTTCTTCTATGATTTGAGGCATTACTTTTGGGATGACCCACATCTTTATAAAGAAGGAGTAGATGGTGTTATTAGACGTTGTGTACCTGAACATGAACAGGAACAGATCCTACGCAAGTGTCACTCCGAAGCTTATGGATGACACCATGCTGGAGATAGAACTGCACATAAGGTATTGCAATCTGGTTTTTATTGGCCTACTCTCTTCAAGGACGCCCGTAAGTTTGTCTTATCTTGTGATGAATGTCAAAGAATTGGTAATATTAGTAGACTTCAAGAAATGCCTATGAACTATTCACTCGTTATTGAACCATTTGATGTTTGGGGTTTTGACTATATCGGACCTTTTCCTTCCTCTAATGGATATACACATATTTTAGTTGCTATTGATTACGTTACTAAGTGGGTAGAAGCTATTCCAACTAGTAGTGCTGATCATAATACTTCTATTAAAATGCTTAAAGAAGTTATTTTTCCAAGATTTGGAGTCCCTAGATATTTAACGACTGATGGTGGTTCACATTTTATTCATGGTGCTTTCCGTAAAATGCTTGCTAAGTATGATGTTAATCATAGAATTGCCTCTCCTTATCACCCACAGTCTAGTGGTCAAGTAGAATTGAGTAATAGAGAGCTCAAATTAATTTTGCAAAAGACTGTTAATAGATCTAGAAAAAATTGGTCAAAGAAACTTGACGATGCATTATGGGCCTATAGAACTGCATATAAAAATCCTATGGGTATGTCTCCGTACAAAATGGTTTATGGAAAAGCATGCCACTTACCTCTCGAACTAGAACACAAGGCATATTGGTCTATTAAAGAACTCAATTATGATTTCAAACTTGCAAGTGAGAAGAGGTTATTTGATATTAGCTCACTTGATGAATGGAGAACCCAAGCCTACGAAAATGCCAAGTTGTTTAAAGAAAAAGTTAAAACATGGCATGATAAAAGGATACAAAAGCGTGACTTTAATGTAGGTGACTATGTATTGCTATACAACTCTCGTTTAAGATTTTTTGTAGGAAACTTCTCTCTAAATGGGAAGGTCCTTACGTTATCGAGGAGGTCTATTGTTCTGGTGCCATAAAAATCAACAACTTCGAAGGAACAAATCCGAAGGTGGTGAACGTTCAAAGAATCAAACATTATATCTCAGGCAATCCCATAAATGTTGAAACCAATATTATTGAAACCGTAACCTCGGAGGAATACATAAGGGATACTTTCCGAAACGCTCCAGACTCCCAAAAGGAATAGGTATGTGGTACGGTAAGTAAACCGACTCCAAAACAATTTTGTAAGGCAATATTTCTCCGTTTTAGAATATTTAGAAAAATAGAAAAATAAGAAGCAGTCCGGGAAGGACACGAGGGCTCCACGAGGGTGGAGGGCGTGCCCTACCCCCTGGGCACACCTCCCTACCTAGTGGGCACCTCGTGTGCTCTCCGGACTCCGTTTTCGTACATGACACATATTTTGGTCGCTAAAAATTTATTATATAATCTCCCGGAGGTTTTGACTCATGTATCACGCAAAAATCTCCTGTTTTTGTTTCGAGCTATTTTCTGTCAGGGTTTTCAATGCCAGGCACTATGTCGTCTCCCTCCTCCTCCAACCATGAGGGCAACGATGCTTGGCTAATGAAGGTAGAGCTGAATAGAGAAGAACCCATGGAGATCAACAATGATGAAGGGATCAAGAAGGCCATGGGGGACCAAGTTCCGGCAACAGAAGACACCCTTCAACTTGATCACAATCTTCTTACCCCAACATAAATCGAAGCTTTCAAGATGATTGAGTTAGCTCGTATAGAAAATAAGTATCTCACACGTGAAAATATTTTGTTGAAGGAGCATACCCTCGCACTCAAGGGCATTATCCGCAAGTTAGAAGACCTCCTACGCTCAATGTGCGACTATCCATCATCAACAATCCCACCTTCTTCACCAACAAAAGAGACATAATCACATGGGTATGGGCACTCCCCTTGGCAACTTCCAAGCTTGGGGGAGCGCCCTGGTATCGTATCACCATCACTTTTATCTTTACCATTTTTCTTAGTTCGGTCCTTTTGGTAATATCTTGATCTAGTAGAATAAAGAGTAAAATGCATCATAAGTCCTAAAACTATCGGAGGTGTGTCAGTTTAGTCCTATAACTTTGAAACTGCACTTTTGGGTCCTAAAACTATCAGAGGTGTGTCAGTTTAGTCCTATAACTTCAAAACTGCACTTTTGGGTCCTAAAACTATCAAAGGTGTGTCAGTTTAGTCCTATAACTTTGAAACAGTAGTTGTGGGTCCCAAAACTATGTAAGTTTCTTCCTCTTAGGTCCTAAGCTTGCATGGTTAGCATTGACCCACCAACGAGTCACATGAAAAATGCTCGGATTGTAGCCACGTTGACCTGACCCAATGGGCCCACCAGTTAAATATGCAAAAAAACTAGAGCGTTGTCTCGCCTCATTCTCACGCGCTCGTCTTCTCCCACGCACAGAATGCTCAGAGGCGACGGTACAGAGGCCATCAGTGGAATGATGGTTTGAGCTCCAGCGAGGAGAGTAGACCGGTCATCTCAGCCTCCCCCAACAGCAGCAGAACGACATGTCGCACAACGTCCAATTGCTACCCACCTATGGCTACTGCTAGGGTTGTGTCACTCTCGACGACCTCTGCGCGAGCTTTGCAGTTTCCGCGCACTCCTCTGTTTCGCCCGACAGCTCACCACCTATGACCATGCTCGTGCCCAAACAATAGCCTACATGGCCAACTCTACGGCAAGGGTGTCGGGGCAACGACGATATCATCAAACACACACAGAGAGAGAGAGGTGGGATGGCGTACTCCATCCCAATTGGCTCGGGATCTCCCCAGCGGCCTCGCCGAGGGAGAGGGATGTCGTCCTTCATGCCGACTAGCTGGGGATCTCCCCGACGGTCACGCCAAACCTCTCAGGGAGGCTACCGTGCAGCTCATGGCCATGCAGGTGGTGGGCATGCAGGTTGCAGGACACACTGCAACGTGGAAGCGTATGTACCACTTTGGGGGATATAAACACATACAAAGGGCTCATCTGAAAAAATGCACCATGGATGGTGGCCATGCAAGATTAGGACCTCAGATGAACAAACATACATAGTTTTGAGACCCAAAACTGCAATTTTGAAGTTATGGGACTAATAATAACACACCTTCAATAGTTTTAGGACCCAAAAGTGCAGTTTCGAAGTTATAGGACTAAACTGACATACTTCCGATAGTTTTAGGACCCAAAAGTGCAGTTTGAAAGTTATAGGACTAAACTGACACACCTATGATAGTTTTAGGACTTGTGATGCATTTTACTCTAGAATAAAAGTTCTTAGTATGATCTAGTCATGAGTTTTGCTTTATAATTCTTCTATGTAATCAAGTCCGTGAGCTATATAATAAAGATTAGTGTTGAGTCAAGGGCTTGATTATTTTGCCATGATCCTAAGTGAATAAAAGAAGAGAGAAAGAAATAAAAAGAAACAAAGAGATCATGTGAATCTCATGGAGAGTAATGAGCTCACATAGAAAAAGTATGATGAATAAAAGTTGTTGAGATTTGACAAACATAGTTTTGGTCATCGTTGCAATTAATAGGAAGTAATAAAGAAAGAGAGGTCTTCACATATAGATATACTATCTTGGACATATTTTATGATTGTGAGCACTCATTAAAATATGACATGCTAAATAGTTGATGTTGGACAAGGAAGACAATGTAATGGGTTATGTTTTCTTACATATGAGATAAATTATATTGTCATGGATCATCCAACATGGTTGAGCTTGCCTTTCCCCCTCATGCTAGCCAAATTCATCGCACCAAGTAGAGATACTACTTGTGCTTCCAAATACCCTTAAACCAGTTTTGCCATGAGAGTCCACTATACCTACCTATGGATTGAGTAAGATCCTCTAAGTAAGTTGTCATCGGTGCAAGCAATAAAAATTGCTCTCTAAATATGTATGACTTATTAGTGTGGGAGAAAATAAGCTTTATACGATTGTGTGATATGGAAGAAATAAAAGTGACAGACTGCATAATAAAGGTCCATATCACAAGTGGCAATATGAAGTGACGTTCTCTTGCACTAATATTTTGTGCATCAAACCATAAAAGCGCATGACAACCTCTGCTTCCCTCTGTGAAGGGCCTATCTTTTAATTTTATCTCCTACCTTGCATAAGAGTCATGGTGATCTTGACCCTTCCTTTTTACATTTTATCCTTTGGCAAGCACAGTATGTTGGAAGGATCTTGATATATATGGCTAATTGGATGTGAGTTTTCATGAACTATTATTATTGACATTACCCTTGAGGTAAAGCGTTGGGAGGCAAAACTATAAGCCCCTATCTTTCTCTGTGTTTGATTAAAACTCCATACCCATGAGTATTGAGAGTGTTAGCAATTGTGAAAGACTATATGATAGTTGAGTATGTGGACTTGCTGAAAAGCTCTAATATGTTGACTCTTTGCTATGTTATGATAAATTGCAATTGCTCCAATGACTGAGATTATAGTTTGTTAGTTGTCAATGAAGTTTATGATTCATACTCAAAATTGTGATTGAATTGTTACTTTAGCATAAGAAATTATATGACAAGAATTATATAAGTTGCTGTTCTAAGAATGATCATGATGCCCTCATGTCCGTATTTTATTTTATCGACACCTCTATCTCTAAACATGTGGTCATATTTTTCGATTTCGGCTTCCGCTTGAGGACAAGCGAGGTCTAAGCTTGGGGGAGTTGATACGTCCATTTTGCATCATGCTTTTATATCGATATTTATTGCATTATGGGCTGTTATTACACAATATGTCACAATACTTATGCCTATTCTCTCTTATTTTACAAGGTTTACCTAAAGAGGGAGAGTGCCGGCAGCTGGGATTCTGGGCTAGAAACGGAGCAAATATTAGAGACCTATTCTGCACAGCTCCAAAAGTCCTGAAACTTCACGGAAGACGTTTTCAGAATATATAAAAAATACTCAGTGGAAGAAATTCACCAGGGGGGCACACCCTGCCCACGAGGATGGGGGCGCGCCCTACCCCCCTGGGCGCGCCCCCTACCTCATGGGCCGCCTGGTGACCCTTCGGTGGCCATCATCTGCTATATGAAGTCTTTCGATGGGAAAAAAATAGGAAGCCATCTTCTCGGACAAAACTCCGCCGCCACGAGGTTGAACCTTGGAGGAACCAATCTAGGGCTCTGGCTGAGCTGTTCTGCCGGGGAAACTTCCCTCCGGGAGGGGGAAATCATCGCCATCGTCATCACCAATGCTCCTCTCATCAGGAGAGGGCAATCTCCATCAACATCTTCATCAGCACCATCTCCTCTCAAAACCCTAGTTCATCTCTTGTCTCCAAGTCCGGGATTGGTGCTAGTAGGTTGCTAGTAGTGTTAATTACTCCTTCTAGTTGATGCTAGTTGGTTTATTTGGTGGAAGATCATATGTTCAGATCCTATATGCATATTAATACCCCTATGATTATGAACATGTTTATGCTTTGTGAGTGGTTATGTTTGTTCCTGAGGACATGGGAGAAGTCTTGCTATTAGTAGTCATGTGAATTTGGTATTCGTTCGATATTTTGATGAGATGTATGTTGTCTCTCCTCGAGTGGTGTTATGTGAACATCGACTACATGACACTTCACCATTATTTGGGCCTAGAGGAAGGCATTGGGAAGTAATAAGTAGAGGATGGGTTGCTAGAGTGACAGAAGCTTAAACCCTAGTTTATGCATTGCTTCGTAAGGGGCTGATTTTGGATCCATATGTTTCATGCTATGGTTAGGTTTACCTTAATACTTTTGTTGTAGTTGCGGATGCTTGCAATAGATGTTAATCATAAGTGGGATGCTTGTCCAAGTAAGGACAGTACCCAAGCACCGGTCCACCCACATACCTAATTATCAAAGACCGAACGCGAATCTTATGAACGTGATGAAAACTAGCTTGACGATATTCCCATGTGTCCTCGGGAGCTCTTTTCTCTATATAAGAGTTTTTCCAGGCTTGTCCTTTGCTACAAAAAGGATTGGGCCAGCTTGCTGCACTTTATTTACTTTTGTTACTTGTTGCTCGTTACAAATTATTCTATCACAAAACTATCTGTTACCACTTATTTCAGTACTTGCAGAGAATACCTTGCTGGAAACCGCTTCTCATTTCCTTTTGCTCCTCGTTGGGTTCGACACTCTTACTTATCGAAAGGACTACGATAGATCCCATATACTTGTTGTTCATCAAGACTCTTTTCTGGCGCCGTTGCCGGGGAGTGAAGCTCCTTTGGTAAGTAAAAATTTATATAGTGTGCCTTCACCGGATGCCACCAAGAGCCCAGCAGGCCCAATGACCTGCAGCTTCTGCAATAGATGATGAGGACATCAATACCATTGTTACACCCACAGCCCCTACTGTTACATATACTGGACCAATTACTAGAGCTCGCGCACGCCAATTAAATTACCAGGTACTTTCGTTTCTTGGTAATGATTCTAATGTTCATGAGATTATGATGCTGCCTAAATTGGATACATTTGTTTTGCTTACAAATGAAGGGCCTAGCTTGGAGAAGGATGAACATTGGAGCAAGAACACGCATGGAGTTGATGGCATGCGCAAGGGGATCAAGAACGGAGTTACAAGTGATGATTTCAGGACTTTGAAGCCGCCATAAGGAGTGCATGAAGCCTTGGACGAAATATACAAGATGCCACTTCATAATATTCGTCCATAGGCTATTCTAGGTGCTGCGTCACCTTATTAATGGGCCAGGCCCATGTAATTTCGAAATACTTAAGTATAGGCTATTTTTAGAGTCTGTATGTCTGGGGAAGCAAGAGTTAGGGTTGGTTTCGGACCCCACCCTCAAGGGCCACGAAATTCCCCCCTCTTCCTCCATATATACAGCCCTTAGGGCGTCGTTTAGACTTTGGGTTTTGTTTAGATTAAAAGTTCGCCATAGCTGCAACTTCGCGTACTTCGTTTGTGTCCAACGACCAGACCAAGACGTCACAGAACCCCACCTTGATCAATAAAGCTTTCATCTTATATTCGCAATATCCAGATTGCAATCTCAGTTTCTTGCTTGTTCTTCGTTTGCTCGCAGGAAACAGACCCTCGTGGTCAGGTTGACCGTGCTCCGGCGTGGTCAATAACCCTCGGAAGTTGGTTTAGCGATTGCTAAGGCGCGACGTCTCGCACGTTCGTAGTCGGATCGTCAAGGTCAACTCCCACAGAAAACGATAGCCACCATCTCATCGAAACATCGGGACACCTTAGCCTCTATCAAGTGGTATCAGATTTCCAGGTTGCTCGGTGAGATTTTACAGTTTTTCATAGATTAGATCGAGTCTGTTCTTCATACCTACAGTCCACGAAAAAGCCAGAAAAAAAATTAGGGTTAGTTCATCATATCCGAACCAATCTAAGCCTTTGCATAATCTTTTTAGGGTTTTTGCTTTGTTGAATTTGCGGTTGCATCGTCGTGTCAAGTTGCTGGTCTTAGAGTCTAGTCTTTTAGAGTTTCGAGTTCTGGTCACAAGTTGTCACGCCGCCGCCACACCATCATCATCGCCCATCTACCACTTTTGCTTATCCGCCACCGCTCTGAATCCATATCCATATACCACCACCAATCCGTATCCATATACCACCATCAATCTCTATCCATATACCACCACCGCTACCATATACCACCACCGCTGCCATATACCACAACCATATATCCACCACCAATCCGAGTTCTTCTCATATTAGGTTTGTTCTTGAGATCAATCTAAATTCTGATTCGTGTTTCCTTGCCTGCGTAGGTCTCGAAGAAAAAAGTCTGGAGACCCCCGAGCAGTTTTTAGGCCAAAATTTTCATGGGCAAATTTTTTTCCCTATCCTATTTTTAGGCTTTTCTGAGTCTTTTGAGCCACGTGCCATCATAGTGATTTTTGTCGCACTTTTTCGTCGTCGCTGCCCTGATTTCCGAAAAAAAAAGTGCAAAAAAAAATTTTTGTGCCCATCCTATCAGTTTGACGAGGGAAGAGTTTTGAGACACTCGCCATTATAGTGATTTTTCGCAAAAAAAAAGAGGAGCACAAAAAAAACAAAGGAGCGCAAAAAAAAGAGGAGCTCAAAAAAAAAGGAGCGCAAAAAAAAGAGAGCGAAAAAAAAGAGAGAGTTCCAGAGTGTGCTTTTCCCTTATTTACGTGCAGCGCCGTGATTTTGTTAGTGTTCTAGGCTCGAGTCTCTAGCACGGTCTAGCCTAGGACCAGCACAGTACCGTCGTCGAGCGTTTATTCAACTTTGCATCTCTGAATTGATTATTGCTGACCCTTTTTGCTACCATACTATAAGCCTTCCCAGCTCCACATACATCTATGTCGTGCGTTTGACTCTCCCTCGCTATCGCTCTATCCAAGCTTTTGAGAGTTTTTGACTACAACGGTTGCCGATCACCGCCTGCTGCTAGGTAAGAACTGGTAAGAATTTGAGATTTGCTTGACGGATTTGTGACACCCGCCACCACCACCACTTGTTAGTAGTCTGTAGGATCATATTCTTGTGTGTTTCTATTGCTGCTAACCATGCCAGGATCACAAGCCGACGAGACTGACTGGGAGAACTTGAAGAAGAAGGAGCTTCATGATACGTTTCAGCAAATGATGAATGGACAGGTGCAAGATGTGATAAACAGATTTGAAGAGGCCATGGAGAAGATAGATGGCATGGAGAAGACGTTTGAAACAAAGCTCGATAACAAGTTTGCTGAATTGTTGTCGCGTTTTCCACCACCACCACCGGCTGCTCCTGCTGCACCTCTGCAACAACAGCAACAACATCGACTACCTCCACGTCGGAAAACAGCCCTCTGCCGAGCGAGCCGTGTCCCTCTTCAGTCGGGCCAAACTGCTGGTGCTGCTGTTGATACTTCTGTGGCTCCTACTGCTGATGTGGAGGAGGATGCTTATGTGGGAGATTATGAGGATGAGGTTGATCAAAATCAGAACTATGTGCCACCAACAGCACAGCAACCACCAGGTTGTCCACATGCAAATAATGGCAATGGTAGGGCTCACCCTTAGGTACGAGATCATGACCATCTCCCTAAACTAAAATTGAATATTCCACCATTGGAGGGTAGATATGTTCCTGATATATATCTTACTTGGGAGTTAGAAACTGAACAACGATTTACATGTTTACAATATCCCGAGGAGAGACGTGTTCCTGCTGCTGTTTGTGCTTTTACTAGTTTTGCATGTGTTTGGTGGTCTGAGCATTGTAGATTATATCCTATTCCGGCTACTTGGGCTGCTTTGAAAACTGCTATGCGTACTCGTTGGGTTCCACCATATTATCAACGTGAATTACTTCAAAAATTGCAGCGCTTAAGACAGGGAAAAAATTCTGTAGAAGAATATTATCAGGAATTACAAACTGGCATGATTAGATGTGGTATTGTTGAGGAGAATGAAGCTATGCTTGCATGTTTTATGGGTGGATTAAATAGAGAGATTCAAACGATTCTAGAGTATAAGGAGTATACTAATATCACTCGTTAATTCCATCTTGCTTGTAAAGCTGAACGTGAAGTGCAGGATCGACAGGCATTGGCACGGACTAACTTTTCTGCAGGTCGACCTTCATCATGGACACCACGTGCATCATCTACTTCCACACGTTCTGCTACACCGGCGCCTCTGTCGGCTGCCACCTCCAACGTGATACAATAAAGCAGGCACAATCACCACTATCTGCCAAGAGCACACCTTCTGGGCCTGCAAAGAGATCTTCTTCATCCATGGCATCAACAGGGCAAACACATGATATTATTTGTCGACATTGCAAGGGTGGAGGTCATTATGCGAGAGAATGCCCATCTAAGCGTGTGATGATTGTTACTGAGGATGGTGGGTATGAGTCCGCTAGTGACTATGATGAGGAGACTTTGGCTCTTATTACACGTGACGAACACGGTGGAGACGATTCTGATCATGAGACGCAATACATGGCTCCTGAAGATGCTGACAGGTATGAATGTTTAGTTGCTCAACGTGTTTTGAGTGTGCAGGTTACACAAGCTGAGCAAAATCAGAGGCATAATTTGTTCCATACAAAGGGAGTTGTGAAGGAACATTCTGTCCGCGTGATCATAGATGGAGGGAGCTGCAATAACTTAGCTAGCATGGAGATGGTGGAGAAGCTATCTCTCACCACAAGACCACATCCACATCCTTACTACATCCAATGGTTCAACAACAGCGGCAAGATTAAGGTAACACGTACTGTTCGTGTGCATTTTAGTATCTCTACATATGCTGATTATGTTGATTGTGATGTGGTACCTATGCAAGCATGTTCCTTATTACTTGGTAGACCATGGCAATTTGATAAAAATTCTGTACACCATGGTAGAAACAATCAGTATACTCTTGTTGATAACGATAAAAATATTACTTTGCTTCCTATGACTCCTGATTCCATTTTGAAGGATGATATTAATAGAGCTAATAAAGCAAAACAGGAGACAAATAAGAGTGAAAATCAGATTGTGGCAAAAGAATTTGAGCACCAAATGAAGCCTAATAATAAACCATCTACTGTTGTTTCTGAAATTAAATTGAAAAGTGCATGTTTACTTGCCACCAAATCTGATATTGATGAGCTAGATTTTAGCAAATCTGTTTGCTATGCTTTTGTGTGCAAAGAGGCATTATTTTCATTCGAGGACGTGCCTTCCTCTTTGCCCCCTGCTGTCACTAACATTTTGCAGGAGTTCGCTGACGTCTTTCCACAAGACGTGCCACCGGGATTACCACCTATTCGAGGGATTGAGCATCAAATTGACTTAATTCCCGGTGCTTCGCTACCCAACCGTGCACCATACCGTACCAATCCAAAGGAGACGAAGGAGATTATGCGTCAAGTACAAGAACTGCTCGACAAAGGTTATATACGCAAATCCCTTAGTCCTTGTGCTGTTCCTATCATTTTAGTGCCGAAAAAAGGATGGTACGTCGCGTATGTGCATTGATTGTAGAGGCATTAATAATATTACTATTCGTTATCGTCATCCTATTCCTAGGTTAGATGATATGTTTGATGAATTGAGTGGCTCTACAATATTCTCCAAAGTTGATTTGCGTAGTGGATACCATCAAATTCGTATGAAATTGGGAGATGAATGGAAAACAGCATTTAAAACTAAGTTTGGATTATATGAGTGGTTAGTCATGCCTTTTGGGTTAACTAATGCACCTAGTACTTTCATGAGGTTAATGAACGAAGTTTTACGTGCTTTCATTGGACGATTTGTGGTAGTTTACTTTGATGACATATTGATTTATAGCAAATCTTTGGAGGAACATTTGGAACATTTACGTGCTGTTTTTATTGCTCTACGTGATGCACGTTTGTTTGGAAACCTTGGAAAGTGCACCTTTTGCACCGACCGAGTATCTTTTCTTGGCTATGTTGTTACTCCACAGGGAATTGAAGTTGATAAAGCCAAGATTGAAGCTATTGAGAGCTGGCCGCAGCCCAAAACGGTCACACAAGTGAGGAGTTTCCTTGGCCTCGCTGGTTTCTATAGGCGTTTTGTGAGAGATTTCAGCACCATTGCTGCACCTCTCAACGAGCTTACAAAGAAGGATGTGCCTTTTGTTTGGGGTACCGCACAGGAAGAAGCCTTCACGGTATTGAAAGATAAGTTGACACATGCTCCTTTACTCCAACTTCCTAATTTCAATAAGACTTTTGAGCTTGAATGTGATGCTAGTGGAATTGGATTAGGAGGTGTTTTATTACAAGATGGAAAACCTGTTGCATACTTTTCTGAAAAATTGAGTGGGCCTAGTCTGAACTATTCTACTTATGATAAAGAATTATATGCTCTTGTTCGGACCTTAGAAACATGGCAACATTATTTATGGCCCAAGGAATTTGTTATACATTCTGATCATGAATCTTTGAAACACATTAAAAGTCAAGCAAAACTGAACCGTAGACATGCTAAATGGGTTGAATTCATTGAGACTTTCCCTTATGTCATTAAACACAAGAAGGGTAAAGAAAATGTTATTGCTGATGCCTTGTCTCGTCGTTATACTTTGCTTTCACAACTTGACTTTAAAATATTTGGTTTGGAGACCATCAAAGATCAATATGTTCATGATGCTGAATTTAAAGATGTATTGCAGAATTGTAAGGAAGGGAGAACTTGGAACAAGTTCGTTCTTAATGATGGATTTGTGTTTCGTGCTAACAAGCTATGCATTCCAGCTAGCTCCGTTCGTCTTTTGTTGTTGCAGGAGGCGCATGGAGGAGGATTAATGGGACACTTTGGCGTCAAGAAGACGGAGGATATACTTGCTACACATTTCTTTTGGCCAAAGATGAGACGGGATGTTGAGCGTTTTGTTGCTCGCTGCACTACATGTCAAAGAGCTAAGTCACGACTCAATCCTCATGGTTTATATATGCCTTTGCCTGTACCTAGTGTTCCTTCGGAGGATATATCTATGGACTTTGTTTTAGGTTTACCTCGAACAAAGAAGGGGAGGGATAGCATATTTGTTGTCGTGGACAGGTTCTCGAAAATGGCACACTTTATACCATGTCATAAAAGCGATGATGCTGTTAATGTTGCTGATTTGTTCTTTCGTGAAATTATTCGCTTACATGGTGTGCCAAATACTATTGTTTCAGATCGTGATACTAAATTTCTTAGCCACTTTTGGAGATGTTTATGGGCTAAGTTGGGGACTAAGCTGCTTTTTAGTACTACTTGTCACCCCCAAACTGATGGACAAACTGAAGTAGTCAATAGAACATTGTCTACTATGCTTAGGGCTGTTTTGAAGAATAACAAGAAAATGTGGGAAGAATGCTTGCCTCATATTGAATTTGCTTATAATCGCTCATTGCATTCTACTACTAAGATGTGCCCTTTTGAAATTGTGTATGGTTTCCTACCTCGTGCACCTATTGATTTGTTGCCTCTTCCATCTTCGGAGAAGGTTAATTTTGATGCTAAAGAACGTTCTGAATTGATTTTAAAAATGCATGAGTTAACTAAGGAAAACATTGAGCATATGAATGCTAAATATAAACTTGCTGGAGATAAGGGTAGAAAACATGTTGTGTTTGCGCCTGGAGATCTTGTTTGGTTACATTTGCGTAAAGATAGATTTCCTAATCTGCGCAAATCAAAACTAATGCCACGTGCTGATGGTCCTTTTAAGGTGTTAGAGAAAATAAATGATAATGCATATAAACTTGAGCTACGTGTAGATTTTGGGGTTAGTCCCACTTTTAACATTGCAGATTTGAAGCCTTATTTGGGTGAGGAAGATGCGCTTCCGTCGAGGACGACTTCATTTCAAGAAGGGGAGGATGATGAGGACATCAATACCATTGTTACACCCACAGCCCCTACTGTTACATATACTGGACCAATTACTAGAGCTCGCGCACGCCAATTAAATTACCAGGTACTTTCGTTTCTTGGTAATGTTTCTAATGTTCATGAGATTATGATGCTGCCTAAATTGGATACATTTGTTTTGCTTACAAATGAAGGGCCTAGCTTGGAGAAGGATGAACATTGGAGCAAGAACACGCATGGAGTTGATGGCATGCGCAAGGGGATCAAGAACGGAGTTACAAGTGATGATTTCAGGACTTTGAAGCCGCCATAAGGAGTGCATGAAGCCTTGGACAAAATATACAAGATGCCACTTCATAATATTCGTCCATAGGCTATTCTAGGTGCTGCGTCACCTTATTAATGGGCCAAGCCCATGTAATTTCGAAATACTTAAGTATAGGCTATTTTTAGAGTTCGTATGTCTGGGGAAACAAGAGTTAGGGTTGGTTTCGGACCCCACCCTCAAGGGCCACGAAATTCCCCTCTCTTCCTCCATATATACAGCTCTTAGGGCGTCATTTAGACTTTGGGTTTTGTTTAGATTAAAAGTTCGCCATAGCTGCAACTTCGCGTACTTCGTTTGTGTCCAACGACCAGACCAAGACGTCACAGAACCCCACCTTGATCAATAAAGCTTTCATCTTATATTCGCAATATCCAGATTGCAATCTCAGTTTCTTGCTTGTTCTTCGTTTGCTCGCAGGAAACAGACCCTCGTGGTTAGGTTGATCGTGCTCCGGCGTGGTCAATAACCCTCGGAAGTTGGTTTAGCGATTGCTAAGGCGCGACGTCTCGCACGTTCGTAGTCGGATCGTCAAGGTCAACTCCCACAGAAAACGATAGCCACCATCTCATCGAAACATCGGGACACCTTAGCCTCTATCAGAAGGAAGGAGAAACCCTTCGTAAGTATTTGAAGAGATTCTATAAAGTTCATAGAAATATTCCAAATATCCATCCAGCAGTTGTTATAGCAACTTTATAGTCCAATGTGCACAGTTGCCGCATTCGTTCCAAAATGAATGTGCGGTTGCCCAAGACTGTGAAAGAACTATATACGCTGGTGGAAAAATGTGCTCGGATGGAAGAAGGAAGGATGTTTCCCGGAGAGGAGGATTGCATTAATGTTGATTCAGAGGATGAAGATGAATCAACCAGTCAGAGGAAGGGCAAGAAGCGTAGTAAGAAGCCAAGAGATAAGGCAGTGATGACTATAGAAGGTCATGATGTGTGATAGCGACCTTTATTATGCTGGTCACGATGTGTGATTCCGCTTGGACTCTTGTAAGCGTCGGGGCCTAGATCTGTATATATAAAAGTGAGACCCAGCGGTGGGTTAACTCAAGAAACAACTGATCAATATCTAGGTCAAGCGTAATCGCTCCCTTGTAATCGAAACTCAAGCAATACAACTAGAAGCAGGATGTAGCCTTTTAATTCTTTGTGAGGGGCCAAACTTGAGTAAAGATTTGTGTCATTTGTCCCGCTCAACGCCTTCGAGCCAACCTATGTTGTGATGGCACCACACCTAAGTCCTTTCACAAGGGCATCTTCCATGTTAAATCCACGACAGTTGGCGCCCACCATGGGGCCAGAGCACGGTGGTTTCGAGTTCTTGAAGCGAAATTTGTCAAGGATCCAAGGATACGCCTGTCGGTGTCAAAACCAGCGGATCTCGGGTAGGGGGTCCCGAACTTGCGTCTAGGATCGATGGTAATAGGAGATGGGGGACACGATGTTTACCCAGGTTTAGGCCCTCTCTATGGAGGTAATACCCTACTTCCTGCTAGATTGATCTTGATGAATGTGAGTATTACAAGAGTTGATCTACCACGATATCGTAATGGCTAAACCCTAGAAGTCTAGCCTATGTGGGTATGGTAATGAGTATATGTGTTGCCCTTTCCAGACTATCCCCTTCGGTTTATATAGACACCACGGGGATCTAGGGTTTACATGGAGTCACTTACATAAGAAGGAATCTTCGGTCGCCAAGTAGAGTCCAATCCGAACACGGTGCAGTCTTTTGGCCTTCATGTCTTCACAGCCCATCAGTCTGGCCCATGGATAACAGGTCGGACGCTCGAGGACCCCTTAGTCCAGGACTCCCTCAGTAGCCCCCGAACCAGTCTTCAATAGTGAGGTGCTCGGCACACATATTGTCTTCGGCATTGCAAGGCGGGTTCCCCCTTCAATGATCTCCAAGTAATGTATTCGGCCATTGATACAATGTCGCCTCCTTGGCTTCTGCGCATTGAATAATCTTTGTCCTTGACGTGTCGAGTGAATGTGGAAAGTCAAGGTATTTTTGCGAATAACACCCCATCCATGCGAGGAAGAGCGCCTATTTAAAGAGATTGGATCCCAGATACATTCAGCGCTACGCAGAAGAAATCCCCAGAGACTGCTTAGGAGAAACTACTCCAGCATGGCTAGTGTTCCCAGCTTCTCCGCTTGTCCCGGCCCAAAGAAAGGCAAGTGGGAGAGGTGTTCCGTGTCTCATGGCCGATTGACAAAGTTGCAAACGTAGGGATTCCTTCCCCATTCAAATCTAGTCCCTATTCGAACGGGGCTAGCTTTCTTTAATGAGGGGACTCGGGCAGAGGGCATCCCCAATCCGTTCGGGGGAGAGCGAGTGTGTTTTGTACCCTACCTGCTAACAGGCGTTGGATTTCCAATCCATCCATTCCTCCGAGGGCTTCTAGAATACTACGGCCTCCAGCTGCACAACTTCACTCCGGCCTCTATTCTACACATTGCGGGTTACGTTGCTTTATGCGAACTTTTCCTGGGCGTCGAGGCTCATTTCGAGTTGTGGAGGAAGTTGTTCTGTCTCATCCCACGCAATCACGAAGGGTCAATATTTCAAGTAGGCGGAGCCGAAGTATGGCGCGTCACCGATACCGGATATCCATCCGGCACACCAAGGATGGCACCCGATGAATGGCCCTCCGAATGGTTTTATATACAGGACATTGCGCTTCCCGACCCGATTCGAAAGGGTCTTCCTGAATTTGCGCGCGTCTCGCTGAAGAAACGCCATAGTTGGCGTCCCCGGAGTCTTGAAGAGGAAGACGGCACGAAGGTTCGTCAGGTGATGAGAAGGATAAAAGAGCTCACTCAGTCCGGACTCACAGTAATCGAGATTATGGCGATTTCCATACTGCGGGGGTTCAGCCGCTCCAATACAGAGGGCTTCTAATGTGCCACTACAATGGGGAGGACAACGCCTCTCGCTGCGGCCGGAAAGGTCCGGATACCCCTGCCGCTTTGGCTAAGATATTAGCCGAACTGTTCAAAGGGAAGGAAATGTAATTTCTCCACATCAAATTTAGAGACGGGTACTCTATGTATAACCCTCCCAGCTGGGTAAGGCCCGACCCCCCTGTTTTTACTTCTTCCCTCTCCGAATTGCCTTTGATAAACTTCTAGCTTGTTTTCTTAGCACTGGCGAAAGGTCACCGAGGGAGTTTATAGTCCCGCCCCACAGCCAGAGGACCACAACCGGGAGCTCAATCCCGGGTTCAAAGAGGATCCGGATATATTTGTGGTGCTTGCAGAGGGGGTGTTTTACCAGGTGAGCTACGATGGCACAGAAGTGGCCATCATCACCGACTACCCCGATCTTCTTCCGGCTTCACACGTAAGTGATCCGAACACACCTTATTCAAAAGAGGTCTCTCTTTCCCTCTTACCCACCGCACTATCTTGTGTTCAAAAGGGGAAGGGTTCGGCGCGCCGTACTACTCCAAGGGTTCCTCCGAAGAGAGCGTCCCCCACTCTGGGTGAGCCTTCCAAGAGGAAAGCAAAGGAAGATGCGACCATGCCCTCATCGAAGAGGTATAAATTCGCCAACCTGCACCTGAGCATTCACGTCCAACCGTGACCTTCCTATTATCCATGTTTGTGGGGACCCCGACTCATAAGTCGTGATCACCGAATGCACGTGTATAGTGATCCCAGAGATCAATGCTCACTGAACACACAGAAGCTGAATAACAAGAGTCTTACATCCATACATACCATCTTACACAAATTATGACCATTATGGTCAAGTCTTACATAGATAAAGCCACAAGGGCTGAATATCAAATAAACTTAAGCAGCGGAAATCTTCGTCGATAAGTAGAACCCATGCCATCTGCCTTAACCCTACAGGCATTCCGACTGGGAAACGTCCTAGTTCGCATGTTCGTCTCCAAAGGACTCTTCTTCAAACTCCTGTTCTTCCATGCCTGGCCAATTAAATAACCAGTGGCAAGCCAATGAGTACTTTGAATGTACTCGCAAGCAACCCATGTTTTGGCTCAAGATACAACAGTGCATGACATAGGTAAATTTTTGCAGAAAGCTGACTTTGTCATGTTATGACATGTTCAATAACTGGTAAACCTTGCATCGCATGGATTCAAGTAACCATAGGGGCTGGTTACAGATATCAACATAAAGGGAGAGGGCTCCAACCCAACTCATCCATGTCAAGTCCTTTGACTTGACTCAAGAAGTACTTCCCACACACACTGGTTTGTAAACAAGTGGACGTAGCCCAAGAGCGGTTACCCAACTGTCCTTGACCATGGACACGGCTATTCGAATAGTTTTACACTCTGCAGAGGTTGCACACTTTACCCACAAGATCCGGGGAACTTCCGTGTCATCCACGACCCGCGGTACCTCAAGTACCCCGCGTAAGCACCCGATCACTATCTTTCCCTAGACGACACTAACATGGAGTCCACTCGTTGCTCCGTATCCTCATGATGTACATCATACAAGACTCACTCGAGATCGTAACATCCGAGAGGGGACACAACGGTGTATCCGGTGCCCTGTGAAAATAGTCTTGGCTGCCCTACCTGGCACGACCCCGTCCCGAGAGAGCGCACCAACAACTCTCCCGTCACTAGTAATGCGGGCTCCACGCTAGTATCAGCCTAGGTAATCAATAATGCCCTTTCCCATACAAGGGTAGAGTGGTTGCGCATGTAAGGTTGGAATAACGGTTGAAACTTAAACCAATCCATTTTGAAAAACAACACACACACTTGCCTCGGTACACCACTTTGTCATCAAGTGGTTACCCAACTCATCATCTCCCCCGGGCATAAGTGGCACCCGATGGGGGTTTTCGAAAAGTCTTTTGAAAATACTTTGTCTCCATCACCATGCATATTCCCATCCCTTTTTGCATAGCACTACTTTAGCATCCTATCTACTCCCACCGGCATAACCCTCATAAGGAGGTAGGGTGATGCACAATGCAAGTATCAACGAGGAAGTAATAGAGGCAACCCATCAAAGTGGTTACCATCTCATCATGATTCCGATGCAACACTAATAAAGTGCTATATGACATGCATAAAAAGGGTTTCATAGACATGGTCAAAGTGCTGCTTGCCTGGCTCAAAAAAGTCTTCTGGGTCTTCAAAGTCTTCTGGTCCAACTCCTTTGTCAGCAACGCAATCTATCGTCGCAAAATAATAACGAGAAAATAAGGCAATAATAAAACAGAAAAACCAAAGTGCTCAGAAAAATGTCAACTCATTTTTTTTAAATACAAGGGTGAAAACTAAGAAGGGGAAAATTCCTAGTTTTGGATTTGGAGTCATGGAAACAGTGCTAGGAATTTTAAATGACAGACATAAATGCTCAAATTCAAATTTGAATTTGAACAGTAAAGAAAAGTTGGTTTGATAAGAGTGAAAACTGCGCCAATAAATAGGTGGGATTATTACAAGGATTTAGGAGTTGGAATTATTGCATTTGGGTGAATATTTAATCCTGTGGAATTTTTTACAAGTTTGACAGAAAAGAAAAAGGGGAAGGGGCACTATTCCTGCTGGGCCAGAACAGCCGTAGGGCAGCGGCCCAGCCAGCGACGCGGCCCAGTCAAGCCGATGCGTGCGCGCGCCAGATTTTTAATCCCGACGGGTGGGGCCCGGCGTCAGTGAGAGTAGGCGCCGGAGAGGTTGAGGACAGAGAGGCTGACGAGCGGGGCCCCTTGTCAGGGTCATCGTCAACCCTCATCCGAGGGCAGCGAGGCTTACCGGCGACGATGCAGGGCACGGCAAGCTTCGACAAGGGCAGGGACGGGCTCAGCGTGGCATCACCGTTCGGGTGGAGGTGGAACCGGTTGCCGGGGTGGCCTGGTTTGACGGTGACGAGGTCACACGGCGGAGGGGCTTCGGCGGTGGCGGTTCCGGCCGTTTCCGGCAGCTACAGAGAGGGGAAACAAGGGGGAAAGGATCAGAGAGCTGCAGGGGTTCCAGATCAAGAGGAAAGGGGCCAGGGACGGCCTGTATCTTGTGAACTCCGGCGAGCCGAAGTGGCGGAGCTCGAGCTCGATCTCGAGCTCGGGAGGCTCTGGAAAGGAACTGGGGTGCAGGGGGATGATTAGGGGAGTGAGGGAGCGAGTGGTGAGGAGAGGAGGGCTCGGGGAGGCCCTTAAATAGGCGGGCGACGGTCCACCGAGGACCCGTGCGTCGGCGAGCCTGTTGCGGTCGAAGCGGGTCATGGGGGCTCGTCGGGGCTCGTCGGGGCGTGTCTGAGGCATTTGTGGGGTTGGTCTAGGGTGGGGGAGAGAAGAGAGGGAAAGCAGGGGGGCAGGGCACCGCGCGTGTGAGTGCGCTCGCTGGTGCGCTCGGGCGGCCGACGCGCATGCGGGCTGGGGCGAGAGGAGGAAGAAGGAGGAGGGGGATAGAGGCGTGGCATGTCGCAGACATCGAGGTGCATCGTCGGGCGCGCTGGGGAGGCCCGAGGTGGCCAGAGGCGGTTGGATGGGGGCGGCTACAGTGCGGGAGCGCACTGTAGCGCGCTCCAGAGCGTGCAAATGGCCGGCATGCCATTTTTTTGGTAAAGTGGGCACAGCCAAGCATGTTTGGTAGCTCTAGGGAGGAGTAAAGAAGTAGGAGATGGCCTTGGATGCCCTGGCTGGCCAGTAGGAGATGAGAGAGGTAGAAGAAGAGGGAGAAATGGGCTGTCCAGGGAGGTAAATGGGGGTATTTTACCCTTCAAACATTGAACTTTGGAAGAGGGGGAGCTACTGGAGGTTGCTGGTGATCAGGTTCAGTTGTGGTAAAAATGTGGAGTCAAGGAGATTAGTGTAGGGGGGTGAAACCAGTGACTTTTTGCAATGACCAGAAGGTGTTTGATGCAAATTTGTTTAAGCAAATGAACTCCATTTGGCATGAGACTCCACAGGGTGAAATGGCACATGTAATTAGGGCCTTCCACCAATTTGAAGCTTATTTGGGCAAAGTTGCCAATGCAACTTTTGTAAACCCTAGAAATTAGCAGAAATGAACTTGTGTAGATGTAGTTGAGCAAATCACTTCCCCTTGATGAACCACTTGGTGTAGTGGCCTCATTTGGTCATGTGAACATGCTCACAAAAGTTAGGGTCAAGGAGAGAAAGTTGGTAGTACAAAGTGGTTCAAATTTGATTCTAGTCAGAGAGGGTTTTGGGGCATTTTGGTGAACCAAAATGACTTCAATTGACATGAGGCTTTGCAAGGTGATCACAATATGCATTTGTAACTTGCTGGATTTTCCTTGGATTTTTCTGAAAATATTTCCTGTGGAAATATTTCAAATCCTTGAAATGGGCAGAAATGGTATTGGGAGGTTTTGTCCAATATTTTGATCATGACCATGTGTTGAAACTCATATATATGGAACATACATGTCCACTGAGTTTCCCTGATTTTTCTCAAATATTTTTAAAACAATAAAATAATTTTTCCCTATTAAATACCATTTCTGGCCTTAAGAAAAAGCTTTTAAATAAAATAGGAAAATAACTTCTAAAATTATCTTTTTGTGGTTTATGGGAATCCTATATCTAATAAGTTTCAAATATACTCTTTGAAATATTTTTCATACCCCAAATCAGGTACTTGCAGTACAAACCTCAATCTAGGGGTTTGTGGAAAACTAATTTTTGAAAATACTATTTGGCCAAATTATTTTTGTAAGAAAATACTATATTGCACTATACACATGGCATGATCATTGGGCAGAAGTTTGGGGCAAGGAGATGAAGTACAGAAGGTGGAGTAGTTGACTTTAAAGAGCACTTGAAAAACCACACGGAGAAATCCAAACCCAAAATAAAAGCCAAATAATGCAAAAGTTTTTGTTGGTCCAAATTTTCATGCTTTATTAATGCAAATGACATGTTACAAAATGCAGGGTGTGACAATGTGTCAGGAGAAAGACGCGTCGGACCATATCCAGAGGTTCGAGCGGCTGTACTTCCCGCAGCCAGGATTCATATCCTGCCAAGAAGACGGGGGCTGATGAGGAGGTGAAGCCTTACTGTCCTCCGACCGAGGACTTGGATGATGCATCCGTCACCAACTTGGAAGTGGAGAGTGCGATGAATCATCGGCACCGCCGGGCCATTTTACAAGACCCTGGCTTTTCAGAAGAGTCGTTTAACGCCTTCAACTCGGCCGATCCATACATCCGAGCTGCTCAAGATGGGATTAACAGGGCCACAAAGCAACATTTGAAAGATGTGCGGGTAAATTTATTTTGTCTGACTATGATAACCACATGCCAGTAGCCCCCAAGACTTAAAGGAGTTGAAACAACTGATTTAAGGATCAATGTATGACCAGGTGCTTACGGAGAAGAACACCCAGCTAGCTCAGCAGCTGGAAAAGTCTCAGCGCTGGCTGCTTGCTGCTAGTGCCAAACTGGAGAAATACAGGACATCTCCCGGTAATGTTTCCTTCTATCAAAAATTCGTAATGATACACCGATAGTGCGAATCTGGGTGCTAATCTTTGTGTTCGGCCGTTAGACCAAGTACAATAGCAGCTGGACGCCGCTCGAAGCGAAGAACGCAGAGCCAAAAAGCTACTAGTAGCGAGCGAGCGTGTATTGACAAAAGTCGTTCAAGAGAAAAAGAAACTCCAGTACTCAAACTCCAAACTGGGCGAAGAACTGAAAGATGTGCGAGCTCAGCTAGCTGACTCTGTGAAGGAGAACAAGAAGTTGCGAGGCGGCATATTCAGTATGTGGTCACTTTTGTTTTATAACAGTTTTGGAGGTAACGGTAGCTGATATAGCTGTGATTGTAGGTGTTTTGACGAATCGCCCCTAAGAGGAGGTGTCCGGATCATCGAATGATCTTCTGCAAGGGCTGTCGCAGTTGCACGAGCAAGCTCGGCAGGCGATGCAGAGTGTAGCCAAGGCTTTATGGCAATCCGACCCCCCTCCAGGAAGCAAGGAGAAGCTGGTAGAGCTGTTCAAGGGAGCGCGGCGGCGTATCCGGTTGTGGAAGATATCGACATGCCGAGAGGGTGCGCGAGATGCGTGGGCCATGGTGAAGACGCGATATACCAAGCTGGATCCTAATCACATGGCTCGTGTCGGACCGCTAGGGTCGAATGGGGAAGGAATTCCCGTTAGTTTAGTATATGACCAAGTAGAGGTGGCCGCCAAATATTCCCAACAGGATTGTAAGTTAGACTACATGTTGGAAGGTGTAGAGGAGGAGGTTTTCGAGTCCAAGTGACTGTGTACATTCCTCATCTAGCTGAATTGTATATCATTTGTCATGGCATCCCTTTACGCTTCAACCTCCGGTCCCGAAGTTGCGGAGTGTTTCCGAATACCGTCGCAGCTGAATAGGCCGGGGTATACCTAGAAATCTAGGCGTAGGGGTCATAGTTGCTTGAACAGATAAGTTGTATCCGGCTAGCTATCTTATATTACATTGATATCGTAAGAAACATCTTCCAGAGAGAATAGTTCCGTTAAGGGTTCTGTCGTGGAATTGTCACGGTAGATGTCCTTAGTGTCAGGACTTAGTCACGAGGCCAACACATCTATGTGGTAGCTTGAGAGGGGTTGAGCGGGACGAGAGACGCGATGTTTTACCCAGGTTGGGCCCCTCATGGTGGAGGTAAAAGCCTACATCCTGCTTCATTGATATTGATGATGATGACCACGGTTACAAGAGTGCTCTATCTCGAGAGCTATTGTCTAAACCTAACTTGTCCAACCCGTGGAACTTGTCAATCTTGTCCCCTTTTGGGGAGCCCTGCCCCTCCTTATATATGTTGGAAGGGCGGGTTACATGTATAGTCCTATTAGGATTAGGACTAGTCTATCTCTAATACAAACCGGATACAAGTCCAGGTCTTAGCTCCTTGTAAGATAAATGTTCCTCATGCCTTTTCTCTTAAACCGGCCCACCATTAACCTAAACCGGCCTGCTGGTCCTTGGGCCTTTTCATGCATCTGGAATACGCGCCGGGTCACCAATGAATCTTCAGGTTCATGAATCGTCATACCAGTGAACCGCCAGACACGTAAACCACCAATCCTCTGGCGGTTTACCAATGAAACGCCTAGTCCGGCCGGGTTATACTTCCGTTCGGTTTACGCCGCGGGGTATATCCCCGACATTAGCCCCCAAGTTTAGCTTGGATTTATCCATGGTAAACTTATGCTGCAAAATAAACACAAGAACAAATTTGACAGGTTGTGCTCCGGGTTAAGAATTCTTGTAAACCGGTACCTGATCACCCTTAAGTCCTTGTTATTTCCTCCTTCTGGGAAGTCCGGGTCAACAGACCAGCTTCATAATCAATTTGCTGACATTGGTTTGTCACAGAGAAATATTGTGAAGAATAAATCCTTTGACTCAGCTCCTAAAGCGCCGGTTTAACAAATATGGGTCTTGAAATACTTATCTGATATTCAGCCGGTTTAAGAATGCAGAACTTGCCGGTTTATGATTACCACCATCGTTGGGTTATAAAAACTGATAATTCTGGGTCATGATTGTTGCCAACGCCGGTTCACAATGCCGGTTCATGATTATTGATGACGTCGGGTTGCAGCCACAGGGTCATAATGATTGGTGATGCCGGGTCAATCTGGTTTGCTCAAACAGAGAATTTGAAAATATTTCTTCAATAATAATATAATACCTGTAGCCCCCAAGTCTTGAGCAGAACAAAGTGATGGATTAAGACTTTCTTCAATATAAATATTACCAATTTTGAAGAAATCCATGTTGTTCATCCCAGTCACTAGTGCCGGGTTGCCATGCTTGCAACAACCTGGGACTTGTAATTGCTTGATGCTCATAAAAACTTCAACCAGTGTAGCCCCCAAGGGCCGGGTCATTATGCAATAATGAGCAGGGACTTTGTAAATATAATCTTGTAAACTTTGAACAGCAACGTGTAGCCCCCAACGGTCGGCTCAGTAAGATAATATTGAGCTGGGACTTTGATATATACTTCAATGAAAATAACATCATATGATGTAACCCCCATCGTGGGGCTTGAATCCACGTCCATAAGGTCAAAAGCCTTGTGCTTTACCAACTGAGCAGTGGACCCTTCAATATAATGGATAAAAAGTTGTGTACCTTGAATAGTTGATAGGAGCAATTGGTAGCCCCCATGGGCCGGCTCATTATAATATGATGAGTCGGGTCTTCAATAAGACTAGTAACAATGACTTTGCATTAGCCCCCGAGTGTCATGATGCATGCTTGCAGTGACATGAGACTTGCATGTAATCTCAATTTGAATAATGTAGCCCCCAAGTGCCGGGTTGTAAGCCTGGAGCGACTCGGGACTATTCCTTCCATTGTAGAATAAATCATATCCTTTGATAAAATAATAGCCATTGCGCTAAAACGACTTTGAAAAACCTCAATCATAATATTAATAACCATAATAAAAAGCCAGCCATGTTGGCTATTCAAGATAATATAATCCGGTATGAAAATCTTATTCATCCAATATCATAATGAAAATTCAGCCAAGTTTGGCTATTTGAATAATATAACCCAATCATTTATAAGCGCATGATTCCAATGGTGCAATCCAAATATATACTGGCGACTTATAGTCCAAAGCCATGCCGGTTTAATAAACACCGGATAATTTATCATCATACTGGCGACTTATAGTCGAAAGCCAGGTCGGGTTAGTAAACGCCAGTGATTTATAATCATGCTTTATTCAACCTGTTTCGGCATACAACAAGTTTAAAGTGTCCGGGCGGTTTACCGTCAGACGGGTCATAATGCCCAACATATAACCCAGGTTTATAACCAAGGTTGCACTTAAGAATAATCAAATATGAAATATATCATACCTGTGACATTGAATCACATCGTTGGTTTACCAACTTTTTGGAATAGGGGTAATAACCCAGATTTTGAGTACTGATAACTCCTTCCATATTGTGTCGGTTTATGATAAAACCGTACTAGGTTGTGATAAACACCAGTTTAACCACATATAATACTGGCGACTCGTAGTCAAACCAGACTGGGCTGATAGTCTCCGGATTATAACTTGATCGTCTACTGACAACTTGTAGTTGAAAGCCGAGCCAGGTTGATAAACACCGGTTTGCTCCATAATAGGATGGTAACAGAAAATCAAACCGGGCAGATAGCCTCCGGATTAAGATTTGACCGTGTTCAGTCAATTTGTAATTTGATAGTCGAACCGGTTTAAGAATTGTCGGTTTAAAAATGCAACAAAAGAAATATTTATCAAAACAAAATTTCATGCAAAGGCAATGATAAAACCATTTGCAAAAATAGGCTATTGAGCCGATCAAATGGCGTTACCATGGTCGGACACGACCAAGCCCCCGATAGGCGTAGCTATGGTTCAAGTCAGCCAGGTCCCCAAATGAAACAGTGGCATTATGCCGATCAAAAGGCGTGGCAATGGTTCGGGTTCGACCAAGCCCCCATGTGATTTTGTGGCCTTAGGCCGATCAAGAGGCGTGACTATGGTTCAGACGTGACCACAAGTCCCCAAGTGATGCATTGGCATTACGCCGATCAAGAGGTGTAGCGATGGTTCGGGTTCGACCAAAGCCCCCAAGTGATGCTGTGGCACTAGGCCGATCAAGAGGCATGACTATGGTTCAGACGTGACCACAAGTCCCCAAGTGATGTTGTGGCTTTACGCCTATCAAAAGGTGTTGCTATGGTTCAGATACGACCAAGCCCCCAAGTGATCAATAATATGATAAGCCAATAAGGCAGGATACCCATGTTTGAACCGCACATCATGGCAGCAGGTCCTCTTTGGCACCTTTTAACTGTTTGCAAGAGATAAATCCTTCTTGAACCGGGAATTTGAACCAGATCCTTCTTTTTAAGCCGGAAGTTTTCTGACAGCCTTTAAATTTGCACCAATATGGTGGTTTAGGGTCCTGCATGAGATAACTTTGCAAGCCGGAATAATTGCTCTTCTAAAGAAAGCAATACATAACATAAAAGTATACTGGATGAATTTCACCTGATACATCAGGCCAGTAATTATCCACCGCGGAGTTGATGATCACCATGGTGAAGTGGAAATAAATTATGGGTGAATCCGCCGTCGGAGCAGCCAGATGAGTCCGCCGCGATATTATAGGCCGGTGCGGACGGGCTAGTTGTCCTCCGCATCGTAAACCGGCACGAACGGGCGAGTTAATCGCGGGCGCGGTCCCGGCAAGCTGATGTAAACCAGGTCCGCAGAGGCGGTGGCTTGTGCACTTCCATTCATCATATGATATGTCTCGGAGTATCCCCGGACGGGATATAATCAATCCACACTCCATGTCCGTGGTATAAACCACATCTGTAGTGAATAATGGTCCTGTATATAGAAATATACAAATCAAAGTAATTTGTCCTTTGATAAAAATAATGTGTTAATAAAACAAATTTGAGATGGATAGCACCTGATGTTTGCAGATGGCTTTGGATGATGAATGATCTGTTCACCGCAACTGAGGTGGCGGCTTAAAGCACTGTACCGGTAGACTCAGACGGACCCTTCGGGTCATGTTTGACCCCCTTTTTTTTGACGCGCCTGGACAACAGGCAGTAGAGGAAGACGATGTTCTCAACGGTTTGTGATTTGACCGCTCCCCAATCACATAATATGCTGACGCCGTTTTATTCTTCTTGAATTCAAAAATTTCCATCCATCAAACCGTGGCAGTAGCAGCGACCACAGCTCGGCAGGTCAACACCGGGTGGTTTGAACAGCACTGTAGCAGAAACAGAAGCAAGACCAATCTGGTATGAACACCTAACAACCGGGGCACAGCGATGCGGAGTCAAAACGACAAACGGGCGACTCGGGTGTGCGAGCGCGGTTGAAACAGTCGGTCAAGGCGTGAAGCGAGCGCTGGGAGCAGCAGGCGCAGGTCAGGGCAACACGGCCGCGCAGTGACTTGGCCCGAGGGTGAAGTAGCAGCAAAGCATAACCCGATGGCGGTTTAACAAATGCAGCAGTGGCGGATGACGGCTCAGGACGGTCGCGGCGGATCGACCAGTGGAGGCGTGCTCGGTGATGACTCAGAGGCGTGCTCGGAGGTTCAGAGGCCGGGCCGGTTCAAGGCGAATTCGCGATGGCGTCGGCCGCGGAAGCAGAAGCTGGGCCGGCTTAACCACAGCGGCGGGGCCGTGGGGGCGATGGCGATTTGGCGACTTAGAGCCGAGGCGCAGGCGGCGGCTTGAGCCACGGCGGCGGCTTGCAGTGACAAAGTTGACTCAACCTGGCTCAATCCGGCGATGACGGCGACTTGATATGGCCGTAGCAACGGAAGTAAACCGGAGAGAAGGCCATGATGGCAGAGGCCACTTGAAACTGTGAACGGGGCGGCTTAACGCGGAGATGAAGCGGCCTGGCACAGAGGCCCAGGCGGTTCGTCGACGAAGACATCGGCGACTTGATAGTTTGATGGATCGCTGTCAACCTCAGTGGGTCGTCAACACAGCAGAGGCGGGAGGCGAGGCCAGCCACGGATGAGAAAGCGAAGCGGCAGCGCTGCAGAAACCCGCAGCGGGTGTGGAGACGGCCGATCGTCAATGCAACAGACTAGAGGGCCAGCTCGGCGGTTCAACATGATAGGCCGGGGTACAGCCGTAGCGGCATGTTGCAGAAGTGACTTGACACGGCGACTCGCGCCCAGGCAGAGCTGACACAGTAGCAGACGATTTGTCAGCTCGAGACGCCGCAGCGGCCGAGGAAGGTAAGGAGCTGAGGGCGGCTCGGAGTGAAGCGGCACAGTCAAGGACGACTCTGAACCGGACGGACTGCGACGGCGGCGGTGTTTTGCAATGCAAGGAAGTAGCATGTCAAACATAGGAGTCCGTGTCCATGGATAACTCGCTCTCGAGTTGTGGTTGTTTCCAGGCTGACCCCAGTTGAATACATCGGTGTGTGGTCTTCCTTTTGGTGATTGAAAAAACTAAACCAATACTGCTAGTAGCTTCACGTACTAGTGCTAGTTGCTGACTTTGACCAAATCAATGATTAAGAAATGAATCTAAACCTTTCAAGCACCTTATACGAACAGCCGTCGTGGAGTATTATTGCAGTAGTGTCGCTTTCGTAAGAACAGTAGCATAATCAAAGTAATACTGCTCAGAACCGTAACAATAGATCTCTTTACGAGACCACCTCGGGGTTGGATCCTTGCTTGCCCACACGTTTGTTGATTGATCTGACATAACGCACAATGGATGCAGCATAATTCCTGCCAACCTCGGCGACAAGTGACTATAGAAAAATTGATCTTAACTTCGGACTTCGACGGATCACGTTGTGTCGGCGGCGCACAACAGAAACTCCAAATCATGGAATTCGCCGGCTTCTGCCGAAGATTATCTCCTGTCGAATTTTCTTCATCCAACCAATTATGACCTTCTCAATCCCTATGAGAGATCCCTTCAAGAACTCATCACCATCATGCGCAGGCCCCACGGTGGGCGCCAACTGTCGTGGATTGTCACGGCAGATGTCCTTAGTGTCAGGACTTAGTCGCGAGGCCAACGCATCTATGTGGTAGCTTGAGAGGGGTTGAGCGGGACGAGAGACGCGATGTTTTACCCAGGTTCGGCCCCTCACGGTGGAGGTAAAAGCCTACATCCTGCTTCATTGATATTGATGATGATGACTACGGTTACAAGAGTGCTCTATCTCGAGAGCTATTGTCTAAACCTAACTTGTCCAACCCATGGAACTTGTGAATCTTGTCCCCTTTTGGGGAGCCCTCCCCCTCCTTATATATGTTGGAAGGGCGAGTTACATGTAGAGTCCTATTAGGATTAGGACTAGTCTATCTCTAATACAAACCGGATACAAGTCCAGGTCTTAGCTCCTTGTAAGATAAATGTCCCTCATGCCTTTTCTCTTAAACCGGCTCACCATTAACCTAAACTGGCCTGCTGGTCCTTGGGCCTTGTCATGCATCTGGAATACGCGCCTGGTCACCAATGAATCTTCAGGCTCGTGAATCGTCATACCAGTGAACCGCCAGACATGTAAACCGCCAGACACGTAAACAACCAGACACGTAAACCGCCAATCCTCTGGCGGTTTACCAATGAAACGCCTAGTCCGGCCGGGTTATACTTCCGTCTGGTTTACGCCGCGGGGTATATCCCCGACAAGTTCCTTTCCCTGGGTGTGCATGCATTTAATGCGCATGTCCGAATTGTGGTGTGAGCACCATAGTTTGTATAACTTCTGGGGGTGCACAATGGAGTGAGTTTTTAAAAAACATCTTTAATTCACTGACCGAATATTCCCTTAAGAACGCTAGCTTTCTGCTTCACCCAGTCTGAGGTACACATCCGGATGACCCGGCAGTAACAATCGCAGAGGTGCTCCCTTTATGCCCTAGCCGAACTAACGTGAACGTAGGGCATAAGCATAGGAGCCAAGCAACCCAGCTTGGCCAAAAGTTAAGTCATATCGATGCATATAATGGCAAAGAAAAGGTACATATGGAAAAACGCATATGTGAGGAGCTTGATGCTCAAGGAATGACAAGAACTTCTGTCCGAGAAGCCCCCAGGTACTAGTGGCGTACATGTTTAAAGATGTATGTGCCGATGGTGTGTGGTCTAGCCATACCAAAGCTTTAAAGCGAGAAAGAAGAAAATAATCGGTAAAGGGAGAAAAAATAATGGAAACTATAGGGGAGGAGGAGACGAACAAGGGGTTTAGCGCTAGGCGTAGAATCTCCGGAGTCTGGCTGCGTTCCAGGGGTTCGGCTCGAGGCAATTTTCTGATGCATCGCGAAGACGGTACACTCCTCCGATGAGAACTTCGTCAATGATGAAGGGACCCTCCCATTTGGCCCATCCTTCTCTGCGTTGATATCTTCAAGCTTGCTGTTGGTAAACTGCTGAAGGGGCTTTTGCGACATCGCGTTCCTCCTCTAGGGCATCTAGGATATCCTGCCGATCGAACTCGGCTTCTCTCTCTTCGTACATATGCACTCTAGGTGAGTCGTGAATAATATCGCAGGGCAATACGGCCTCTGCACCATACACCATGAATAAAGGTGTGTACCCGGTAGTACGGTTGGGCGTGGTCCGTAGCCCCCAGAGTACGGAGTCGAGCTCCTCAACCCAGTGCTTGTCTGATTCTTTCAAAGACCGCACTAGTCTGGGCTTGATGCCACTCATAATAAGACCGTCGGCGTGTTCGACTTGACCGTTGGTTTGTGGGTGGTAGACGGAGGCGTAATCTAGTTTAATGCCCAGATTAGTACACCAGGTTTTTACCTTGCCGTCTATGAAATTGGATCCGTTGTCAGTGATGATGCTGTGTGGGACACCATAACGGTGCACAACATCGGATATGAAGTCTATTTCCGGGCCGGACTCAGTCGTTTTTACTGATTTATCCTCTATCCACTTAGTGAATTTGTCCACCATAACCAGCAGATATTTTTTCTTGTGGCTTCCCAGTTTAAGGGGTCCAACCATGTCGAGTCCCCAGACCGCGAAAGGCCAAGTTATGAGGATTGTTTATAGGGCAGTGGGGGGTGTCGGTGTCAAAACCGGCGGATCTCGGGTAGGGGGTCACGAACTGTGCGTCTAAGGCGGATGGTAACAGGAGGCAGGGGACACAATGTTTACCCAGGTTCGGGCCCTCTCGATGGAGGTAATACCCTACGTCATGCTTGATTGATCTTGATGATATGAGTATTACAAGAGTTGATCTACCACGAGATCGTAGAGGCTAAACCCTAGAAGCTATCCTATGGTTATGATTGTTGTTGTCCTACGGACTAAACCCTCCGGTTTATATAGACACCGGAGGGGGTTAGGGTTACACAAAGTCGGTTAAAAGGGAGGAGATCTACATATCCGAATTGCCAATCTTGCCTTCGACGCAAAGGAGAGTCCCACCTGGACACGGGACGAAGTCTTCAATCTTGTATCTTCATAGTCCAACAGTTTGGCCAAAGTATATAGTCCGGCTGTCCGAGGACCCCCTAATCCAGGACTCCCTAAGTAGCCCCCGAACCAGGCTTCAATGACGAT
Source organism: Triticum urartu (assembly GCF_003073215.2). Taxonomy (NCBI): domain Eukaryota; kingdom Viridiplantae; phylum Streptophyta; class Magnoliopsida; order Poales; family Poaceae; genus Triticum; species Triticum urartu. The sequence goes on along the minus strand of NC_053027.1, from coordinate 360,449,864 downwards.
AAGTCCGGTGCGCAGATTGTCTTTGGCATTGCAAGGCGGGTTCTTCTCCAAATTCCGAATACCTGTCGAGTAGTGTCCGACTTCCCATGAATGTTGCACTCCTTGGCTTCTGCGCCTAATAATGGCTATCCTTCATGTGTCGAGCGAAGCGAGAAGTGGGGGAATTTTTACAGTTGCCACCATAACCATGCGAGTAAATCGTCTATTTAAAGAGACGGGGATCCTCAGATCTAGATCACACCATCTTCCCACAGCGAGTATCCATCGGAGCACACCCAGAAAAAGTCCATCCCATCATGGTCGGCCATCGCAGCTCCTCCTCTCGCTCCCGTAGCCCTAAGCCAAGTGATTGGAAGAAGTGTTCCGTCCCCCATAGTCAATTAGTAGAGTTACAGACCCAGGGGTTTCTCCCTCCAGCGTATATGGTCCCCGTTCGAGCCGGACTTGCAACTTACAATGGTGGGGAGCAAGCGGAGAGCTTCCCCAACCCATCCATGGGGGGGGTATGCCTTGTCCCTTACTTACTAGGGGGCTTGGATTTCCAATCCATCCGTTCCTCCGCGGGCTCCTGGAGTTCTACGGCCTCCAGCTGCATAACTTTACTCATGCCTCCATATTACACATCGCTGGCTACGTCGCCTTTTGCGAGCTGTTTTTGTGCAGCGAAGCTCATTTCGAGCTATGGAAGAGGCTATTCTGCCTCGTACCCCGTACACAGGAGGGGTCACTTTATCAAGTGGGCGGAGCCGAGATATGGCACATCGCCAGGACCGGATACCTATCCGGTACTCCGAAGAAGACATCCGAAGACTGGCCTTCGGAGTGGTTTTATATGGAGGACGTCCCTCTTCCGGATCCTATTCGGATGGGCCTTCCTGATTTCAATAACGCCCCTCTGAAGAAACGGCGCAGCTGGCGCCCTCGGGACCCCAGGAGGAAGATGACAGAGAGGTCCTTTACCTAATGGGCCAGGTAAGGATGCTGGCCAAATCAGGATTGACAATAATCGAGGTTATGTCAGTATGTATAATGCGGGGGGTGCAGCCACTTCAATATCGGGGACAACCCGTGTGGCACTTCAATGTAGAAGACGATGCCACCTGCTACGGTCGTAAGGGACCAGACTCCGCCGCTGCTCTAGCGAAAATACTGTCCGATCTATATAACAGAGAGGAAGAGGAGTTCATCCGCATTAAGCCACGGGATGGGTTCTCCATGTACAACCCCCAAACTGGGTGAGCTGCTACTTTCTACTCCAGACCTTCCTGCATTAAGTATTTACCTTGCTATTTCATAGCAGGAAGTGTGAAAAGCTGTAAGGGAGATCCACAGCCCGCCTCCACAACCATAGGACCCTGACCGGGCCCTCGACCCCGGACTCGAAGAAGATCCGAACACATTTGTGGAGCTCATCGACAGGACGTTGATAACCCACAAGTATAGGGGATCGCAACAGTTTTCGAGGGTAAAGTATTCAACCCAAATTTATTGATTCGACACAAGGGGAGCCAAAGAATACTCTCAAGTATTAGCAGCTGAGTTGTCAATTCAACCACACCTGGAAACTTAATATCTGCAGCAAAGTATTTAGTAACAAATTAATATGATAGTAGTGGTAACAGTAGCAAAAGGTAATAGTAGTAAAAGTAATGTTTTTGGTATTTTGTAGTGATGATAGCAATAGCAACGGAAAAGTAAATAAGCGAAGAACAATATATGGAAAGCTCATAGGCAATGGATCAGTGATGGAGAATTATGCCGGATGCGGTTCATCATGGAACAGTCATAACCTAGGGTGACACAGAACTAGCTCCAGTTCATTTATATAATGCAGGCATGTATTCCGAATATAGTCACACGTGCTTATGGAAAAGAACTTGCATGACATCTTTTGTCCTACCCTCCCGTGGCAGCGGGGTCCTTACAGAAACTAAGGGATATTAAGGCCTCCTTTTAATAGAGTACCGGAACAAAGCATTAGCACATAGTGAATACATGACGTCCTCAAACTACGGTCATCACCGGTAAGTATCCCAATTATTGTCACTTCAGGGTTAACGGGTCATAATAGATAATAGGTGACTATAGACTTGCAAGATAGGATCAAGAACACTCATATATTGATGAAAACATAATAGGTTCAGATCTGAAATCATGGCACTCAGGCCCTAGTGACAAGCATTAAGCATAGCAAAGTCATAGCAACATCAATCTCGGAACATAGTGGACACTAGGGTTCAAACCATAACAAAACTAAGTCGATTACATGATAGATCCCATCGAACCCATCACCGTCTAGCAAGCCTACGATGGAATTACTCACGCACGGCGGTGAGCATCATGAAATTGGTGATGGAGGATGGTTGATGATGACGATGGCAACGGATTCCCCTCTTCGGAGCCCCGAACGGACTTCAGATCAGCCCTCCCGAGAGGTTTTATGGCTTGGCGGTGGCTCCGTATCGTAAAACGCGATGATTTCTTCTCTCTGATTTTTTCTCCCCGAAACACAATATATAGAGTTGGAGTTGGAAGTCGGAGAGGCACCAGGGGGCCCACGAGGTAGGGGGCCCGCTGGTCTTCATCTTTTGTAGGTATTTTTTATATTTTCCAAAAAGTTGCTCCATGAAGTTTCAGGTCATTCCGAGAACGTTTGTTTCTGCACATAAATAACACCATGGTAGTTCTACTGAAAGCAACATCAGTCCGGGTTAGATCCATTCAAATCATGCAAATTAGAGTCCAAAACAAGGGCAAAAGTGTTTGGAAAAGTAGATACGTTGGAGACGTATCAACTCCCCCAAGCTTAAACCTTTGCTTGTCCTCAAGCAATTCAGTTGAAAAACTGAAAGTGATAAAGAAAAACTTTTACAAACTCTGTTTGCTCTTGTTGTTGTAAATATGTAAAGCCAGCATTCATGTTTTCAACAAAGATTATAACTAACCACATTCGCAATAACGCTCAAGTTTACTCATATCAATAGCATAATCAACTAGCGAGCAATAATAATAAATCTCGGATGACAACACTTTCTCAAAACGATCATAATATGATATAACAAGATGGTATCTCGCTAGCCCTTTCTGAGACCACAAAACATAAATGCAGAGCACCTTTAAAGACCAAGGACTGACTAGACATTGTAATTCATGGTAAAAGAGATCCAGTCAAGTCATACTCAATGTAAACTAACAGTAATGAATGCAAATGATAGTGGTGCTCTCCAACTAGTGCTTTTTAATAAGAGGATGATGACTCAGCATAAAAGTAAATAGATAGGCCCTTCACGGAGAGAAGCAGGGATTTGTAGAGGTGCGAGAGCTCTGTTTTGAAATAGAGGTGAATAATATTTTGAGCGGTATACTTTCATTGTCAACATAACAACCAAGAGATGGTGATATCTTCCATGCTACACACATTATAGGCGGTTCCCAAACATAATGGTAAAGTTTATACTCCCCCTTCCACCAACAAGCATCAATCCATGGCTTGCTCGAAACAACGAGTGCCTCCAACTAACAACAGTCCCAAGGGGAGTTTTTTTTGCAATTATTTTGATTTAGTTTGCATAAAGCATGGGACTGGGCATCCCGGTGACCAGCAACTTTCTCGTGAGTGAGGAGCGGAGTCCACTCCTCTTGAGAATAACCCGCCTAACATGGAAGATATAGACAGCCCTAGTTGATACATGAGTTATTCGAGCATACAAAACAGGATATTTATTTGAAGGTTTAGAGTTTGGCACATGCAAATTTACTTGGAACGACAGGTATATGCCGTATATAGGTAGGTATAGTGGACTCATATGGAATAACTTTGGGGTTTAAGGGATTGGATGCACAACCAGTATTCCCGCTTAGTACAGGTGAAGGCTAGCAAAAGACTGGGAAGCGACCAGCTAGAGAGCGACAACAGTCATGAACATGCATTAAAATTAATCAACACTGAATGCAAGCATGAGTAGGATATAATCCACCATGAACATAAATATCGTGAAGGCTATGTTAATTTTCTTTCAACTACATGCGTGAACATGCACCAAGTCAAGTCACTTAAATCATTCAGAGGAGGATACCACCCTATCATACCACATCATAACCATTTCAATAGCATGTTGGCACGCAAGGTAAACCATTATAACTCATAGCTAATCAAGCATGGCACAAGAAACTATGATCTCTAGTTGTCATTGCAAACATGTTTATTCATAATAGGCTGAATCAGGAACGATGAACTAATCATATTTACAAAAACAAAAGAGGTCGAGTTCATACCAGATTTTCTCATCTCAGTCAGTCCATAATATATCGTCATAATTGCCTTTCACTTGCACGACCGAACGATGTGGATAATAATAATAGTGCATGTGCATTGGACTATGCTGGAATCTGCAGGCATTCAATAAACAGGAGAAGACAGGACAATATGGGCTCTTTTGTCAAATCAACAAGTATGCATATAAGAGACACTTCAACAGTTTAATTATGGTCTTCTCCTATCGACCCCAAAGAAAAGAAAAGAAATAAAACTATTTACACGGGAAAGCTCCCAACAAGCAAAAGAAGAACAGGAAATATTTTTGGGTTTTTCTTTTTAATTACTACTACAAGCATGGAAATTAAACTAACTAAAAGCTACAACTATTTTTTTGTTTTTTCTTAAGGTTTATTAAACACATAAGAAGAAAGCATAAAAAGGAAAATAAACTAGCATGGATGATACAATGAAAAGTATGAGCACCGACATCTAGCCATGAGTGTGTGAACATAAATGTAATGTCGGTGGGAAATACGTACTCCCCCAAGCTTAGACTTTTGGCCTAAGTTGGTCCATGGCCACGGCTGGCCTGGTGGATATCCATAATAGTAGCTGGGGTCGTACAGCGATGCAGAGGCTATCGCCTGTTGAGCTGTAGCATGGCGACGAGCAGCCTCCGCTCTCCTCTCGTACTCATCTGCCTCCTCTCTGATAATAGTATATCTTCCTTTTACCTGATGATCAAAGAAGGCAGGACCAGGGAGAGTAATATGGATAGCACGGCGTCTGTCAAAGATTAGTCGATACTGGAGAGATGATTCATTCCTCTCGACAAACTGGTGGTGAACCATAGCATTAAAGTCTAGGTAAGCAGGAGGTAATTCAATATCATCTTCATGTATGGCTATACCAAGAAAATTAGCTATGCGGGTTGCATAAATTCCTCCAAAGAAATCTCCATTAAATCTATTAAGATGCAACCCACGTGCAACAATGGCTCCCAAATTATAATATTTATCTCCTAACACAACACTCCTAAGAATGCTGAGGTCGGGGACACACATGTGACATGCCTCATCTTTACCATTAATGCATCTACCTATGAAGAGAGCCAAATAATGTATAGCAGGAAAGTGAATGCTCCCTATGGTAGCATGTGTAATATCTCTATATGCTCCCACAGTTATGCTAGCAAGGAAATCTCTAAATTAAGATTTGCGAGGATCCCTTATACTACCCCATTGTGGAAGTTTGCAAGCAATGGTAAAATCATCTATGTCCATAGTATAAGAATTTTCATAAAGATCAAACAGGACAGTTGGAGAATTACGTGAAGTTGAAAATTCAAACCTCCTCACAAAGGTACTGGTGAGGTTGTGATACTGGCTGCACTTCTCTTCCTTGAAGCTCACAAGATCGGCGTTACACAAATATGCGTTAAATTCTTCCTTAATTCCTGGCCGATCCATAAAATTTTCAGAAGGCCACTCACAAGGACGCACTGGAGCATCTCTTGGTGGCTCTTCATCAGCATCACGCATTGCAAGCCTGGGTCCTTGCTTCCTTGAGGAACCACCTTGGAACATTTTCCTAAGCATTTTTCTTCCTCTGAAAAATTCTGAAATTTTTTAGTAACTTCAAAATAAAAGTAAACCAAACTCAATAATATCGATAGCAACTACTCCTACAAGTGCCTAGGGCCTATATCATGCATCAAAACTACTTGGAACCATATAAATTTGACATGCAAGGTCAAGAATAGGTTCACCTAAGAAGCAAAAATTTGCAATGAATAAAGCACTAGAACAAAAACTAATTGGACCAATGGAGGAGTCACATACCAAGGAACAATCTCCCCAAGTAGTTTTGTGAGAGGTGCTTTGAGCAAGGAGATCGAAAAATGGCAGCAAAATGAGCTTGAACTCGGGTTTGAGCTGATATTCGTGTTTGGGGAGGAAGGAGTGTGTGGGTGAAAGGATAAGTGGAGGAGGGCCACCATGGGCCCACGAGGCAGGGGGGCGCGCCCTCCACCCTCGTGGGCAGGTGGTTGACCCCCCTGCTGTGTTCTCAGTGCCAAATATTCTAGAAAAATTCATATTTAAATTTCAGGGCATTTGGAGAACTTTTATTTTTAGGGTATTTTTATATTGCACGGATAATCAGATACAGACAGAAAAATATTTATTTTTATTTACTTAATATAAATAACAGAAAGTAAAAGTGGGTACAGCAGGTTGTGCCTTCTAGTTTCATCCATCTCATGACAATCAAAAGGAATCCACTAATAAGGTTGATCAAGTCTTGTTAACGAACCCATTCCGAATAACATGGAACCGGAGAAATTTCGAATAACACTATGTTACATCAATGGGGATATGCGCATCCCCAATAATAAGAATATCATATTTCTTCTTGATAGTAGGAAGAGGAAATTCAAAACATCCAAATATAATCGATGGAATTTTTCGAATAGAGTTGATACTATGAACTTGAGGTTGTTTCCTCGGAAAGTGTACCGTATGCTCATTACCATAAACATGAAAAGTGGCATTGCCTTTATTGCAATCAATAACAGCTCCTACAATATTCAAAAAAGGGTCTTCCAAGAATAATGGACATACTATCATCCTCGGGAATATCAACAATAACAAAGTCTGTTAAAATGGTAACGTTTGTAACTACAACAGGCACATCCTCACAAATACCGACAGGTATAGCAGTTGATTTATCACCCATTTGCAAAGATATTTCAGTAGGTGTCAACTTATTCAAATCAAGTCTACGATATAAAGAGAGAGGCATAACACTAACACCGGCTCCAAGATCACATAAAGCAGTTTTAACATAGTTTCTTTTAATAGAGCATGGTATAGTGGGTGCACCGGGATCTCCTAGTTTCTTTGGTATTCCACCCTTAAAATTATAATTAGCAAGCATGGTGGAAATTTCAGCTTCCGGTATCTTTCTTTTATTTGTAACAATTTCTATCATATACTTAGCATAAGGATTCATTTTAAGCATATCAGTTAATCGCATATGCAAAAAGATAGGTCTAATCATTTCAGCAAAGTGCTCAAAATCCTCATCATACTTTTTCTTGGATGGTTTGGGAGGAAAAGGAATGGGTTTCTGAACCCATGGTTCTCTTTCTTTACCATGTTTCCTAGCAACAAAGTCTTTCTTATCATAACGTTGATTCTTTGATTGTGGGTTATCAAGATCAACAACAGGTTCAATTTCTACATCATTATCATTACTAGGTTGAGCATCATCATGAACATTATCATTAACACTAGTCCAGGTACATTACTAGATTGAGTTTCAGCATCAGAAATAGAAATATCATTTGGATTCTCAGGTGGTTCAATAACAGGTTCACTAGACGCATGCAAGGTCCTATCATTTTTCATTTTCTTCCTTTTAGAAGGACTAGGTGCATCTATATTATTTCTCTGAGAATCTTGCTCAATTCTCTTAGGGTGGCCTTCAGGATACAAAGGTTTCTGAGTCATTCTACCAGTTCTAGTAGCCACTCTAACATCATTATCATTATACTTACTATTCAATTCGTTGAGAAAATCATTTTGAGCTTTAAGTACTTGTTCTACTTGAGTGGTAACCATAGAAGCATGTTTACTAATAAGTTTAAGTTCACCTTTGACATTGGCCATATAATCACCCAAGTGTTCAAGCATATTTGAATTGTATTTCACTTGTCTACCAAAATAAGCATTAAAGTCTTCTTGCTTAGCCATAAATTTATCAAACTCATCTAAGCATGGGCTAGCAAACTTAGTAAATGGGATTTCAGCTTTATCATATCTATAGAGAGAATTTACCTTTACTACCTGTGTCGGGTTATCAAGACCATGATTTTCTTCATTAGGTAATGTGTTAAGATCATATGTTTCTTCAACAGGCGGTAAATAAAGAACATGTATTTCTTCAATAGGAGGTAAATTCTTAACATCTTTAGCTTTAATGCCTTTTTCTTTCATAGATTTCTTTGCCTCTTGCATATCTTCAGGACTGAGAAATAGAATACCCTTCTTGTTCGTAGTTGGTTTAGGAATAGGCTCAGGAATTGGCTCCGGAGGTGTCCAATTATTTTCATTTGTCAACATATTATTCAATAGAATTTCAGCTTCATCCGGTGTTCTTTCCCTGAAAACAGAACTAGCACAACTATCCAGGTAATCTCTGGAAGCATCGGTTAGTCCATTATAAAAGATATCAAGTATTTCATTTTTCTTAAGAGGATGATCAGGCAAAGCATTAAGTAATTGAAGAAGCCTCCCCCAAGCTTGTGGGAGACTCTCTTCTTCAATTTGCACAAAATTATATATATCCCTTAAAGCAGCTTGTTTCTTATGAGCAGGGAAATATTTAGCAGAGAAGTAATAAATCATATCCTAGGGACTACGCACACAGCCAGGATCAAGAGAATTAAACCATATCTTAGCATCTCCCTTTAATGAGAACGGAAATATTTTAAGGATATAAAAGTAGAGAGTTCTCTCATCTTTAGTAAACAGGGTAGCTATATCATTTAATTTAGTAAGATGTGCCACAACAGTTTCAGATTCATAGCCATGAAAAGGATCAGACTCAACCAAAGTAATTATATCAGGATCAACAGAGAATTCATAATCCTTATCAGTAACACAGATAGGTGAAGTAGCAAAAGCAGGGTCAGGTTACATTCTAGCATTTAGAGATTGCTTGTTCCATTTAGCTAATAACCTCTTAAGTTCGTTTCTATCTTTGCAAGCTAAAATAGCTAAAGAAGCGTCTTGATCAAAAACATAACCCTCAGGAATAGCAAGTGATTCTTCATCATCACTTTCATCAGTATTAGAAGATTCAATATTTTCAATCTCTCTAGCCCTAGCAATTTGTTCATCAAGAAAATCACTAAGTGGCACAGTAGTATCAGGCATAGAAGTAGTTTCATCATAAGTATCATGCATAGCAGAAGTGGCATCATCAATAACATGCGACATATCAGAACGAATAGCAGAAGTAGGTGTAGGTGTCGCAAGCTTACTCAAAACAGAAGGTGAATCAAGTGCAGAGCTAGATGGCAGTTCCTTACCTCCCCTCGTAGTTGAGGGATAAATCTTAGTTTTTGGATCTCTCAAGTTCTTCATAATGATAAGCAGATATAAATCCCAAGTGACTCAAAGAATAGAGCTATGCTCCCCGGCAACGGTGCCAGAAAATAGTCTTGATAACCCACAAGTATAGGGGATCGCAACATTTTTCGAGGGTAAAGTATTCAACCCAAATTTATTGATTCGACACAAGGGGAGCCAAAGAATACTCTCGAGTATTAGCAGCTGAGTTGTCAATTCAACCACACCTGGAAACTTAATATCTGCAGCAAAGTATTTAGTAGCAAAGTAATATGATAGTAGTGGTAACAGTAGCAAAAGGTAACAGTATTAAAAGTAATGTTTTTGGTATTTTGTAGTGATGATAGCAATAGCAACGGAAAAGTAAATAAGCGAAGAACAATACATGGAAAGCTCATAGGCAATGGATCAGTGATGTAGAATTATGCCGGATGCGGTTCATCATGTAACAGTCATAACCTAGGGCGACACAGAACTAGCTCCAGTTCATTGATATAATGTAGGCATGTATTCCGAATATAGTCACACGTGCTTATGGAAAAGAACTTGCATGACATCTTTTGTCCTACCCTCCTGTGGCAGCGGGGTCCTTACGGAAACTAAGGGATATTAAGGCCTCCTTTTAATAGAGTACCGGAACAAAGCATTAGCACATTGTGAATACATGAACTCCTCAAATTACGGTCATCACCGGTAAGTATCCCGATTATTGTCACTTTGGGGTTAATGGGTTATAATAGATAATAGGTGACTATAGACTTGCAAGATAGGATCAAGAACACTCATATATTGATGAAAACATAATAGGTTCAGATCTGAAATCATGGCACTCGGGCCCTAGTGACAAGCATTAAGCATAGCAAAGTCATAGCAACATCAATCTCAGAACATAGTGGACACTAGGGATCAAACCCTAACAAAACTAACTCGATTACATGATAGATCCCATCCAACCCATCACCGTCCAGCAAGACTACGATGGAGTTACTCACACACGGCGGTGAGCATCATGAAATTGGTGATGGAGGATGGTTGATGATGACGATGGCGACGGATTCCCCTCTCCGGAGCGCCGAACAGACTCCAGATCAGCCCTCCCGAGAGGTTTTAGGGCTTGGCGGCGCATCCGTATCGTAAAATGCGGTGATTTCTTCTCTCTGATTTTTCCCCCCGAAACATAATATATAGAGTTTGAGTTGGAGTCAGAGAGGCATCAGGGGGCCCACGAGGTAGGGGGCACGCCCTAGGGGGGCAGGCGCGCCCCCACCCTCATGGAGAGGTGGTGGGCCCCCTGGCCTTAATTGTTTGCAGGTATTTTTTATATTTTCCAAAAAGTTGCTCCGTGAAGTTTCAGGTCATTCCGAGAACGTTCGTTTCTGCACATAAATAACACCATGGTAATTCTGCTATAAACAACGTCAGTCCGGGTTAGTTCCATTCAAATCATGCAAGTTAGAGTCCAAAACAAGGGAAAAAGTGTTTCGAAAAGTAGATACGTTGGAGACGTATCAGATGTTCTATCAGTTAAGCTGCAACGGTGCCTAGGTGGCCATCATAGCCGATTATCCTGGACTGCTCCCTGTATCGCATGTAAGTAAAACTGAATTCCCAACTATCGAGAAGGATTCCCCTTTTTTCTTAGCACTTCACCTACGGCACACATATGGTGTCTTCCAGGGAAGGTCCTCGGGAGGCCATGCCGAACCCACGGTGACTCACCAACGAGAGGCACCATTGCCGGGTAGGCTTAAAAGGAAGGCGGTCAGGACTGAGACACCGTCACAAAGGTATGAAAAAGAACCCCGCTCCGTGGTTGTCGTCTTTTAAAAATATAATAACGCCCATGGTTCCTGGCAGGAAAAATGCTCGCCAGACCATATCCGGAGAGCCTGCTGGCCAAGCTTCCACCAGCCGGGCTCCAGAGCCGGACTTAGAGGCAGATGCTAACGTGGGCCAATATCAGATGTTCCTCCTATAGAGGATGCGCATAGGCTGTCCGCTACGCATTTCGAAGTGGAGAGCGCCATGAATCACAGGCGTCGCCGGGCCGTACTCCGCGACGCTTGTTTCTCTCAAGAGGCGTTCGATGCCTTCAACTCAGGAGATGCGTGTGTCCGAGCTGCTCAAAATGGTCTTGCCCGAGCCATGGACCAGTATGTGAAGGATATACGGGTAAGAAAATCTAAGAATTATGTATATCAGTAGCCCTTGAGACTTGAAACAGTTGGCACAACTGATTTAAGGATCATTGTTTGCCTAGGTTCTTACGGAGAAGAATTCCCAATTGTCTCACGAGCTAGAGGAGTGCAAATCCCAGCTACGGGCCGCGGTTGCCGCAATGAAGGAGTCCGTAAAGGCTCCATCTGGTAAGACTTGTTTCTATCTCAAATAATGACATGTACCAGTTAGTATTCGGCATGCATGCAAATCTAATAATAGATTCTATAGAGGATCCCGGAGTGAATCCGAAGGTCGTGCGAGGGGATGAGCAACATACTCAACGACAGCTAAAGGCTGGCGAGCGCGTGCTTACGCAGGTTAGGTAGGAGAGAAACAATCTCCAAGATGCCAATACCCGACTGGGCGTTGAACTGAACGATGTTCAGGCCAGCTTGCTAACTCCCTAAAGGAGAATAAGAGGCTTTGACGTGGCAATTTTAGTAAGTTCTTGAATGAACTTTTATAGAGTTCGGCGAAGAAACCGGCTAACAGAGTTATATCTGTAGGTATGCTGATGGGTCGTCCTGCAGAGGAGATTCCCGGGTCAGCGGGTGATCTTCTGCCAGAGCTCTCACAACTGCACGAACAAGTTCGGCAGGTGATGCAGGGCATTGCCCAAGCCTTGTGGACATCCGTCTCCCTGCCAGGAGGCATGGGGGAGCTTGTAGTGATGCTCAAGGGAGCACGACGGCGCTTCCGATTATGGAAGATATCAGCCTGCCGACAAGGTGCAAGGGAAGCCTGGGCCATGGTGAAGACGCAATATACCAAGGCAGACCCGAACCACATGGCCGAGGTCGGACCTGTGGGGTCAGATGGGAAAGAGATCCCCGTCAGTTTGGTTTATGACCAGGTTAAATTAGCCGCAAAGTATTCCCAACAAGATTGTCGGCTAGACAGTCTGTTGGATGGTATAGAAGAAGAATATAGTCAGTCTAATTGACTGTGTACTTCAATTGACATATATTGTCTCTAGCCGGATTGTAAATCATTTGTCATGGCGGACCTTTTCGCTTCAACCTCCAGACCCGAAAGTCCAGGGTGTATCTGAATACCTGCTCGGTTATGTAAAAACCGGGGTATATGTGGAAACCAGGCGTTGGGGTCATAAGTGCTTGAACAGACAAGTACCGAACTAGCTATGTTATATTACATGGATAGTAAGAAACATCTTCCAGGGAGAATAGTTCCGTTAAGGGTTCCTTTCCCTGGGTACGCATGCATTAATGTGCATGTCCGAACTGCGAAAAGAGAGGCATGATATAGACATCTGGGGGCATGTATTACAATAAATAACAGTCATCTTTTGTCCACCGGCCGAATATTCCCTTAAGAACGCTAGCTTTTGGCTTCACCCAATCTGAGGTACACATCCGGCTGACCCGGCAGTAACAATCACAGAGGTGCTCCCCTTATGCCCTAGCCGAATTAACGGGAACGTAGGGCATAAACACAAGAGCCAGGCAACCCAGCTTGGCCAAAACTTAAGTCATATCAATGCATATAATGGAGAAGAAAAGGTACATGTGGAGAAGTAACACATGTGCGGGGGGCATAGAGCCCGGAACATAGTTATATTAAGCTTCTGTTTAGGAAGTACCCAGGTATAATAATCATGCTTAGCGTGTCAAGATTGTGCAGTCAAGACACATTTTAACCTTTTAAGGCCGTGAAGAAAAAGGGAAGAAAGAAAGAAAGAAAGAAAGAAAAGATAGATAACGGATAAAAAAATTGATGGAGGTAAGGAGACGAACACAGAGTCCGGCGCTAGGCGTAGAACCTTCGGAGTCTGGATGCGTTCCATGGGTTTGGCTCGAGTCGATTGTCCGATGCATTCCGCAGACGGTACGCCCCATCGGTCAGAACTTTGTCGATGATGAAGGGACCTTCCCATTTGGGCTTGAGCTTGTCCTTTTTCTTCTCCGGTAGGCGTAGAACGAGTTCGCCAATGTTATAAGTTTTGGCCCGTACTTCTCTGCTTTGATACCGCCGAGCCTGTTGCTGATAGAATGCGGAGCGGGCTTTTGCCACGTCACGCTCCTCCTCCAGGGCGTCCAAACTGTCCTACCAATCAAGCTCGGCTTCTTTCTCTTCGTACATGCGCACTCGAGGTGAGTCATGAATAATGTCGCAGGGCAATACCGCCTCTGCGCCGTACACCATAAAGAAGGATGTGTATCCGGTAGTGCGATTCGGCGTGGTCCGCAGCCCCCATAGTACGGAGTGAAGCTCCTCCACCCAGTGCGTATCTAATTCCTTCAAGGATCGCACTAATCTGGGTTTAATGCCGCTCATGATAAGACCATTTACTCGCTCGACTTGACCGTTAGTTTGCGGGTGATAGACAGGGGCATAATCGAGCTTAATGCCCATTTTGATGCACCAAGTTTTTACATCGTCGGTTGTAAAGTTCGAGCCATTATCGGTGATGATGCTGTGGGGGACACCGTAACGGTGTACAACCCCGGATATGAAGTCTATCAATGGTCCAGACTCGGCCGTTTTAGCTGGTTTGGCCTCTATCCATTTGGTGAATTTATCCACCATAACCAAGAGGTATTTTTTCTTATGGCTTCCCCCTTTAAGGGGTCCGACCATATCAAGCCGCCAGACCGCAAAGGGCCAAGTAATGGGGATTGTTTGGAGAGCGGTAGGCGGCATATGGCTTTGGTTTACAAAAAGCTGGCAACCGAAACAACGTTGAACGAGGTCCTGTGCGTCTGCTTGGGCCGTCGGCCAGTAAAAACCTATACGGAAGGCCTTGCTTACAAGGGACCGAGCTGGAGCGTGTTGGCCGCCAAGTCAAGCATGAATTTCTGCCAAAAGTTGTCATCCTTCCTCTTCGGAGATGCACCTTTGAAGTACTCCGGTAGCGCTTTTCTTATAAAGCTCTCCCTCGTGGACCTTGTAGGCTTTAGACCGCCGCACAATGCAACATGCCTCATTTGGGTCATCAGGGAGTTCTTGCCTAGTTAGATAAGCCAAGAAGGGTTCTGTCCACGGGGCGATGAAAGCCATAATCACATGGGCCGAAGGTGTTATTTCGGTGGTAGAGCCTCCGATTACGTCAGAGTGTTCGGGGTCTGGTGTTGTGGCCGGATCTGGACTGTTACTGCCGGACTCCCCATCCCACACCATGGATGGCTTAAACAGCCTTTCCAAGAAGATATTAGGTGGGACAGGGTCGCGCTTAGCGCCGATGCGGGCGAGGATATCCTCCGCTTGATTGTTTTCTCAGACCACATGGTGGAATTCGAGGCCCTCGAACTGAGCTGACATTTTGAGGACGGCGTTGTGGTAAGCCGCCATTTTTGGGTCCTTGGCGTCAAAGTTCCCATTTATTTGAGATATTGCAAGGTTCGAATCCCCCCGCACCTCAAGGCATTGAATGCCCATGGAGACTGCCATTCGGAGACCATGCAACAGGGCCTCATATTCTACTTCATTGTTGGAGTCTGTGTATAATATTTGGAGTACGTATTGGACTGTATCTCTAGTGGGGGATGTCAGGACGACGCTTGCCCCTAGACCAGCCTGCATCTTAGAGCCGTCAAAGTGCATGATCCAATTGGACTACACGCCGTACTCTTTAGGGAGTTCGGCTTCCATCCATTTGGCGACAAAATCAGCCAGTACCTGTGACTTAATGGCTCGCCGTGGTTTATATGTTATGTCAAATGGGAGGAGCTCGATAGCCCTTGTAGCAATCCGGCCCATGGCATCGCGGTTATTTATTATGTCGTTGAATGGTACTTCGGAGGCCACCGTGATTTGAACACTCTTGAAAGTAGTGTCGTAGTTTTCGGGATGCCATGAAGACCGCGTATGCTATCTTTTGGTAATGTGGGTACCGTGATTTGCATGGAGTGAGGACAGTGGATACATAGTATACTGGCTTTTGAAGCGGGAACTTATGTCCGTCCGTCTCTCATTCGACGACGAGCACTGCGCTTACAACTTGGTGTGTTGCCGCTATATATAACAGCATTGGTTCGCCGACATTTGGCACAGCCAGGATTGGTTAGTGGCCAATACGGCTTTTTTTCTTCCAATCCGGCCGTGGCCGCATTTGTCCACTCGAAGTGTTTGGTGCGTCGAAGAAGGCGATAAAGAGGTAGTGCCTTTTCACCTAATCGGGAGATGAAGCGTCTTAAGGCAGTCACCCATCCTGTTAACTTCTGGATTTGTTTGAGGTCTGTTGGGATAGCCAACTGTGACAAAGCTCGGATTTTAGCCGGATTTGCTTCAATTCCTCTGTTGGAGATGATGAAGCCCAAGACCTTTCCGGCGGGCATGCCGAAAACGCATTTTTCCGGATTGAGCTTGATGTCATATGTTCGGAGATTGTCGAACGTGAGCCTTAAGTCGTCTATTAAGGATTGAATGTGTCTTGTTTTAATGACCACATCGTCTATGTATGCCTCCACTGTTTTGCCGATTTGTGTTTCCAGGCATGTCTGAATCATGGGTTGATAGGTTGCACCGGCATTTTTGAGCCTGATAGGCATGGTGTTGAAACAGAAGGGGCCGTATGGAGTGATGAATGCCGTTGCGGCTTGATCGGGCTCCGCCATCTTTATTTGATGGTATCCAGAGTATGCGTCGAGGAAGCACAATGAGTCGTGTCCTGCGGTAGAATCGATAATTTGATCGATGCGGCGGAGGGGGAAGGGATTGAGGGAGTCCTAGATTAGGGGGTGTCCGGATAGCCGGACTATACCTTCGGCCGGACTCCTGGACTATGAAGATATAAGATTGAAGACTTTGTCCCGTGTCCGGGAGGGACTTTCCTTGGCGTGGAAGGCAAGCTTGGCGATACGGATATATAGATCTCCTACCATTGTAACCGACTCTGTGTAAACCTAGCCCTCTCCGGTGTCTATATAAACCGGAGGGTTTTAGTCCGTAGGACGAACAACAATCATACCATAGGCTAGCTTCTAGGGTTTAGCCTCCTTGATCTCGTGGTAGATCTACTCTTGTACTCCCCATATCATCAATATTAATCAAGAAGGATGTAGGGTTTTACCTCCATCAAGAGGGCCCGAACCTGGGTAAAACATTGTGTCCCCTGCCTCCTGTTATCATCCGCATAGACGCATAGTTCGGGACCCTCTACCCGAGATCCGCAGGTTTTGACACCGACATTGGTGCTTTCATTGAGAGTTCCTCTGTGTTGTGACTTTTAGGCCCGATGGCTCCTCCGATCATCAACGACGATGCGATCCAGGGTGAGACTTTTCTCCCCGGACAGATCTTCGTATTTGGCGGCTTTGCACTGCGGGCCAATTCGCTTGGCCATCTGGAGCAGATCTAAAGCTACGCCCCTGGCCATCAGGTCAGATTTGGAAGTTTGAACTACACGACCGACCTCCCCGGAGACTTGATCTTCAACGGGTTCGAGCCGCAGCCGAGCACGCCGCACTGTCACGATGGGCATGATCTAGCTCTGCCACCGAACAGTGCCCTGGAGGCCGCACCCGCATCAGCTCCGACCCTTAATTCGGAGCAAACTACGCCAATCGAGGATGGGTGGTCGGACACCGCCTCGGGGGTTGCAATCTCTTTGGCGATCGAGCCGAACACCAGCCCTATTCTCTACGAAGCCCGTGACTCCAAGGAGCCGGACTCCTCTCCAAACTCCAAGCCCTCCGCGCCCCTACCGATCGAACCCGATTGGGCGCTAATCATGGAGTTCTCCGTCGCGGACATCTTTCAGCACTCGCCCTTCGGCGATATTCTGAATTCACTAAAGTCTCTCTCTTTATCAGGAGAGCCCTGGCTGGACTATGGTCAACAAGGTTGGGATGCGGATGATGAAGAAATCCAAAGCCCACCCACCACCCTCTTCGTAGCCACTGTCGATGATTTAGCCGACATGCTCGACTTCGACTCCGAAGACATCGACGGTATGGATGCCGATGCAGGAGATGATCAAGAACTAGCGCCTATAGGGCACTGGAAAGCCACCTCGTCATATGATATATACATGGTGGACACCCCAAAAGAAGAAAATGGCGATGGAATAGCGGAGGATGACCCCTCCAAGAAGCAGCCTAAGCGCCGGCGTCAGCGGCGCCGCTCTAAATCCCGCCAAAGCAAAAACGGTGATTCCGGCATGGGAGATAATAACACCCCGGACAGTGCCGAAGAAAACCACCTCCAGCAAGATTCAGCACAGGAGGATGGAGAAGCCAGCCCTCATGAGAGAGCGGCAGACAGAGAGGTCGAGGACGATAATTATATCCCTCCCTCCGAAGACGAGGCAAGCCTCGACGACGACGAATTTGTCGTGCCAGAGGATCCCGTCGAACAAGAGCGTTTCAAACGCAGGCTTATGGCCACGGCGAGCAGCCTCAAGAAAAAACAGCAACAACTTAGAGCTGATCAAGATTTGCTAGACGATAGATGGACTGAAGTCCTTGCAGCCGAAGAGTATGAACTCGAACGCCCCTCCAAGAGCTACCCAAAGTGCAGGTTGCTACCCTGATTAGAGGAGGAAGCACCTAAACCTACATCACCAGCACATGATGCGGCCGACCGGCCACCCCGTGGCCGCGACAGAGAGGCCTGTTGGCCCTCCACTCAAGCCGCACCGCGGCGCCGCTCAAAAAATACCAAGGCACGGGAAAATGCGCCAGACCTGCAAGATATATTGGAGGACAAGGCAAGGCAAACAAGATCGATCTATAGATCGCATGGGCGCCCCACGGCACGAGACGGTAATCGTCACTCCGGATACAGTAAATCCGGCCGGGCCGAACACAGTAGACAAAGCTTGTTTGAGCTGCGTCGTGATATAGACCAATACAGAGGCACCGCACACCCACTATGCTTCACAGATGAAGTAATGGATCATCAAATCCCTGAGGGTTTCAAACCCGTGAACATCGAATCATACGATGGCACAACAGATCCTGCGGTATGGATCGAGGACTATCTCCTTCATATCCACATGGCCCGCGGTGATGACCTACACGCCATCAAATACCTCCCACTCAAGCTTAAAGGACCAGCTCGGCATTTGCTTAACAGCTTGCCAGCAGAATCAATTGGTTGTTGGGAGGACCTGGAAACCGCATTCCTCGACAATTTCCAGGGCACTTATGTGCAACCACCAGACGCCGATGACCTTAACCACATAATTCAGCAGCCAGAGGAATCGGCTAGACAATTTTGGACACGGTTCCTAACCAAGAAAAATCAAATCGTCGACTGTCCGGACGCAGAGGCCCTAGCAGCCTTCAAGCATAACATCCGCGACGAGTGGCTTGCACGGCACCTAGGACAGGAAAAGCTGAAATCTATGGCAACCCTCACGACACTTATGACCCGCTTTTGCGTGGGAGAAGACAGCTGGCTAGCTCGCGGCAATAACATGACCAAGAGCCCTGGTAATTCAGATACCAAGGACAGCAGTGGCAGGTCGCGTCGCAACAAGCAAAAGCACCGCATTAACGGCGACAATGCTAAAGATACGACAGTTAATGCCGGATTCAGAGGCTCTAAACCCGGTTAGCGGAAAAAGCCATTCAAAACAAATACTCCAGGCCCGTCCAGTTTGGACTGAATACTCGACCGCTCATGCCAGATACATGGCACCCCCGAAAAACCAGCCAATCACACCAACAGGGATTGTTGGGTGTTCAAGCAGGCAGGCAAGTTAAATGCCGAAAGCAGAGACAAGGGGCTGCATAGCGATGACGAGGAGGAGCCCCGCCCGCCGAACAACGGTGGACAGAAAGGTTTTCCCCCACAAGTGCGGACGGTGAACATGATATACACAACCCACGTCCCCAAGAGGGAGCGGAAGCGTGCGCTAAGGGACGTATATGCGATGGAGCGAGTCGCCCAAAAGTTCAACCCATGGTCTTCCTGCCCGATCACTTTTGATCGAAGGGACCACCCCACTGGCATCCGTCATGGCGGATTCGCCGCATTGGTTCTAGACCCAATTATTGACGGATTTCACCTCACTAGAGTCCTTATGGATGGCAGCAGCAGCCTGAACCTGCTTTACCAGGATACAATGCGGAAAATGGGCATCGATCCCTCGAGGATTAAACCCACTAAAACGACATTTAAAGGCGTCATACCAGGTGTAGAGGCCAACTGTACAGGCTCAGTTACACTTGAAGTGGTCTTCGGATCTCCGGATAATTTCCGAAGCGAGGAGTTAATCTTCGACATAGTCCCGTTCCGAAGTGGCTATCAAACACTGCTCGGGCGAACCGAATTTGCCAAGTTCAATGCGGTGCCGCACTATGCATACCTCAAGCTCAAGATGCCAGGCCCTCGAGGCGTCATCACGGTCAATGGAAACACCGAACGCTCTCTCCGAACGGAAGAGCATACGGCGGCTATCGCAGCGGAAGTACAAAGCAACCTCTCTAGGCAATTCTCCAGTCCGGCCATTAAACGTCTGGACACCGTCAAGCGCGCCCAGTGTAACCTACAACAAGTCCGCCTGGCACGTTCCGAGCAAGCGTAGCAATGCGGCCCCAACCCCAGCCCTCGCGAACTTGTGAAACCAGTGTTGCGCGTACATAACTACACTCTGGAAATACCATGGGCACAGGGGTAGGGGCACCATCACGGTTTCGCCCGAAACGCGGTTTAAACCTCACTAGGGGCTGCTGATTTCTTAATTTTCTCTTATTTTCAGGACTCCATTCTTCGAAAGGCTTGTCCGGCAGTACAATTGCCGCAGAAACGATACAACCAGGGAAGCAGAAAGCTACGCCGCACTATGGAACTCTAAGGTGGTCTCTATAACGAGCAGTATACCTGTTTCACATAACATTCCGCAGCTTGCCCCTGGAAAGGACATGTTAAATAGTCCCACCTTTTGCTTATTGCAGTATTTATATTGTTCTGCTTTGATCGTAGCTTTTTTAAATAAACAATGCATAGCTTTCGTCTATTATTGCATTACTCTTTTTATGAATATATGTTCATTAAAGACTTATGCCGCTTAGAGCGAGGAGTCGGCTTTGTCCGGCCTAGGCGTGGATAGCGCCCCGAACTCGGTCTTCCGAACACTAGGGGCTTCGCCGAAATTTAAAATTATAGAATTCTATGACTAAGTGAGAGTGTTCAAGCTTTATAGTCCGATTGCCTTGTTCGTTGTGTTGAGCGCCTCCCTCGAAGGACCCAAGAATGGGAAAAAGAGCGCTCATGTTTATCCAGAACACCCCAGCACTCGTGGCATGGGGGCAGAAGCCGACGACTCTCCATCTCTCAAATTTGATAAACGGCCGCACAGAAGGTAATATTTTAAATTCAAAAGTGTTGCTTAGCGCATATGAACAGGTTTTCAGCGTACACGATCACAAATGTGAGTTTACTCAAATATTACATCTTTGGAGCATTCATCCGCTATAAGGCGGGCACCCTTCAGGACGCCCTCATAATACGCTTCCGGGACACGATGCTCCTTGCCCAGCGGTGGCCCGTCCTTCACCAGCTTCTCCGCATCCATCTTGCCCCAGTGCACTTTAGCACGGGCAAGCGCCCTACGGGCACCTTCGATGTAGACGGAGCGCTTGATTACTTCAAGCCGTGGACAGGCATCCACCAGCCGCCTCACCAACCCGAAGTAGCTCCCAAGTAGAGCCTCTCCAGGCGAAAGCCGAACCATGAGGCCCTTTATGGCCTGTTCGGCCACCTTGTGGAGCTCGACCATTTGCTTCAGCTGGTCGCTCAAAGGCACCAGGTGTTCAGCCTCAGCATACTGAGACCAGAACACCTTCTCCGTCGAGCCCCCCTCCTCGGCTCAGTAGTAGGCGGCGGCATCAGACGCACTACGGGGCAAATCTACGAATGCTCCTGGAGAGCTCTGGACTCGGGTAAGTAACAAGTAATTAACTTTCACGTGCTTGCTTTGGATAATGAATGCCTTACCTTCCGCTATCTTCTTCATATATCCAATTTCTTGGAGGGCTTTTTGGGCTTCGGCCTTGGCAGACTTCGCGCTTTCGAGGGCTGCCGCAAGTTCGGACGCTTGCGTCTTCGAGTAAAGCTCCAAACTCTCGTGTTTTTTCACGAGAGCCTAGAGCTCTTTCTGCACCTCCTCCACCCGCGCCTCCTGCTTCCCTCTCTCTGTGCGCTCCGTAGCCGCTCTGTTTTCGGCCTCAGACAGCGCTTTCTTAAGGGTTGCCACCTCGGTCGTGGCCCCTATAATAGCACGTTGATCCTGTCATTTTTTGCAACCACATCTTCTCTATATACTTGCGCAAGGTATTACTTACCTTCCTTCTCCTCGAGTTGCCTCTTGGCATGGCCGAGCTCGTTCTCGGACCGCGCGAGGTTTTGCTTCAGCGTATCCACCTCCGCAGTCAGTGCGGCGGAGGCTAGCAGCGAAGCCTCCATACGCATATTGACTTGATTATGTTAGACTCCTGCGAATGATATTAGATCCTCTATTCGGCTTTTCTTTACGAACGCCGAACAGAGAATCAGGGGCTACTGTCTATGCGGTAATATTTTTACATATTCTTTACTTACCTCAAAGCCTGTTAGAAGGCTGGCACAGGCTTCAGTTAGTCCGCTCTTGATGGACTGAACCTTCTGGATCACCGCACTCATAATAGTGCAGTGCTCCTCGTCGATGGAGGCGCCGTTAAGCACCTCCAGCAAATTGTCCGGTGCCTCTGTTGGACGGAGGTCGCCGGCTCGGTAGGCTTACTCCTCTTGGTAGGAGGCTGCCTACCGGAGTCCGGAACCGTTGAAGGTTCCGGCGTGGTGTCCGGCTCAAGGCCAGAGTTGGAGCCCTTGGGGGTTCTATCCCTTTTACGCCTGGAGTCCGGGAGGTCGCCTTACGGCGCCTCCAGGACCACCTCCTCCTGGCTTGGAACTTGTTGGGACGCCACTGCGGCGTCGTCCGTAGGATGTGGGGTGGTAGCCGTCAGAAGTGAATTCACATCCGATGAATCTAGGGAACGGCTCGACGACACGTCGAGCCGGTCTTTGGGTGGACTGCATAAACATGTTCGACATAAGGAAAAGCTGTGCAATGGGGGAATACTATGAATCACTCTGGTATCCGGATACTTACGATCTTGCTAGGGGCTTGGCCCTGTGCGGCCACTCCTCTTCGCCATCGTCGGCGTTGGTGTAATAGTCCGGAGGAGGGGTCTTCCCCTTCATGGACCCTTCGGCCTCCCTAGTTGGGGCGGCCTTCCTTTTCTTCCCTCCCCCCGCTAGAGGGGGAGAGGTCTCTTCTTCCTCCTCCTCGTCTTCACGGGAGGAGTGCGCCTTGGAGTCGTCGGATGATGAATCCGGCACCTCCTGGCGCCGGGCACTCTTTCGAGTCCCCGTGGCCTTCTTCTTGGCCTTCTTCTCCGGCACCACATAGGGTGCCGGAACCAGCAGCTTCGCCAAGCGAGTGTCCGCTGGGCCTTCGGGCAAAGGAGCCAGATAGTTGATCTGTTCGGACGTCTCCTGCCAATCCTATCAAAGGTAAGGGAGCTTAGATTCCGCATGGAGTCAAACTATGAAAAACTAATACCCTGTAAAAGCTAAAAACAGCTTACCGCACGAGCGTGACGCTGCGTGCTGAATCCGCGATCCTCGGTAGTGGATGGGGGGGCCTCGGCGCCCTTGAAAAGCACCTTCCAGGCAACTTCATACGTCATGTCGAAGAGCCTGCCCAGAGTTCGGTGCCGCACCGGGTCGAACTCCCACAGGTTGAAAGCCCGTTGTTGACACGGGAGGATCCGGCGGATGAGCATAACCTGGACTACGTTGACAAGTTTGAGCTTCTTGTCCACCAGGGTTTGCACGCATGTTTGGAGTCCGGTCAGCTCTCCTTTATTACCCCATGACAGGCCCGTCTCTTTCTAGGAGGCGAGCCGCATAGGGGGTCCGGATCAGAACTCGGGGGCTGCGACCCATTCAGGGTCGCACGGCTCGGTGATGTAAAACCACCCCGATTGCCACTCCTTTAGGGACTCCACGAAGGAACCCTCGAGCCATAGGACGTTGGGCATCTTGCCCACCATGGTGCCTCCGCACTCCGCCTGGGTGCCACGCACCACCTTCGGCTTGACATTGAAAGTCTTGAGCCATAGGCCGAAATGGGGGCGGATGCAGAAGAATGCCTCGCACACGACGATAAACGTCGAGATGTTGAGGACAAAGTTCGGGGCCAGATCATGAAAATCCAGGCCATAGTAGAACATGAGCCCCCGGATAAATGGGTGGAGAGGGAAGCCCAGTCCGCGGAGGAAATGGGGGAGGAACACCACCCTCTCATCGGGTCTAGGGGTGGGGATGAGCTGCCCCTCTTCGGGAAGCCGGTGCGCAATGTCGTTAGACAAGTATCCGTCCTTCCTCAGTTTTTTGATGTGTCCCTCCGTAACGGAGGAGACCATCCACTTGCCTCCCACTCCGGACATGACTGGAGAAGGTTGAGGTGGGGTGTGGGGACTTGGGCGCTGGAGCTAGAGTGCGCGGAAATGGATAGGCAAAGGAGGAAGAAGGCGTGGATGAAAAGGTGGATCCTTATCCCCTTATATGGGTGGACACGATTATGCGTCCCCACTAGCTTGGTAAAACTCGCTTATCACCCAAGCACCGTAATCAATGGCGCGGTTGGGTTACCCACGCCCGTATTGATGAGAATCCCTGAATAAGGGGACGCGATCTCTGCTTTGACAAGACGTGCCAAGGAAACCGCCTCGCTAAACACGCTGAGGTGGGACAGTAAAATGATTCAAATAAATACTTGGCCATGTTGTGATGTCACGTTGTGCAATACGTCAGGAGATTAGATTTGTGTAAATATTATTCTCTCTATGGCAATATGTGGAAACTCATTTTGCAGAGCAGGACACTACCTTTGTGTTCAAAATCTTCTATGAAGTATTTGGAGGAGGAACCCGCCTTGCAATGCTGAAGTCAATCTACCCGCCGGACTCGTCGTCATTGAAGCCTGGTTCAGGGGCTACTGAGGGAGTTCTGGATTAGGGGGTGTCCGGATAGCCGGACTATACCTTCGGCCGGACACCTGGACTATGAAGATATAAGATTGAAGACTTCGTCCCGTGTCCGAGAGGGACTTTCCTTGGTGTGGAAGGCAAGCTTGGCGATACGGATATATAGATCTCCTACCATTGTAACTGACTCTGTGTAAACCTAGCCCTCTCCGGTGTCTATATAAACCGGAGGGTTTTAGTCTGTAGGACGAACAACAATCATACCATAGGATAGCTTCTAGGGTTGAGCCTCCTTGATCTCGTGGTAGATCTACTCTTGTACTACCCATATCATCAATATTAATCAAGCAGGACATAGGGTTTTACCTCCATCAAGAGGGCCCGAACCTGGGTAAAACATTGTGTCCCCTGCCTCCTGTTACCATCCGCCTAGACACACAGTTCGGGACCCCCTACCCGAGATCCGCCGGTTTGACACCGACAGGGATCCTTAGGGCAAGCCTTGTTAAGGTCCTTGAAATCGACACATAGGCGCCAAGATTTGTCCTTCTTTGGTACCATCACCAGGTTTTCTAGCCAGTCTGGATGTTTTATTTCTCTAATGAATCCGGCCTCAAGTAATTTGGCTAGCTCTTCTCCCATGGCTTGCCGCTTGGGCTCAAAAAAACGCCGAAGAGTCTGCTTGACTGGCTTGAACCCTTTTAGAATGTTGAGGCTATGCTCGGCCAGCCTGCGTGGGATTCCTGGCATGTCTGAAGGATGCCAGGCGAAGATGTCCCTATTCTCGCATAAGAACTCCCGAAGTGCGGGCATCTGTTGTGGGTTTCAGCTGTGCCCCGATGGATGTTGTTTTTGTAGTGTCCCTTGGGTGGACCTGGAATTTAACTATTTCGTCCGCTGGTTTAAAAGAGGTGGACTTGGGTCTTTTGTCGAGTATCACGTCGTCCCTGTCCACTTTGGAGCGCAGCGCAGTTAGTTCTTCGGACGCCAGGGCTTCGGATAATGCCTCGAGGGCCAGTGCAGCGGTTTTATTTTCCGTGCGGAGTGCTATGTCCGAATCACTAGCCAGAGTGATTATTCCATTGGGCCCGGGCATTTTGAGCTTCATGTACCCGTAATGGGGTATAGCTTGGAAGATCGTGAATGCCTCCACCCTAAAAGGGCGTGGTATCCGCTACTAAACGGGGCCACTTGGAATGTGATTTCTTCAGACCTATAGTTCTCCTGTGTGCCGAATACCACATCTAGTGTGATTTTTCCCACACATCGTGCCTCCCGACTAGGGGTGATTCCTATGAAGGTCGTGCTGCTTTGCTCAATGCGGCTCTTGTCTATTTCCATCTTGCTAAGAGTTTCCTCGTAGATGAGGTTGAATCCGCTGCCACCGTCCATGAGCACTTTAGTAAGCCGGAAGCCGTCCACAATTGGACTAAGGACCAAAGCGGCTGGTGCTCGGGCTGTTTGGAATTGAGGTTCGTCACTGGCATTGAAGGTTATGGCCGTGTTGTTCCATGGGTTTATTGCTGCAACGTGGAAGACTTCGGCAAGGCTGCGGAGTGTTCGCTTGCGCCTATTATTTGAGGCGAAGGTCTCGAAGACTGTCAATACTGTATTGTTATTTTCCACAGGATGGTGCTCTGTTGTATTGTTGGTGAGGATATCCTCGCCGCACTTGGCCACCTGCCGGAGTATCAAACATGCTCTAAGGTTGTGTGTTGGCATGGTATGCGCTGTACTGTGAATTTTGCATGGCCCATTGAGCCATCCCTCCAATACAGTTCCACGCCCAGTAGTGGGCTTTGACTTCTTTGTAATTGGATCGGGTGACTTACGAGAGTACACCCTTTTAGTTCGGACGGGCGGTTTAGTGCGAGCCGGAGGGTCCCAGATTTTTGTTTGGGTTTTGATGCGGAGCATCCTATGGACATCACCATGTCAAGAGTCTGTTTGGGAAGTGACACGTGCGACATCTACTTCACATACATAAAGGTGAATCATCTCCTTTACACGTGCTCACTTGACCCCTTCGAGGATAGTATACTACTTGACACTTCTCCCGTGTGCATGCATAGGTATTGTCGGAGCTTCACAGATGTTGAGGAGGAGTGCAAGCGCCAAGGAACAACTACACCATCCGCGAGGTGAAGCATGGAAGCGACGACGGAAGAAGACGGAGAACTACTCCTAGGCCCCGGACATCCGGCCTTGCTAGCCCGGACATCGGGTCGTTCCCAAGCCCCCGGACATCCGGCTCCCAGCCCGGAAATCCGGCCCCTCCGAACCCGAGAGCAACAAGTGCCACCACTCCAGCCTGGACATCCGGCCTCCCCAGCCCGGACATCCGGCATCGCCTGAAAGCCCGGACATCCGGTCCGACCAGCCCGGACATCCGGCCTCCCCTGTCTGCGCACAGTGAAGGGCGAAGGCCCGTGGATCCCTTCTCCCCCCTAGACTATATATACTCCACCTCGTCCAACTTTCTAGGGTTAGCATTGGTTTAGCTCATATTTAGAGGTAGAGCATTGCTCATGTACATCGGATCGACTCCACGAGAGAGACCGCAGCCTCTACACAGAAGATCCCTTTGGATTCAAGACCTCCTTGCGGAGTAGAACATCAAGACCTCCTCACGGAAAAGACCGGCTACCTTTGTATCGTCCGTTGTTGACTTTGGATCTTGTATCTTCCTTTATGTTCATGGATCTAGCGCATGTGTGATCATTCTTGTTGGTTTTAGTGTTCTCTTGTGTTCCCCTCATGATTTTCCCCTCGTTTCCCTCCTCGTGTTCTTCGTGTTCATCGCGGGATCCGCTCCTTTCATGAAAGATTGGCCGATTAGGGTTCTACCCTACATCATCTTGGTATCATGAGCCACGTTGATCATGATTTTGGAGCATCCCCGCGTAGTTTTCTAGCCTAATTTTGTTGTCTTCTTCCCCAATTTCGAAAATCCCCACCAAAAATAGCCCCCAATTTTTTTCGTGATTTGTTGGTTTGATGATGTTTTGTTGATTTTGATCCATGGATTCGTTGTGTCTTGAGTAGATCTAGCTTCTCCCCACTTTTCTCCACTTTCCATCCACAAAATCCATCAAATTTTGCCCTTGGAATCATCAATTTCCGCCACCAATTCGAAAATTTCCACCCCAAAAGAGATCTGGATTCGTCGGGCCGGACATGCGGGCCATCGGGCCGGACATCCGGGTCCTTGGCCGAACATCTGGCTCATGGAGCACCAAATCTGCACGGTTCTGGACATCAGGTCCCGGATTTCCGGCCCCGAGCCCAGATGTCCGGCCCCTGGCATTTCAGCCTTTCCCATTTCACCGTTTTCTCCATAACTAATTCATCTTGAGTCCGTTTTTGACGTTCTTTAGCTCGTTGAAAATCTCTTAACATCCCCTTCCCACAAAAATGCTACCATCACCATTTGACTCCATCAAATTTTTGGAACTTTGGCATCTTTGCCTAGGGCTTCCACCACAACCTCCGCATAACCACCACCGACTTACGCAACCTAACCAATTTTGTTCCCCATCGCATTAGTGGTTGCTCGAGGAGTGATTTGAGTCTCCTAAGGTGTCTACGCTACTTAGGGATGGTTGCTTCTTCATCAACCACCACCACCACCATAACTTCCGCATAGACTTGACCACCATATACTTCCACCATCCCAACTTAACCCAATTTTGTTAGTGTTGTGAGTTGTGTCTCCTAAGGTGTTTCGCCTACTTAGGGACCATGCTTTCAACTCCGACACCGTGTATAGTACGCAACCTCAACCTCCACTTCTGCTTTGCCTACTCGCAAAACCCATCATTGCATTTCCGCAATCCCATTGAGCTTCTGCAACCACCATCGCATCCCGCTACCACCATTTGACATTTGAGATTTTGAGTTCGCGGTTTTTCTGTTTCCTAAGGTGTGTCGGCTACTTAGGGACGAGTCTCCATCATCTTGATATCTCCATCAAGATCACCGCCACTCATCATCGCCAAGGACGGTAACCTCCATATCATCTCGGTATCGTGGTATCCCTCCATTGTATATTCCCTTGAAATTGCATTGTTAACCCCTAGCCCATTTTACGTTACTTGCCTATCGAGACTAGCCATTTGAGTATTGCCGGCAACGTTACTTGTGCACATTAGTGATCTACACCATACATTGCATACATACCACATCATATCGATATCATATCATCCCTTGTGCCTCAAGTTTGTTTCCGCATATACACAATAGCTATCTTGGTTTGTGCATTTCGCAAAGTGGCCATACAAAAAAAGGGAATAAAGCTTTTAAGCAAAAGAGAAAAAGCAAAGAAGCTTGTAAGCAAGTGCCAAAGCATCATACCACATTGCATATAAGATCATCTTGGATCATAACATCGGGAGCCATACATACATAGCATACTTGGGATAGAATGTCGATACATTTTGCATATCATAGGTTGTGCACAAGTGTCGTATAAGCCTATAGAGCAATCGTGCTAGCGTCTCTCTGGAGTTGTGCAACATGAGCTTTTTCCGTGGATTCCACATTTTGTGCTCATCCTTGGTTGCACAACCTCATTTATCTATCTGTGTGTGCATTTCCGTGTGCCATTCATTGCTATTAGTCTACTTGTTTCACTTGCGAATTTGTGAATATTTTTCATCATTATTGACTCTTGCTAACATTTTGCATCAAATTTTTGTGCCACTTTCCTCACCGAGCTCCACCATAAGCCTTATTTGTGTAGGTGTGAGAAACCGACAAGAATTGGTACCAATTGTGCTATTTCCTTGTTACATCATTGAGTGATCATTGATCCATCTACAACATCGGTCAAGGTACATTTGGTATAGTTCTTCTCCTTTCTCCACTCATATTTGCTCGAGTCTTGTGATGTATAGGCAAGGCAATTCATCTTCGGTCTACAACAACAATGACGAGTTCAATTCCATGCAAAACTCCACCGACGCCAAGATGCAAGCTTGAATGGAGGAGATCAAAGCCCTCATCAAGTCCTACAAGAGATCTTCCTCATCTTCAAGAAGACGCTCAAGTAAACACGCTTCCGAGATACCATCTCCGGCAAGGTCACATCAGCATCGACACCATCACCACCATGAACGTGAAGGTCAAGATCTCAACACCAACAACCGCTCAACGACTTCACCCTCTCCCTTGCATCTTCGCCAAGCGACTTCAAGGCATCTTCGCCTATGGACATACAACATCTTTTCCCACAAGCACTTCAAGAGAAGCTCCCCAAGCTCAAGTCCTCGACTTCCACAAGCTACTACCTTGACATCGACCATGCGATTCCTTTCTATGGGACTCAAGAACCCGAGGAGTATCTCGAATGGGAGCGTTTGATGGAAGACTACCTCAAGCTACATCAAGTTCCTCCCGAAGATCAAGTGCAGTGCGCCACAAGGAACTTCCACGACTACGCGTCCACATGGTGGCTTCAGACACCTTCGGAGACCTACAACATGAGTTGGCCCAAGACGAAGAGATCATAGCGGTGAGAGTTCGTGCCTCCAACCTACACGGAACAACTTCAACGCCAATTGGAGAACACCATCCAAGGATCCAAGTCCATCGAACGAGTACTTGAAGGAGATGAAGATTGCCTTGCGACGAGCCGGCATGGACGACCCCATTTCGATGAAGTTCTACTTAATGATGGGATTGAACAACGAAATCTCCAAGACTATCTTCCTTGAGAACTACAAGTCCCTCGATGACAACTACATTGGTGCTCTCAAGGCGGAACCAGAACTCATGAAGGTCAAGGCTTCTCGACCCCAAGCACACTTCTCTAAGACCAAGCTCCAAGACGACGAGCATGAGGCTAGTACCACTATGATGTCCAAGCCCGATGATCTCCAAGACGATGCTACCAAGTTCGACTTCACCGCCATACCTCTTTGTGGCATTGACATTGTCGAGTCGACCATGACTCTTTTTCCAGACGGTGCGGTGACGAGTACGACTATGGAGACCCTTAAGGACCAAGCTTTGGAGGCATGCGGCATGGTGACGAGCTCGGAGCATGCTTCCATCTTAGGAGGCGAGAGTGATGATGTGCCATCTTCGGCCTTCATCCATGGCGACGGCGATGAGATGGTTGAGCATGGGATTTTCCCTTCGACCATGGCGACGTATGATGACTTGATTGACTTTTGCCACCACATTGAGAGTGATAGTGACTTCACCACTAGCCACATATATGGTGTGTTACGCCAATTCCCATGTGAGGAGAGCCACAACCCCCACCACTTGAGTGAGATGAGTGACTCCACCATACGTGAGATTGAGTGCACCTATTTTGTGGGAGTGAGTGAACCACCATATAGAGAGAGTGAGATAGTTAATAGGTCATGTGAGGCCCCTTTCAACACTAA
This sequence comes from Triticum urartu, assembly GCF_003073215.2. Lineage (NCBI taxonomy): Eukaryota > Viridiplantae > Streptophyta > Magnoliopsida > Poales > Poaceae > Triticum > Triticum urartu. The sequence goes on along the minus strand of NC_053027.1, from coordinate 360,418,918 downwards.
CAACTTGACCTCTACCTCTTTTGTGTCTTCTCATTTGGTGCTAGGTCCCATCTATGATGACGCGCCGATTCTTGACGACTTCATCCTTCCCTTGGACAAGACGATGGCCATGGTGGAATGTGATGCACCCCCACATGGTTCCATCAAGATGAAGATGACCACCATTTGGTCATTCCCACCTCACCTACACCACATGAGTGGAATGACAAAGGTAACATAGGTGAAGGTTATGCTCTAGTCCCACTAGTGGACATTCTTAACGTTGATTGCTTGCATGATGTTGATCAACCTATTTCCATACTTCATGCTAGTGTGACTTCCCCATGCGATGATTTACCCATTTATGATGAGTATTATGATTGCCATGTGGAGTCTATTAGTTGTGATGCCATGTTACATATGATTTCTTGTGCTAATTCTCTCGGTCACATCATGTTTGCCAATCCGCTTGACTTGTCATATGCTATGCATGAGATCAATCATATGTCATATTTGCAATCTCTTCATAGTGACTATGCATATGCTATTAAAATAAACCCAATTTTCACATATGGCATAGATGGCAAGCCCATGGTTATTGGCATTTGTTTTTCTTGTGATGATATTGATATGCTCCCTTTGCATCATTTATCTCATATGCCATGGCATGAACACCTATGTTCGGATATGCATTGTTTTGGATGTTGTCCATTTTCTCCATATGATGTTTCCATTATTTCTCATGAGGAGACCCCCATAGTTTCCTCATACATTTTAGGAGATTTTGATTCATCCCATTCATTGCATGATCCGAATACTTATGTGCACAATATGCTCCCCATGAATACACATGATATTGATGTGCCATATATTTGTATGCTCAATTTGCATCCCCATCGTGTTATACACAATAACTATTCTTTCATGATGGATGACATGTTCTTATACCATGCATCAAATTTCTTTGAGCAATGCTTATCTTGTGCTAACTTTCACGTGCACATACACATCATGATGTATGATGTGTACATTTACCACACACACAATTTCTTTCGTTTGTGTCTCTTTTGTGTAGGTACCCATGAATTCTTGTCAACCTCGCAATCCCATGAGTTGACAAAACGAGCTCTATAGAGCAACGATGACTTGGCATCCCATGGAGTGTCTTTCCCACCGCTCTTTTCATGCAAAGACTTCGCGCATTTCTTCTACATGACCCTCACTTGGCTATGGGTTATTGTCCATTATATATCATTTTCCCATCTTGCCATGTTCACTTTGCATGATATGTTTATTACTATTCCTTTGCCATGCATTTGTGACCCATGGTTTGCATTACACATGATGATTGATTCTCATACTAGTATGTGTATTTGCAAGCTTGGTGGAGATATTGCCTGTTATTGCCATGTTTGCTTTGTGACCCATGCCTATAATGATACTATGATATTGCTTTGTGTTTGTGCTTGCGATGTGTCATGTGCATTGCCTATAACTATTATTTACTCACATGACATCATTGCCATGATTTCCTCTAGTGTGTTGCATCTTCGCTCCACTAGTTTGCACGACATGATTGTTATTGCTTCTTGTCATATCTCTCCATATGTTGCCTCTCACAAGCTAGATGATTTGCCATGTATTGAGTGCAATTATGCCTTTAGTCTTGATAATGAGTTTGCCCCCATAGCATTCTCACATATATTTGGAGATTTTGACATATTTCTTGTTGAAGCATGCTTGCCTTCCGTCTTTGCACCATATACCTCGTGCCATGAATATTGCCATTGTTGCATCATATTATTCATGCACTTGTGCTTCTAATGGTTATGTGCAAAAGAAGAGAACCATCATGGTGGATGATGTGTTTATCTACCATGCACATACATTCTTTGCTTTCTTGTGTGCATGTGTAGGATACTTGGACTTTGTGTCGACTTCTGCTTCACGTGAGTTGACAATTCGAGCTCTTGAGAGCGAGCCGCATACATTCGTCAATGACTCGATTCTACACCACCTTCCATACCACTTTGGCATTGTGAAGGATGCACAAGGACACACCTTCAAGGTGACATCTTTCTTGAGCATGGATATGACGGATCATACTACTTGTGTTGCTTGCACCATGAGACTTCTTGTTCATCTTCGACCACTTGATTGCACACATGTTAGAGATCTTGCTTCCACTTGTCATTCTCACCGTTCCATGCATCATGATATATATGCCTTATGTGTTGCATCCAATTCTTGGATTACTTGCTCCTCTCATATGTTTGGTTGCAACAATGACTTCACTTCACATATCCCATGATTTCCTCTAGTATGTTGCATCTTCACACTACTAGCTTGCACGAATCGGTTACTATGCTGGACTTGATTGCCTCACACATGATGAACAATTGCTCTTTCCATTGTGTTGAGTGCCACACGATATTAACTACACCCAATGCACATTATGCTTGGATTGTCTTGCACTTGACCCATGTGTTTAGACACTTCATTTTATTTGGTGTTGTGAATGATTCCTATGCCTACCATAGAACTTTCATTGAGCAATTTGCCCATGCTTGCTATGATCTTGAGGTAGATGCTTATTCTCTTGTTACACATATTTGCATCACTACCTCACATTTACATGCTTGTCCCCATGATATCTTTGATTGTGCTCAATTTATATGCTTATATGCCATGTCACAATCCTTTGTCAAACCATATGCTTTGCATGATGACGACACTTCTTTGGTGAATCACCTCTTGAATGCTTGGTTTTGCACTAACGCAAACCACATTTGTTTTTCCAAGTGTTTGTTGTCTTTGCTACTTTTGAAGGAATACCAAGATGGTGCGACATTGGAGAGTGCCCATTTCGAGCTTCAAGATGACGAGAACTTGGTGATCGACCAATCCTACACGGCGACGCCATCTCTTTCCCATGGCGATTTGGATTTCGATCCGAGGTCGGATCTTTCGCAAGGGAGGGGAGATGATGCGGAGCATCCTATGGACATCACCATGTCAAGAGTCCGTTTGGCAAGTGACACATGCGACATCTACTTCACATACATAAAGGTGAATCATCTCCTTTACACGTGCTCACTTGATCCCTTTGAGGATGGTATACTACTTCACACTTTCTCCCGTGTGCATGCATAGGTATTGTCGAAGCTTCACGGATGTTGAGGAGGAGTGCAAGCGCCAAGGAACAACTACACCTTCCTCGAGGTGAAGCATGGAAGCGACGACGAAAGAAGATGGAGAACAGCTCCCAGGCCCCGGACAACCGGCCTAGCCAGCCCGAACATCCGGCCATTCCCGAGCCCCCGGACATCCGGCTCCCAGCCCAAAAATCCGGCCCCTCCGGACCCGAGAGCAACAAGTGCCACCACTCCAGCCCGGACATCCGGCCTCCCCAGCCCGGTCATCCGGCATCGCCTGAAAGCCCGGACATCCGGCCTAACCAGCCCGGACATCCGGCCTCCCCTGTTTGCGCACAATGAAGGGCCGAGGCCCGTGTATCCCTTCTCCCCCCTAGACTATATATACTCCACCTCGTCCAACTTTCTAGGGTTAGCATTGGTTTAGCTCATATTTAGAGATAGAGCATTGCTCATGTACATCGGATCGACTCCACGAGAGAGACCGCGGCCTCTACACAGAAGATCCCTTTGGATTCAAGACCTCCTTGCGGAGAAGAACATCAAGTCCTCCTCACGAAGAAGACCGGCTACCTTTGTATCATCCGTTGTTGACTTTGGATCTTGTACCTTCCTTTGTGTTCATGGATCTAGTGCGTGTGTGATCATTCTTGTTGGCTTGAGTGTTCTCTTGTGTTCCCCTCGTGATTTCCCCCTCGTTTCCCTCCTCGTGTTCTTCGTGTTCATCGGGGATCCGCTCCTTTCATGAAAGATCGGCCGATTAGGGTTCTAGCCTACATCAGGTTTTCTAGGCGCTTTCGATCGCACAGTACTTCCGTACTATGGCCGCCAAGTCAGCAAAGTGTGCTATGTCATGGCGACTTATGGCGTTGAGGATTCCCTTGTCCGTGCAATTTTTGCAAAAAAATGAAATTGCGACTTCCTCACGACAGTCCCTGACCTTTGTCATTAAAAGGAGGAATCTAGCCCAATAGTGATGTACTGTCTCTTGGGGCTCTTGTCTAATGTGGGAAAGATCGCTTGAGTCTGGGTGGGTGGGTAGATTTTGGTCCAAACCCTGACCCGATCTGAGACCTAGGGGCGGAGGAGTTTCCGAGCTTGGCAGTTTGGACTTCGAGATGTTGCCCAATAGTTCTGGCCCGCTGTCTGATTCTAAGTTCGGAGCTTGGGCCATGTCCTCCCATGGACGGGTATCCGGCTCGGAGAGCTCAGGAATCCATACATAGTTTGTCCTCAAAATAGAGGAAGAATTGCTACACTGCTCCTCCACCACCGCTATCTGATGGGTGACCGGCGGAGAGTTAATCTCCCTTTGGTTGGGCTTAAGCCCGATCCGATCATAGTCCATTGTGACTCCCAAGGCGGCGATGCGATCCAAGAGCTCGTTCAGAGAAGAGAGCTCTATTGGATCCATCTGCTTGGCAAATCCCGAGCCGACGTGGAGGCTAGTTTTGCTGACCCGAGAAGTCATCGTTGGCGCGACGGCCGGAGGTGCGGTCATGACGAAGCCGCCTAGTCGAAGAGTTTGGCCTACAGCCAGGGCTCCCCCCAGAGGTGATGTTGTCCTTGACAACAAGACGAGCGATCCAGCCTTATCGTGACGGCACAGTGGAACTCTCAATGAAAGCATCAATGTCGGTGACAAAACCGGCAGATCTCGGGTAAGGGGTCCCAAACAGTGCATCTAAGGCGGATGGTAACAGGAGGCAGGGGACACAATGTTTATCCAGGTTCAGGCCCTCTCGATGGAGGTAATACCCTATGTCCTACTTGATTGATCTTGATGATATGAGTATTACAAGAGTTGATCTACCACGAGATCGTAGAGGCTAAACCCTAGAAGCTAGCCTATGGTTATGATTGTTGTTGTCCTACAGACTAAACCCTCCGGTTTATATAGACACCGGAGAGGGCTAGGTTACACATAGTCGGTTACAAGGGAGGAGATCTACATATCCGAATTGCCAAGCTTGCCTTCCACGCAAAGGAGAGTCCCACCCGGACACGGGACGAAGTCTTCAATCTTGTATCTTCATAGTCCAACAGTCCGGCCAAAGTATATAGTCCGGCTGTCCGAGGACCCCCTAATTTAGGACTCCCTCAGGGGGCATATGGCTTTGACTGGCAAAGAGTTGGCATCCGACGCAACGTTGGACAAGGTCCTGTGCATCCGCTCGGGCAGTCGGCCAATAAAACCATGTACAGAATTCCTTGCTAACAAGGGCCCGAGCTGCGGCGTGGTGGCCGCCGAGTCCGGCATGAATTTCAGCCAAGAGCTGTCGCCCCTCTTCCTCGGATATACATCGTTGAAGGACTCCGGTGGCGCTTTTCTTGTAGAGCTCTCCATCATGAACCTTGTAGGCCTTTGAGCGCCGTACAATGCAGCGGGCCTCATTCTGGTCCTCAGGAAGCTCCTTCCTATTATGGTAGGCCAGGAACGGTTCGATCCATGGGGCAATGACTGCCATGATGAGATGCGCCAACGGTGTTATGTCGGTGTTTCCGGGATCTGGGGTTATGTTTCGGTCCGGACTAGTATTGCCGTTTTCCCCCTGCCACACCACGGATGGCTTAAAGAGCCTTTCCAGGAAGATATTAGGTGGGACGGGGTCGCGCTTAGCGTCAATACGAGCAAGAACATCCACCGCTTGATTACTTTCTCGAGCCACATGATGGAACTTGAGCCCCTCGAACCGGGCCAACATTTTTATGACTACGTTACGATACGCTGCCATCTTCGGGTCTTTAGTGTTGAAATCTCCATTTATTTATGCAAGGTTTGAGTCCTCGCGCACTTCTAGGCATTGTATGCACATGGAGACAACCATCCGGAGACCATGCACTAAGGCCTCGTATTCGGCTGCATTATGGGAGTGTGTGTGTAGTATTTGGAGAACATACTAGACGATGTCTCCGGTAGGGGACGTTAAAACGACACCCGCTCCTAACCATGCGAGCATTTTGGAGCCGTCGAAGTGCATGACCCAATTGGAGTATGTGCCGTACGCTTTAGGGAGTCCGGCCTCTGTCCATTCGGCGATGAAGTCGGCCAGTACTTGGGATTTGATAGCTCGACGTGCTTTATATGTAATGTCAAATGGCAGGAGCTCAATGGCCCATTTGGCAATCTGGCCCGTAGCATTGCGGTTGTTTATAATGTCGTTGAGTGGTACTTCAGAGGCCACTGTGATCGAGCACTCCTGGAAGTAGTGACAGAGCTTTCGGGATTTGCATGGTGTAAGGACAGTAGATACGTAGTATACTGGATTCTAAAGCGGGAATTTATGTCCGTCCTGTCCTCGTTCAATGATCAGTACGGCGCTCACCACCTGATGTGTTGTCGATATGTATAATAACATCGGTTCCCCGGCGTTTGGTGCGGCCAGGATTGGATTTCTCGCAAGAAGGGTTTTTATTTCTTCCAGTCCGGCTGTTGCCGCGTCCGTCCACTCGAAGTGGTCGGTTCACCGTAGAAGGCGATAGAGTGGCAGTGCCTTTTCTCCTAATTTGGAGATAAAGCGGCTTAGAGCTGCCACACAACCTGCAAGTTTTTGAACTTGTTTAAGGTCTGTTGTCTTAGGAAATTGTGACAAAGCTCGGATTTTGGCTGGGTTTGCTTCGATTCCCCTATTGGAGACGATGAAGCCCAGTAGTTTTCTAGTGGGGACGCCGAAGACACACTTTTCCGGGTTTAGCTTGATGCCATACACCCTGAGGTTGTCGAATGTAAGACGTAAGTCGTCTATTAGTGTTTCCACGTGCCTTGTTTTGATGACGACGTCATCAACGTAAGCTTCTACTGTTTTGCCAATCTGTTTCTCCAGACATGTTTGAATCATGTGTTGATATGTGGCGTCGGTGTTCTTGAGCCCAAAGGGCATGGTATTGAAGCAGAATGGCCTGTATGGGGTTATAAATGCAATTGCAGCTTGATTGGATTCCTTCATTTTGATTTGATGGTATCCGGAGTATGCATCGAGGAAACATAGTGAGTCGTGTGCTGTGGTGGCGTCAATGATTTGATCAATGCGGGGAAGGGGAAAGGGATCATTAGGGCAAGCCTTGTTGAGATCCTTGAAATCGACACATAGGCGCCCAGATTTATCTTTCTTTGGTACCATTACCAAGTTTGCCAGCCAGTCCGGATGCTTGATTTCTCTGATGAATCCGGCCTCTATGAGCTTGGCCAGCTCCTCCCCCATGGCTTATCACTTAGGTTCAGAAAAGCGCCAAAGTGTTTGCTTGACTGGTTTAAATGCCTTTAATTTGTTGAGGCTATGTTCAGCTAACTTGCGTGGGATCCCTGGCATATCTGAAGGGTGCCAGGAAAATATGTCCCAGTTTTCGCGCATGAATTCTCGTAGTGCGGCGTCGACTGTTGGGTTCATTTGCGCTGCGATGGATGCTGTCTTCTTGGGGTCCGTTGGGTGGACCTGGAATTTGATTATTTCTTCTGCCGGGTTGAACGAGGTGGATTTGGGGCATTTGTCGAGGATCACATCGTCCATGTCCACTGTGGAGCATAGTGTGGTTAATTCTTCGGCCGCGAGGGCTTCACATAGCGCCTCCAGGGCCAGGGATGCGGTTTTATTTTCAGCTCGGAGTGCTATGTCCGGATCACTGACGAGAGTGATTATACCGTTTGGTCCGGGCATTTTGAGCTTCATATATCCGTAGTGAGGTATAGCTTGGAAGCGTGTAAAAGCATCCAACCCCAACAGGGCGTGATATCCGCTGCTGAAAGGGGCCACTTGGAAGGTTATTTCTTCAGACCGATAGTTCTCTGGCGATCGGAATACCACGTCAAGTGTGATTTTGCCCGTGCACTGCGCCTCCTGACTAGGAATAATTCCTCGGAAGGTTGTGTTACTTTGTTTGATGCGGCTCCTATCTATTTCCATTTTATGGAGTGTGTCCTCATAAATGAGATTTAATCCGCTGCCACCGTCCATGAGGACCTTGGTGAGTCGAAACCCATCCACGATGGGGCTGAGGACTAACGCGGCTGGTGCTCGTATTGTTCTGTACTTTGGTTCGTCACCGGTGTTGGATGTTATAGCCGTATCATTCCATGGGTTTATTACAGCAATTCGGCAGACTTCGTTGAGCTCTCGAAGACTGTCAATACTCTTGGGTAGTCGTCTTCTGGGTGTTGTTGTTTTGGGGCGTCCTTGATAAGGATGTCCTCGCCGCTCTTGGCTACCTATCGTAGTATCCAACATGCTCTAAGGCTGTGGGTTGCCACCATATCTGTTGTTGTATGTATTTTGCATGGGCCATCGAGCCACCCTTCCAGAATAGTGCCGTGCCGTATAGTGGATTTGTGTTTTTTAACTGTTCGATTGGGCGTGCCACGAGGGTACGCCCTTTTCGCCTGTAGGGGAAGTTGGGTTGGGGATGGTGGTTTGCAGTGAGCTGCCCGAGTTTCCTAGGCGCTTTCCATCGCGCAGTATTTTTGTACGATGATTGCTAAGTCAGCAAATTTTAGTATGCGGTGGCGATTGATGGCGTTGAGGATTCTTTCGTCCGCACAGTTTTTGCAGAACGCTGATATTGCGTCCTCGTCACGGCAATCTTTTAACTTGTCCTTGACATGGAGGAATCTGGCCCAAATGTGGTGAACCTTCTCCTGAGATTGCTGTTTTATGCTCATGAGAGTCTCTATGTCCGGGTGGGTGGGTAGAATTAAATCCGAACCCCGACCTAACCGGTTGTCTGGAGTCCGACGACCTTCCGGACTAGACAGTCCGGGTTCCGGAATATCTTCTGATTGTTTGGAACCGCCGTCCGATGCTATGTTCGGAGGGCTGGTTGCGTCCTTTAGCGGGTGAGTATCTAGCTCTTCATGACCGGCGACCCGAACAAAGTATGTCTTCAATATAGAAGAAGACTCGCCGTCCTGCTCCAGGACTGCCGCGATTTGGTGGGTGACCGGTAGAGTTTCGATTTCTCCCTGATCGGTTATAGGCCCGATATGATCATAATCTGTGACGATTCCCAAAGCGGCGATGCGATCTAGGAGCTCGTTTAAGGACGAAAACTCAACCGGATCCATCTGCTTGGAGTGCTCGGAGTTGATGCGAAGGAGATTTTCGATGGCCCGAGAGGTCATCATCGGCTCCGCGGCCGAACGGGCGATCATAGTAAAGTTGCCCAACCGGAGGGTTTGGCCCGAGGCCAAAACTACCCCTGTGGTAATGTTGTATTTAATGACAAGGTGAGCCATCGAGCCTTTCATCGACGGCACAGTGGAACTCTCAATGAAAGCACCAATGTCGGTGTCAAAACCGGCAGATCTCGGGTAGGGGGTCCCGAACTACGCGTCTAGGATCGATGGTAACAGGAGACGGGGGACACGATGTTTACCCAGGTTCTCACCTCTGTATGGAGGTAATACCCTACTTCCTGCTTGATTGATCTTGATGAATATGAGTATTACAAGAGTTGATCTACCACGAGATCGTAATGGCTAAACCCTAGAAGTATAGCCTATGTGGGTATGGTAATGAGTATATGCATTGTCCTTTTCAGACTATCCCCTTCGGTTTATATAGACACCGAGGGGATCTAGGGTTTACATGGAGTCAGTTACATAAGAAGGAATCTTCGGTCGCCAAGCTTGCCCTCCATGCCAAGTAGAGTCCAATCCGGACACGGTGCAGTCTTTCGGCCTTCATGTCTTCATAGCCCATCAGCCCGGCCCATGGATAACAGGCCGGACGCCCAAGGACCCCTTAGTCGAGGACTCCCTCAACGCCGTTGGCCGGATGACCTAAAGTCGCCGCGACAAGATCTACATCGACGATGCTGGCTGGGGCCCTGAGGCCGACTCAATCGAGTACGGGTACCGGGTCCCCTTTGGCGGAATTCAGGTTTTCGTCGGCAAGTCAAAGCCTGAGCCGGACGGCTGCACCAACATTATCTAGATGGCTTAGTGTGCACCACATGCCAAGGGTCAAACCGGCCGAAAGCACGTCTTTGTGGGCTTTGTTCATGGGGCGGATCTTGAGGAAGGTTCCGCATCTGGTGGAGAGACGACCGTCTATTCAGGTGATCAGTCCTCGACCGAAGAAACTGAATCAATCTATCAGCTTTAGGATGGCAGGCTTGGGAGCTATTCCGATGGTGACAGTATTCCTGACCCCTATGAGCCACCAAGAAGGGCTGCTATCTTTATGGATGGTACGCAACCAATGATAAATTCATCAACGACTGCGGCTATGACATCCGGCTCAACTGCTGATGCGACAGCTGGGCGAGCGGCTTAATACGACCATCAGCTCAAATCTTATCTGAGCTCTTGGATGCTTTGAAAACTCTATTAGGTACAGAGGTAACCCCGACGAATCAAGCGCAACATAATGCCAAGGTTGCAAAGGTGTGAGACAAGGGGGCCAAGGCCCAAGAGGATCTTAATGCAGAGAACGCCAGGAGTGACAGTGCGGGCTTCGTTGGAGGCCAAGTCACAACGAATAAGAGTAGAAGATTTTTGTCGGAGTCTGGATCATAACACGTCCAATGTTGTTCTTCGAAGGAGGCACTAGAGCCGCCTGCCTTCACAGTTTGAGGGATGAAATCTTTTTAACACACCTGGGGCCGGAACGAGTAACCCGCCCGGTATAACCCGGGTTGCTGAGGTGTGAGGAACCGAAGCGGCGGCTCAGCCTCGTGTGCCAGACCGGCCCCGTAGGGACCTGACCCCTCCTCAGTGGGTTCCAACACCCTCTGGTCATTATTCTAACCTGGTGGATAACATGATAGTAGTAGCCACACGGCTGGCAGCTATCCCGATCGAAGGTGAGTCTCTAGCGGCGATAGAGACCCGGAACGTGGTGGAGCTTCTTTAGATGGTTGTAGCACAACATGCGGCTTATTCATACAGTCGTGAGCGTGTTCATTCAACTCCCCGCCCAAATCGAAGCTATAGCCGGCGCATTGAGTCGCTGACGTTTTCCAGTAGTGAGCGGCGTCGTAACCCTCCTCGTAATGATGACCCGCATCATGGGCTTAACACGCCTCAAAATGACAATATGTTGAACGATGCTTAGGCCCTTGTGGATCAGGCTAGAGCCCATTGTGAGGCAGAATTGGTGGCTCAATTACGGGCTCATCAGCAGTTGTGGGTAAACCCTTCGGCACCTGTGCAGGATGGGACGACTTCTAGGACAGTTGGTGTGTCATGTTTAGTACCGGCTCTAGGCAATGAATGTTTGCCCAAGGATTTTAAGGGCCCCCATAAGGTGCCTAATTACATAGTGGATCTTCCACCTGAGGCCTGGATTGAAAGCTATGAGGTAGCTATGGAGATGCTCGATGTTAATGATGATGTGTGTGTGAAGTACTTGACCATGATGTTGGATGGACTGGCTCATACCTGGTTGAAAGGATTATCCACCAAGTCCATCAATTCATCGGCTGAGTTGAAGGCACGCTTCATTCAGAACTTTAAGGTTAAGCAGCCTCTATTGACCTGGACAACTACGTGCAGCGAGAGGATGAGTCGGGCCATCATTGGGTTCGCCGGGTCTCAGCTATTATCCACTCATCGGATATCATTGCGGCAGGTTTTGATGTTCTGATTTTGGAGAAGAATTATCACTCTACCCCTCTCAAAAAGAAGCTTGGGTGGCTCAAGAGTCATTGTAGTGACATGGGGGAGCTCATGACAGCTCTCATTAAGTATGCCGACTCTGATACTACTAAAGATCCTGGATCTGATGATGAAAAGTCCAACAAGGGAAAGAAGAGTGGTAATGGTAAGGGTCAACAGCAGAACGTGAATGGACATTATGGTCAAAACCAGGTTAACGACGGTAAGCGTAGACAACCTAATGACGGGTCAGATCTGCTAGATAACACCAACACTGGACATAAAAACCAGCGCCGTGATGGCAATGGTAAGCAGGCTTTTGGAGGGCCAAGATTCAATAATGCCCAAAACACAGTCTGCCCAAAACACAGTCTGCCCAATAAGCTAGTGGCTCATGCTTGGAAGGACTATTTCATCATGAGAGAGTACAGGAATTCCAACAGCAGTCAAAATCATGGCAACAATAATGGCACACCCGGCTGGTTAAGATGTGGCTCACAGGGGCCTGGTTTTGGTGGTGGCGGCTCAAATTCTGGGTACCAAGGACGGGGCAACCAGGGTGGTTATAACCAACAGTCTGGTCGGGGTAACTAGCAACATCAGTCAGGATACTAGAGTAATCCAAAGCAGCTTAACAATGGTCAGTATCATCTTTTCACCACAAGTCTTTGCAAGAGCGATCTGAAGGTTCATAAGTGCGCGAGCAGTGCAATTGAGTCAGCGGTACCTCAATACTTGCGTTCGTCAGAGCAGCCAATCAAATGAAGTTGAGAGGATCGCCCGCCCTGGATAGACAAGCCGGGTCAACTAGCGTTGGTGGTAGCCCCTCAGGTTGGAGGCTATAAATTCACTAAAGTGCTCATGGACGGTGGCAGTAGTATCAATATCCTTTATTATGATACTTTTCGCGGGATGAATTTAACTGATATGGAGCTTAAGCCGTCCTCTACAATTTTTCATGGTGTGTTCCTGGTAAGTCGACATACCCGGTGGGTAAGATTGCGTTTGATGTGGCTTTTGGCAATTACTATGATTATAGAGCAGAAACGTTTCTTGGTGCAACACACCCTGGGTCCTTTGCCCAGACTGTGCATAGGCACGAGAACAAGATAACAATACAAAGTCAGACCGAAGCACTAGAGATTAGATCTTCAAGGTACCAGCATGCAGCACAAGAGGACCAAGACCGAGCCAGGGAAGCGAGGTATTGCTAATGAAGAGGCCTCCCTTGCCAGGCAGGCGAGCCTGACACGGATGGGGTCACCCCCGAAATCAAGCATTCTGGTCGTCCCGCCAGGCCTGCCGACGATTACAGAGGCAGAACCACCTCATCACAACACAAGTCATTGATCAGTGCGGTGTCAAGCCGCAAAATGACTAAGTGGCAACTATTTGCCACATGGCACCCACCTCCTACAGAAAACACCTACCAGCGACACTCGTCCTGCGACGTGTCGAGCGAGCAGGCACGAAGCTAGAAAAATAGCCTGACAGAGCATGCCGGGCAAGCTACGATGTGGCATAGAGTGGTGCATTTAATGTGCTCTGTCAGCCTGCAGAGTTAGGTATGATAGCACTGTTTGCTATCTAATCAGTGCATAATGACTAATTTGCCATTGTGGTGCCCCCTTCGTCTATAAAAGGAGGCCCAAGGCAACCATTCCAAGGGTTAGTGAATCCACCCCTTCACACATTCATACGTGCGTAGCTGTTTTTTCCCTGAAGAAACCCTGCCAAGAAAAGTGTCTTACGCTCACCACCATTTTTCCACCATCAATCCACCAAAGTAGGAGTAGGGTTTTATGCCTCGCGGTAGCCCGAACCTGGGTAAAACTGCCCGTGTGATCTCTACCGTGCTGTCTCATGCTCCTCTGCTCTTTGTGCTACATGCCATTCCCCCGCCGAACTAGCAAGGGACTCTTAGTCCCATAGGTGGTCATGGTTTCCCATGACATCTTCGGCTTGCTAGGTAGGGGGGTCAATTGCACGAACCTGAAAGCATGACCAGCGCGTCAACTTCATCGCCATCTTCGTCTTCGACAACGCTGATGACCCACAAGTACAGGGGATCAATTGTAGCTCTTTTCAATAAGTAAGAGTGTGAAACCCAACGAGGACCAGAAGGAAATGACAAGTAGTTTTCAGTAAGGTAATGTCTGCTAGTGCTGAAATTGTAAGTAGCAGAGTAGTTTGATAGCAAGATAATTTGTAACGGTCAAGAAACGATAGTAGTACCTAAAGTGCAGCAAGGTAGCCCAATCCTTTTGAGGCAAAGAACAGGCCAAAACAATCTCTTATGATAAGCAAAGCAGTCTTGATGGTACACGGGAATTTCATCTAGTCACTTTCATGATGTTGGTTTAATTTATGTTCGCTACTCTGATAATTTGATATGCGGGTGGCCCGGTTCTTAGGTGCTATTCTTACTTGAACGAACTGCCTACTTATGATTAACCCTCCCGCAAGCATCCGCAACAAAAAGAGAAGTATTAAGAATAAATTCTAACCATAGCATCAAACTTTTGGATCCAATCGGTCCCTTACGAAATAGCGCATAAACTAGGGTTTAAGTTTCTGTCACTATCGCAACCCATCATCTAATTGCTACTCCACATTGCGTTCCCTTAGGACCAAATATGGTGAAGTGTCGTGTAGTCGACGTTCACATGACACCACTAAGGGAATCACAACATACATATTATCAAAATATTGAACACATATCAAATTCACATGATTACTTGCAACATGATTTCTCCTGTGACCTCAAGAACAAAGGTAACTACTCATAAATGATAAACATGCTCATGACCAGAGGGGTATTAAATAGCATATTGGATCCGAACATATAATCTTCCACCAAATAAACCACATAGTAATCAACTACAAGATGTAATCAACACTACTAGTCACCCCAGAATGTGGCACCCTGGCTTAGAGCAACCGGTTTACCATGCATTGCCAGCCCAGAGATCAAGTCTTCTGGCAACACAGAACAATATGGTACAGAAGCAACCACTTTATTGATGCTAGCGGATTACACTGGTCTGATATTACATCGAGATAAGACGCCAAGCGGCGCACACGGTGCGGCTGAACAGTATGTACATTATTTAATGAAGATGAAGGGCCTAGATCACACGAACTACGCGGCAGTGGACGAACGACGAAGTAGAACTCCATAGCACAGGGACACCGACGTGGACACGACCTAGACGCTGGAAGCTCTCCGATTGCGAAACAACTTGCCTAAAAGCTGGCATGACACGCCAGGTCAGTACATTGAATGTACTTGCTAGCTCACAACAAACATAAGCACAATGACAAAGAATATCATGAAAATTAATCATGTTAATTCAATGCAAGTAATGCTACTAATGCAGTCAAACCAACATGTGCACCGAGTCTCACAGACTCGCTTACTACACGGGTTACCTCGTAACCAAATGGTGATCGTACCCAGATCACAACTGAAAACAATCACTCATGATCAACTCATGATCTCCAAAATCATCACGAAGTCAGTGCCATCAACAATTATTTAGTGTGCAAGATTAATTATAAAAGTTGATCAATGTTGTGACTTACTCCTGAGTTGTGCCCATAACCAAGGACGCGGCTATCGATAGATTTAATACACTCTGCAGAGGTAGCGCCCTTTACCCATACCACATAATCCAAGGACTCGCACTCCCATTCGGGTGGACCAACGGCATTCCGACGAAACCCTCCCCTTGTCATGACACCCCCCCGGCTATTCCGACAAACTCCCTCTCAGGCCTATGTCCTGGGTGGCCCCGTGTTTACCAAAGACACCAACGGCCACCGTCGTGACAAAACCGTCCCAAACGGGACAAGGTACCATAAAAACAAACGGGCACACAAGGATATGTACGCTTGCCAGGCCAAAGTATGCACGCCCATAACCTTCCCTCATTGGAGGCACCGGCGAGAGGCGCAACAAATGACCGAATCAAGACATCCCACAAGGTAAATGTGGTCACACTGAGAAAAACCCGATTCAGTGGCACCATGACTTGATCAACGTCATATTCAAGTTGGACTTATTAACAGGTTTAACTTGAAAATTAATCTACCAAGTCATACGATGGCATGATCATGCAACTAATCGACATGCAAAGCATGCAACCCCCATGTACGGATCAAACATATCAACATAACTTGCTAGCACTACTCATGCTTAAACTTTACTGGTTCTACCTCATTCTTATTATCATGCAATATTTTTACTAACTCATAATTTATATGAAAATATTAAAAACAACTATCAATATTTATCAAAGCAATATAACTAAGGCAAAATTTTATCTTACTAGATTAAACTAGTCCATGCATTCAACCAGTTACTTAAACAATCATTTCAAGCATGAAAAAGTAACTAGCAAACAACCATATTTATTTAACAAATTTTTAAGTGCATATATGAAATCATATTTAAGTAGAAAAATCATAGATATTGAAATGACACCATCCAAATGCTGGTGTGGCTTGCCTTAGTGCAGAGGAGGGTCACACGCCTCCTGGTTATCTTCAAGGAAAGTTCCTCCTTCTAAAAATATTTAAAAATCACAAAACAAAATATCAAAAACCATTCTGAAAATCACCAGAAATTCTAGACAGCAAGGAAAATTCCACGTTTTGGTGTGCTGCTAGAGCTTTCTGAAATAAACACAATGCAAAAAGAATCAACTCATTTGGACTTATGGGCTAGGAGTTATCACTTGTCAAAGTTGTGGTCAAATATTTGAATTAATTTGAATAAATCAGAAAACCTAGGGGGGTGACATCGATGGTGTAAAGCCAGGATACGCCTCCACTCGTACCGCTTCAGGTGCGAGTAGAGAGGTTGAAACCGGGCCCCACCAATCAGGAGAGAGAGGGGGAGAGAGAGAAACAGAGCGCAGCGGCACTCTCCGGAGCTTACGCCAACGACGAGGGGGTCTCGGGGAAAACTAGATGGATAGAAGTGGAGTGGGGGTCGTGGTGCACCTGCCCGTACTCGTGGCTTGCCGGGGGATGGCCGGAGTTGCTCACAATCAAGCTCGCAAGCGGGAGTGGCGGACGGGGCTTGCCGGAGAGGAAGAAGGCGACAGCGAGAGGCGACTCCAGGGGCTCAACTACGTCTAGGCGACACCAGAGGATCCCTAACGACGGACCTGAGAGGTTGATTGAGCTCGAGGGGCTCTGGAGTAGGGTGGTTGGGCTGCGGGGATCGCCTGCGATCTCTGGTTGAGGTTGATGGCCAGAGGCTTGCCCGGCCATGCTATGGCTCTTCTACGAGGTTGTTGGGGTTGTGTGGTGCGGTGTGAGGCTTCAGAGCGGAGGGAATGGCTCTATATATAGACGGAGTGAGAGGGGGGCACGTGGCGCCGCCAGAGTTCTCTAGAGACCGGCGGATGGCGACGAAAGGCACCAGTGAGAGGGGGCAAGGGCTCAGCGTGTAGGCGGGAGCTGTCCACGCTCGCGGACAAGCACAAGAGTCAGGGGAGAAGAAGACAAGGGCACGAGCACACTGTGACTTTTGGATGTGACATGCCCATGCTCGCTGCGGCGTCTCCAGCGTCGGCGAGCGCCAGGGAGGGGTCAATGGTGATGAGTTGAGGCTAGTGGCGCGGCTCGGCATTCATCGGCGAGCTCTGGCTCGAGCACGCGCCGAACAAAGGCGTTGGCGCTACTCAGAGCGCGTCGAGCGCCTGCCAGACCCTGTGTCCACACGCGCTCACCGCCCTGGCTTGGTCAAAACAACGCCCACGACCGACAAAACCTTGTCTGGGCTAAAGTCCATGTAGTGATAGGTCTAGAGAAGCTGATGACTCATCGCCAGGCCGACCAGATGTGACTCAATCATCCTGGGAAGTTAGCTTCTAGATGGCCATTAGGGCTGATCTCCTGGGGTTAAGGTTTTCTTAGGAGGGTGAAGAGGCTCAAGAAAAATCAGGGCCAAAGGATCAAGGAAAAATACACTTGTCGTACAAAGTGCAATTTTGGACGAGAAGAGAAATTATTTTCTGTAGCAAAAATATTACAAAAAGTCATGCAATATTTTTGCTTCAGAAGGTGGGCCATGGTTCAAAGAATATTCTAGAATTATTTCAGAATTTTTGGAGTAATAAAAATGGGGGTTGCTTTGGAGCACTAGTTTCTGAAATAAGTTTCAGAAGAGAAAATGAATATTTTTCTTTTATGAAAATATTCATTTGATTATTTTGGTGATTTTTCAGAGAAATGAGATTGAATGAGAAGTAGATAGGTCACTTGGGTGAAAGTCAAGGGCATGCCCAAGTGATAAGTCCAGTTGAATTGATTCCAAAACTCCAAATCCAAGGCAAAGGCAAAATCAAGGCTGTCACAAACCTCCCCCACTTAGGATGAATCTCGTCCTCGAGATTCGGTTGGTTGGGAAAACCATTCTGGGTAGGCAGTCCTTACAAAAATTCCTCTCTTTCCCAGGTTGCCTCTTCCTCGATATGATGTTGCCACTGAACCTTGTAAAACCTTAATACTTTGCTGCGAGTGACTCTTTCTATCTCATCAAATATTCTGATTGGCTTTTCCTCATACGTCAAATCCTTAGCCAGTTCTATCTCTACCATATCAGTCCTTTTCTCCGGTGGCGAGATACATCTCCTTAGCTGTGAGACTTGAAACACATTGTGTACCTCTGATAGTTTGGGTGGCAATTCCAACTGATAGGCAACTGTTCCGACTCTGGCCATGACGGGAAACAGACCGATGTATCTGGGTGCCAATTTTCCTCGGGTCTGAAACCTCTTAACTCCTTTCATATGGCTAACTCAGAGACGGGCGTGTTCTCCGAGTTCGAAGCTAATCTGACGGTGTTTGGCATCATAGTAACTCTTCTGTCGAGATTTGGCTAACTACAATTTATCTCGGATTTCCTTGACTTGCTTCTCAGCTTCGATCATCAAATCAGTCCCGAAAATACGGCTGTCTCCGGTTTGAGACCAGTTCAGTGGAGTGCGACACTTACGGCCATACAGAGTTTCAAAGGGTGACATCTTTAAGCTGGTCTGGAAACCGTTGTTGTACGAAAACTCGGCGTATGGCAGGCAGTCTTCCCACTTGGACCCTTGGGCCAATGCACATGCTCAGAGCATATCTTCGAGTATTTGGTTTACTCGCTAAGTTTGCCCATTTGTCTAGGGATGATAAGCCGTGCTGTATTTCAGAGCAGTCCCTAATGCGTGATGTAGTCGGGACCAAAATGCAGAAGTGAAGAGAGATCCTCTATCTGAAGTGATAGTCTTTGGTACCCCATGCAGACTGACTATTCGGGACACATACAATTGTGCAAGTTGATCGGCACGGTAGGTGGTTCAGATGGGAAGAAAATGTGCCACCTTCGTTAAGGTGTCCACTATGACTCATATTGCGTCATTTCCTCGGTGAGTCCTTGGTAAACCAGTGATGAAATCCATGCAGACATCGTCCCATTTCCACTGTGATACGGGTAAAGGTTGAAGGAGTCCGACGGTTTTTTGGTGTTCCGCCTTTACCTTGTTGCATATGTCAGATTTCGGGCTCCGCAAAACCCTTAAGATTCGAACACAGGGGCGTGATGAAGATCTCTCCCACTACACATCTACCTAGCGCCTCGCTCTTCTCCTGGTGGTGGGAATGGAATGCAAGCAAGCAAACAAGTAGAGCACACAAGAGTTTACCCAGGTTCAGGCCACCTTTGGTGTAAAACCCTACATCCTGCTTTAGTGGATTGGCCTCGCGAGGGCTCGAGTATGAACAAGTACAGTGGCTTCTTGAGCTCAGGAGGCGAGCTCAAGAAGGGTGAGGAGGCGTATGTTCTTGCTCCTTTGCTAGTCCAAGTCCCAATGGGTCCATGCTCTTTATGATGGAACCCTAGCTACTTATATAGGCGACCAGGGTCCTCTTCCCCCCGAAATGTTTAGGCGGGAAGGGAATCCCACAACGGCCATTTGAGCGGGAACACAAGGACGCTCCTATCCTGACAAAAGGTGGTCTTCGCCTGCAAAGAGGGCAGGCGGTGACGCGGTGGTGGGCTCGGCGATGACATCCTTCCTGCCGTCCTTGCGGTCTTCGGTCTTGTTGCACCAAAGGGGAAACCTTTGTCTCGCCCCTCGGGAACCTGCGCCTGTGCGGTCTCCTTTGCACCGATATGGAAACTGTGCCCGCTGGCGCGCGCTAGCGCCCGCTGGCACGGTTCGTCATGGCTTGCGTCACTGCCTCCTCCTGAGGCAGCCCTTGCCTTGAGATCTCTGCCCTCCCGAAGCATCCTAGCCGAGGCCACTCTAGGGAGAGGTCTTGGTCGCCCCTCCGGAGCAGCCTAGGTGAGGACGCTCCCTGATGCGGTCTTGGTCGTTCTCCTCACGAGGGCTGGCCCCCTCGCGAGGGTCTTGAGCAGACGCTCGATCAGCTGGGCCCTACCGGGCCGTACCAGGAACGTGACGTGGGCCGCAGACAGGCAAGTCTGGGTACCCTGGTTCCCAGTACACCGACAGTAGCCCCTGGGCCCAAGGCGCACGCAGATTTGGCTTCTGGGCGAAGCCTAGGTGAGGACGAAGTGCCGCGGGCCCCAAAGACTGCAGGCCAGGCCGGCGCGTGACGGTTGGATGGGACGTGTCGACTCCACTCCCCACGCAGCCTTGGTATCCATGTGACTTGACAACTCCTTGGCGCGTGCAATAGAACCGGCATGCCCGCGCGCGAGTGGCTGGCGATTTGCCTTCTCAGTCCATAAATGGGGGACAAAACGCCACCCCCGCTCGTTTGACTGTTCCAGGCCAAAACCCTAGTTCCTCCTCCTCCGGCGAGGGCTTTTCGATGGCACGGATTCGCAGTTTTTCTGCCGCGGAGAAGGGGAAGGACCCAGTGGTGGAGCCCGAGCAGCTCCCGCCGAAGAAGAGGCACCGCGATTCGCCGAGGGCCCCTTGGAGGCCGGCGGATGCTCGCACGTGGTCTATGCGGGCGCCACCAGGGCTTCCGCCTCGCACGGCCGCCCCGCGACGGTCGTGCGTGGCGTGGGTGACGACAACGGGGGCGGCGCAGGTGACCGCCCGGCGGGGCGAGTGATGCCACGCCTCTCGCCGCTGCCCCATGCTGAGGATGACGTACATGAGTTCGTCGTGTGGGCGGGAGCTCCCCCGCACACTTGGATCCTCCTCCCCCATGTCTGAGGGAGGTGCTTCCGGCCCGCGGACGAGTGACGATGCAGCTTCGGCATGATGGATGCCATCTCCCCCATTCGTACGCCAACGTGGAGGTGATTTCCTCTGGCCAGGTCTACATGACCTGGGATTGGGGCGTCGTGCGCCGCGCATGCGCCCCTGCCGGGAGGCACGTTCTTCACTTCAGGCTAGATGGGCTGGCTTCACTGACCTTTAAAGTCTTCGGGGAGGATGGCCGGCGACGAGCATGCAGCGAAGAGGAGGGGCTTGCCGACGACCATTTCTGGTGCTGCCTTGGCGCCGAGGCCTGGGGAGAAGTGTTCGCCGTTGGCTCCGCCCCAGACTCTCCTTGTAGCAGCTCCGCTTCTCCTGCGACGGCCTCGATCTCTGATGAGAGCTACGAGCCGCCGAGCCACCGCCCTCGCCGCCGGAGGGATGCGGCGTCCTCCGACCGTCGGCGCCGTTGAAGGAGCTCGGGTGTCACTCCTCCGGAGGCGGTTTTCTTTTGCTTGGTTCCTGCGAGGCAACCATGAACAGCCCCTCGAGGGTGTGTAAATGTTTGCAACCTTTGTTTGCTGCCGAACAAGCGTCATAAACACGGGTTCCTCATGAGATCTTTTGTTAAAGCAAGACCTTCCTTCTCTTCCGTCCCTTCGGTAGCTTAGTTCCCCACGCCTATGAGACCCAGTTTCTAGGCAGGCTTCAGCCGTCGCTGGTTTGCCAGGTCGTGATGCCGTGGTCAAGGCCAGGAGGTGAGCGGCCCAGAATCCGGTAAGAGCCCCCGAGCCCTCAGCCAAGTGGGCGATCATGGTGGAGCCCCCTCGTCAGCAGGTGAGATCTGGTCCCGAGGCCTTGGAAGCGTCCTTCGCTGCACTGAACCAGCTATGCGTTGTCTTTCGGGATGGTGATGACTGTGCGGTGGACGCCCACTTGGGCCTACTCTCGGGTGACTACAAGCGGAGGAGTCCGCGCAGGCCACCTGGAGTCAGGCTTCGGAGGCCATCGCCGAGGGTCGGGAGGAGGTTGCCTCGGCTGCACGGGCACTGGATGCCGTGGAAGCACAGGCAGCGTCCTCCGAGAAGCGTCGTCAGGAGGCAGAGGACGAGCTTAAGACCCTTCGTGAGGAGAGCGCGAAGCAAGCCCTGGAGCTTGAGAGGTTGGAGAAGGAGCTCCAGGGCGAGAAGGCCGAGACATCACGGTTGCAGGAGGAGCATCTCGCTGACCGCGCGAGCCTGGAGAAGCTAAAGACAGAGGCCGAGGAAGCCAAGGCGTCCCAAGCCAAGCTCGAGGATGAGCTGAAGGCCAGGGAGGACGCCATCGCAGCCTCGGAGAAGACGGCGATGGTGGGCCGTGAGGCCCTCGCCGCCTTCGAGCTCGAGGTCTGCAGGCTGCTGTGGAGTGCCTACGGGGAGGGGTTCGAAGAGCCGCTGGCCACCCCGTAGGATGGTGCCACCGGGCTCCTAGCTACACTCATGAAGGCCCTGGGCGACGTGGCATCTGCAATCGGTCAGTTAGCTGATACTGAGGGCCGGTCGCTTCTTACCTCAACCTTGGCGCAGGTGTGCGCCCATTTCTTCCTTCGTGACCTAGGTTCAACCTGGCCACGCTATCCCAGCCGCTGGCTATGGGCCTGGGGGGCGCGGCTGCTGAGTGTGTGGCGGAGAAGGTCAAAGAGCTGCTGGAGGTGTTCCTTCCGGCTGCTGCTGATGCGTCTGAAGAGGCGGAAGCTGATGCCGGCGTGTCTGGCGAAGCCTGACCTGTTCCTGCTGAGGAGAATGCGAGTGCCTCGAGGAGGCGTGAGACTTGTTTGAATTTGATGAACTTGAGCTTTATTGTAATAGCTAGGCTTTGAATTCTGTGATTTTCATGCTTGTTTCCATTCATGTTTGCTTAAGTGCTCTGCGTTGGCAGGGCCCAGCCCCGCGCATACCTCGATCGCCATTGAGCCCTCCGGGTCACCAGGGCAGGCTCAAGGAATGAGGGGCTACGTGACTAGTGAGGCCCCTGGGTCGCGATGCCTAGGGGTCCCCCTTAACGCTCAAGCGACCCGTTTCCGTTCTGCGTCGGCAGGGCCTAGCCCCGCGCATACCTCGACCGCCGTTGAGCACCGGGCCCAAGGAGTGAGGGGCTACGTGACTAGTGAGGCCCCTGGGTCGCAATGCCCAGGGGTTCCCCTTGACGTACGAACGGGCCTCACCAGGGAGAATGAGCACCATACCTTGCTCACGAGCCTTCGCCTAGGATGGGGGCGTGAGAAAGCCAGGTGTCTGGGCACCTGGTAGGGTGGCGTCTGCTAGGCGTGACCTGAGCATAGCCCCCGTGCCTAGCCCCCCTCGCGATTCCCTTCCAAGGAGAAGCTGTGAGCATCGTGAGATGAAAAGCTCCCTGAGGTTGGTGCAACCACTAGGGGCCGCCCTCAGTTGTTTATAACTAGCGTGGAGCATAGAGCTACCACACTTGTGCGGAGTGTGGGCATAACCGCTCCTTGGTCGTATCGGCCAGCGCGGAGCTTGGTGCTTCCACTGGTTCCTGGACACAACCGCTCCTCGGTCTTGCCAGCGCGGAGCCAAGCACTTCCACTGGATCATGGGAGGGGAGCCTCCCATCGGGAGAGACTCCCGGACGTGTACAGCCCGTCCGGACACGTGGCTTGCACGGCAGGACAACCAGGGTGTATATGGGCCCTCATCAGGCTGAGCTGAACGACTCTGAGGAAGTTCTCGCGAGCTTATGCATCACTCACGAGACCCTACCCTGAGGCGGGTTGCACCTGAGGCGGGTTGCGCCGAAGTTTTCTTCTGCAAAATGTGAAAAGAGATGGGTTGCCTAGACCTGCGCCGAATGCATCTCCAGAGGGCATTGCATGAGAAGGCCGCAGCAACAACGACCCCAGGAGGTGACGTTAGTGGGACCGGCCCGTAAGATAGAGCTCAGCCGCTGGATTTATCGACGCTGCAGGGACGGACCCGAGCACAGACGCCGTGCCCAGTCTTCTCATGCTATAGTCCAAAAGATAAACAACCGGCGTGCGGTTCCTGCGGGAGCGAGGCACCTGCCACGGGCCCCTACTTACCCACCAGCGATTAGCCCATGTGAGAACAAGGCACCAAGGACCAAAGGAGGTGATGTCACGGGAATGGCTCGCGAGACAGAGCTCAGCCCTTGGGTTTAGCGACGCTGCAGGGACAGACCCGAGCATAGACGCCGTGCAAGTCCTTAATCATGGGGCGGTCGCGGAGGGCTCACAAGGGCTCATGACCTTAGTGGCGGTGAGGGTGCCAACCATAGAGATGATGCAAAAGGAAGCAACCAGTTCTGATTCATGCGCAAAAAGAGACATCTGTGGGGGGTAAGCACCCAGCAGCTCGAGGATGATGCAGCCCGAGGGGCGCCCTCGACAGAATACCTGAGACATCACCTGGTACTTGCCGCTGAAGAGGAGTTGGGGTAGCTGGAGACACGAGCCATGTAGGTTACCCCTGAGGAGAGCCGAGCTCCCAAGTCCCAGGGGCTCTGGAGGCCCTCAGCGGTCGTGGGGGTCCTGGTCCTGCTCCGTCAGGACCACCTGCCGCTGAGCCTCCTGGGCCCCACGGCCTGTTGTACGAAGTGCTAGTATGTGGCGGCCGCGTTGCGGAGGCCAGAGGGGAAGGCCCTCCTCCAGCCGACCGCCATCGGCTGGAAGAGGCCCTGGGCGGCAGCCCTGTTGAGGCTCAGGATGTCGATGCAGATGCGAAACTGGTTGCTTGGGTCTTGAGTAGGTGGGTAAGGTTCCTTGGAAGCTTGGTCGATAGGTTCCTTATTTGGGTGAAGACGATGAACTTTCGTCGAGGATGACTTCATTTCAAGAAGGGGAGGATGATGAGGACATCAATACCATTGTTACACCCACATCCCCTGCTGCTATACATACTGGACCGATTACTAGAGCTCGCGCACGCCAATTGAATTATCAGGCACTTTCATTTCTTGGTAACGATTCTAATGTTCATGAGAATATGATGCTGCCTAAATTGGATACATTTGTTTTGCTTACAAATGAAGGGCCTAGCTTGGACAAGAAAGATGAACCTTGGAGCAAGTTCAAGCATGGAGATGATGGCATGCGCAAGGGGAACAAGAACGGAGTTACAAGTGATGATTCCAGGACTTTGAAGCCACCATAATGAGTGCATGAAGCATGGGACGAAATATACAAGAAGCCACTTCATAAATTTCATCCAGAGGCTATTTTAGGTGCTGCGTCACCTTATTATTGGGCCAGGCCCATGTATTTTCGAAGTACTTAAGTATAGGCTGTTTTTAGAGTCCGTATGTGTGGGGAAACAAGAGTTAGGGTTGGTTTCGGACCCCTCCACCAAGGGCCATGAAATTCCCCCTCTCTCCTCCATATATACAGCCCTTAGGGCATCGTTTAGACTTTGGGTTTTGTTTAGATTAAAAGTTCGCCATAGCTGCAACTTCTTGTACTTCGTTTGTGTCCAACGACCAGACCAAGACGTCACAGAACCCCACCTTGATCAATAAAGCTTTCATCTGATATTTGCAATATCCAGATTGCAATCTCGGTTTCTTGCTTGTTCTTCATTTGCTTGCAGGAAACAGACCCTCGTGGTCAGGTTGATCGTGCTACGGCGTGGTTAATAACCCTCGGAAGTTGGTTTAGCGATTGCTAAGGCGCGACGTCTCGCTGTTAAGCCAATGCCGCGCTGGTCCTTTGGGCTTTAGTGGGAGGTATTTGATGGCGTGTAAGTCATTGCCATGGGCCATGTGGATGTGGAGGAGGAAGTCCTCAATCCATACCGCGGGATCTGTTGTGCCGTCGTATGATTCAATATTTACAGGTTTGAAACCTTCTGGGAATTGATGTTCCATTACTTTGTCTGTGAAGCATAAGGGGTGTGCGGCGCCTCTGTATTGGGCTATGTCTCGACGCAGCTCGAATGGGTCTTTCCCGCTGTGTTCGGCCATGCCGGATTTGCTTTTACTGTATCAGGCATGACGTTTGTCGTCTCGCAGAGTGGTGCGCCCTCGTGATCCATAGATCAATCTTGAATGCTTTTCCTTGTCCTCCAATATGTCTCGCAGGTCTGGCGTATCTCCCCATGCCTTTTTATTTGAATGGCGTTGGGGTGGAGGCTGAGCTTTTGGCTGGAATGCTTCTCTATCGTGGCCACGAGGTGGCCGATCAACCGTATCATATGCTTCTTCCTCCAGTCGGGGTAGTAACCTGCGCCTTGGGTAACTCTTGGAGGGTCGCTCGAGTTTATATTCCTCGGCCGTGAGGACTTCAGTCCATTTGTCAGCTAGCAGATCTTGATCAGCTTGAAGCTGTTGCTGCTTTTTCTTCAGGCTATTTGCCGTGGCCATGAGCCGGCGCTTGAAGCGCTCTTGTTCGACGGGATGCTCTGGGATGGCGAATTCATCGTCGCCGAGGCTTGCCTCGTCTTCGGAGGGGGGGGATGTAATTGTCATCCTCCTTCTCTCCGTCTGCCGCTCTCTCAGCAGAGCTGGCTCCTTCATCCTCCTGCTCTAAATCTTGCTGGAGGGGTTTGTTGTTTTCTTCGGCACCATCCAGAGTGTTATTATCTCCTGTGCCGGTATCACCACTTTTGCTTTGGTGGGACTTAGAACGGCACCGCTGACGTCGGCGTTTGGGTTGCTTCTTGGAGGGGTCATCCTCCGCTATCACGCCGCCATTGCCTTCTTTGGGTGTATCCACCATGTATATGTCGTATGACGAGGTGGCTTTCCAGTGCCCTATAGGTGCTGGTTCATGTTTGTCTCCAACATCGTCGTCCATACCGTCGATGTCTTCGGAGTCAAAGTCGAGCATGTCGGTTAAATCATCGACAGTGGCTATGAAGTGGGTGGTGGGTGGGCGTCGAATTTCTTCGTCGTCCGCATCCCAATCCTATTGGCCATAATCTGGCCAGGGGTCTCCTGACAAAGAGAGAGACCTTAGTGAATTCAGAATGTCGCCGAAGGGCGAGTGCTGAAAGATATCCACGGTGGTGAATTCCATGATCGGCGCCCGATCAAATTCGATTGGCAGGGGCGCGGATGGTTCGGAGTCCGGAAAATAGTCCGACACCTTGGAGTCACGGGCTACGCAGAGCTTTAGGCTGGTGTTCTGCTCGATCGCCGTTGAGACCGCAGCCTCTGAGGCGGTGTCTAACCACCCGTCCTCAACTGGCGCAGTTGGCTCCGAGCTGAGGGTCGCAGCTGATGCGGGCGCAGCCTCTGGGGTACTGTTCGGTGGCAGAGCTAGGTCA